>NC_134396.1:21748851-22064377 GCF_035582795.1 Mycteria americana | reverse complement strand
TTCCCTGGGCAGCCTGTTCCAATGCTTGATAACCCTCTCGGTGAAGAAAAATTTCCTAATATCCAGTCTAAATAATATCCAGTCTCTTTACTCGGTTTCTTGTTAAAGTTACTGATTTATTGTGTGTTTAAATAAAATTAGATAAAGTACACAGTGTCAGTCACTCTTTGAGATTCTAGACCATGAAATAACAGCTCTACAGTTCTTCAGGATTTTGAATAAATGACACCGGCTAGAGTAAAAATTAAAAATTTTATAGTACATAGAAATACATGTAAATGAATATTAAAATATGTGTACATACAGTATGGAACTTGCATATGTAACTTTCAACAGCAGCAGAAATGCTAAGCTTCGATTTGCTAGTAATTAAAAGGAGTTAAATTAGTGTCATAGTGTCTCACTTCAGCAGAAACTGGCAATGACAATCTGTCTGAGTGCAGGATAGATGCCAGTTGGCTAGCTAGCCAAGTCCTTAAAGACAACTTTATAAAATGGTAGAGACACTAAGGACTGTTACTATTGATCAGATTTCAGATAAAGAATTGGCATCACACATCACTAGCAACAGGGACTTTCCCCCTTGGGTTTTCTGGATGTATTTATTTCTCCATGGGTGAAATTTACTCCAACCATGCTGCTATCACAGTGCCTAGTCTGCACATCACATCAGCTCCACTGGAATGGTGAGCACAAAGCTCAGGAGTTAATATTTGCAGGAGTTAAGAATATGTCTGAACTTCAGCCAGAGGGAAAACTGCAGCACATTTTAGCACACCCATGACACTTTTTACCTACCAGTCTCATTGAAGATAGTGACTTCAACCAGAGTTAGCCTCCCTGGCACATACCTAGGGCAACTCATACAACCCATGCTGCAGCTCAGTTTCTGGTTTTCCCTTTCTGTAACAATAGCCATTAGGGACTGTTTGTACAGAATGCCATGTGGCCTTTGGTGGCTTTTTTTTTTTTTTTTTTTTTGTAGCAAAGGGAAAAGAATCCAGAGGAGTGACTTATTTATGAAAGTAACCAAGAAAGTCACAGACACCAATTATCTCTTCTTTAAACCTGTAATAACTAATGTCAGGTATGTATTTCCATGTAATACAGTACACGCACTCTAGTAGGAGAGAGCCTTCATGACGTATTCCTGGTGCTTGCATGATTTTTTGCAAAGTGGACGTGCCTCACCCACATTTTGCCTTGATCTACCTTTCATATTGAAGAATTTTATACGTCCCTTATATAATAAAGGCAATTCACAATCTACCATGGATATCATTGGCAATTATTTTGGACCTCACAAGCATAGTTCTCCTCAAGGAAAAGAAACACTTGTGTAAACCCAAGGGGCTTTACTGTGATCCCCAGCCCTTATCACCATGCCAGATCTAGCTAGGGTAGTCTGCAACCTAGATCCCCAAAACAGCACAGTCAAATTAGGCTACTGCTGAGCCCAGGCTAATTAGCCCTGTGCCTCAGCAGGTAGACACACATGCTAAGTCCTTGTCCGTGGTAATATAAAGTGGCTTTAAAGTCAGTACATATGCAATTCATACTCTTTCTAAGTCTGCCTTAACACTTGCAAAGGGGATTTAGTGTAAACACGAATTAAGCACAAAGGGACTTTCACTGAAAGTGATTCTGTCTGATTTCGAGGGATAGTTTTGATTGCACAGAGGGAAGCATATTCAGTTTCGTCTGGCACAGTATAAGGAAAAGTGTTACTCTACTGACAATCAGTTTTCTGGACACTAACAGGGTCACTGCAGAAGACCTAGGTCAAACAATTTAATCCTTTGCTGCCTCATTTTACTCATCTGTAAAAAGGAGATAACACTTCTGCTCATCCAGAATAACCTTTTTTTATACACATTATTATCACCCTCAATTCCACAACTAAATGTGTATCACCAATATTAGTTAATGTCATATCTGAGCTAAATGAAGAAATGGACACAGAAAGAGACAGTGAGTGAGATCTGGAACTCCAGGTAAAGTTGAGACAGTCCGAGTAGTGTTTCTCTCCTTTAACAAGGTTGTCTGAACAAGATCTTCATAGGTGCTACAAAACACAAACCTGTTTGTAAAGAATGGGAGCTCTTCTCTTGAAAGGCTTTGTAAAAATGCAAAGTGTTATTATAGTTAATTATTGTTATTGAGTAAACTGAAATTCAAAATTATGCTGTCAGATAAAGAGTTATGCAATAGGGTTTCTGGTCATTAAGGCATTTCATTACCTCTCTCCTAGGGAGCAACTGTTCCTTTGGTGAACATATATTTACACAAGCATTTTGATGAGAGAGACTCATTTGTTGCTTTTAAACTTCTAAGTTTTTCCTTGCCTAGTGCCTTGTAGAATAGACTTCAGTTCTCTAAAATAACTGGAAACATACCCATTCATGGCAATCTGCATAATCTGGGAGCAATGGAAGAAGGAATTCCATTAGGGTTAAGTGGGTGAGATTACAAGCATTCAAGGCAGCCTGGGAGCAGGATGACATCAGGAAGGGAATGCAGATTTCACCTATATCTAAATGATGGTAGTATGTAACAGGGAGAAAAGAAGAAAATAGAAGTAACAAATGGAAGTTAGAAGTTAGGAAGTATACAAAACTGATAAGGGATCCAAAATGGCAGAAGTATAAATCCATGGTGGGAAGTTTACCCAGTAAAAAGAGTATATACAGCTATCTTAAGAGTAAAGGAATTTAAGAATAACACTAATCCATCACCTGATTCCTATGGTGGAATTGCAAATACTAATGCCCAATGTACTAAACTCAATGCAAAAAGCCAGGTGGTTCAATCATGTTCACATTTACTATTCTGAAGGGAAAAAAAAACCCCAGGTAGTATAGTTATTTACTATTCTGAAGGGAAAAATCCCCAGGTGGTATATTCGTATCAAGGGATGATGAATGTACCAACTACTAGTGTTAGCCATTTCAAAATCACCTGGACCATAAAATGTGCTCCTCAACAGTTTAAAAGAGCTAAGTAAAAGGGTATTCAGGCAGCAAATACTGAGTTGCCATATATTTTAGAAAACTGGGGAAGTTCCAGAGGAGGAAATATGCTTTGGGGACCACATTTTTTTAAAAGTAAACAAGATGAGCACATAGTGGTAGGTTTAGCAGCCTGCATCCAGGACAAAGCAGTGAAAATACTGATACAAAATTTTACTAAAGAAAAAATTAAAGGTATTGTAATTAATCTGAATCAACACCAGATTATAGAAACCTGATACTTTTAAAGATATTACAATCTCATAAAGGTGATAATGCCCAAACAGTAGATGTCTATACAACATCTGAGTTGATTCTGCAAAATATTTCTGCTAATTAGTTGGAATTATTCATAATCATTGCAGCAAACACTCTGTAAATGAACAATGGTCTTCACTGGTCTTAGAGAATAATGATAAAGGAGGAATCATCAACACATGGGAATATTTTAAGGGTTCAGCTATTTCTATTTTTAACAATGTGTGAAAAAAAGCAGTAAAATCACTGAATTTGCACATGAAGTCAGTTCAGGTAAGGGTAACCAAAACTGCATAATCTGATAAACTACACATAAATATCTACATTTCAGAATGTGTAACTCTAACAACAAAGAGTTATGCTTTCATTTATGTGATGTAGAATAGGAGGGTGAAAAACAAAACCCAAGAAAACTCTCTGGAAAAGATCCGTGTATTACTGAGTAAAGAGCTCAACAATGCCAAAAGAACCAGTGGAGTCTTTGGAGAGATAAACTGAGAGATACTTCCCAGGCTTAAAGAACTTATGGGACATTTTTACTTGACTTTGATGTGACTGCATATAGACTATGGTGATTGTGTCATTCATCAATCAAAAAGGTGTTGGTTAGTAACTGGAGAACAAAGGATTGGAGAACATGCCTAAAAGAACTGAGTGGCTCCAATTACCTAGATTATGAGAAAGGAGTTTGAAAGGTGCATCTGTCACAGTTGACAAGTAACAGCCCTAGGAAAAGGAATGTGATAATAGAGGGGTTCTACTTAGCAAACAGGAGATTCCAGTATCCAGCTGCTGGAAATAGAAGCTAGAGACAGACAGATACTAAAGTACCAGTTTTAATCAGTAAGCGTAAATCATCGGAACAACCTACCAAACAACCTCTTTCCTTTCCCACTTTTCCTCCCTGCTTCTACTCTGCTTAACACAAGAAGGAATACAAACACCAGAACAGGCCATCCCAGCCTTACGCTGTCAGAGCTTGAGAGCCTTTACTTACCTGAAAGCTGACACTGCCCACTGGGAGATAGTTTCGATCTTCAAGCATGCTGAGGTACTCTGCCACCAGTGCTGCAGCATGGACCAGACACATGGCCGCTTCTGTGTAGCACTTCCTTTTAGTGTGCTTCTCTGCCATGTTCTGCAGCCAAGTCAGCCTCAAGTCGGGCGATGTCTGGTATCCTTTGGCAATTCTAACAACACAGGGCAGAAAGGAGATGTGAATGATCACTTCTTCTCAAATAACAGAGAGAACCTTTATAATTCTCCACCTGGGCTAATTTGAAGGAGACATCTCTGTCTTTATTCTGTATAATTCACTAAGCACAGGGCAAAAGAAATGATTAGGCAGGGGTAGGCAGGACACACAGGGACTATGAGGAGAGTAAAACTGCTGAACCCAAGACTCTTCAGTGTTCATCAGGCGCTGACTCCCATCCTTGCCCAAGTCTGTGCCCATCTCCCAGTGGCTCCACTGCAACGTGCTCAGTCCCGCAGCCTGGGACCCCTGTGACAGATCAACTGTGCTAAAGCGGGAATGTACGCAAACAGAACAGCTAGAGAGTTTGTCCACAGCTTGTCCCTAAAATGCACAGTTCCTGGGCTCACCTCACTGTAGAATTTCCTCAGTAGCAATTCTAAATGGATTCACCTGTACATGAGATCCATGAGCATCTCCGGATCTTCCTGAAATTCCCTCATTTTCACTGTATCTGACAGGATGCTGTTCAGATTACACAGCAGTTCCTCTACCTGCAGTAGTATAAAGATCAACATGCATTTCTCAGGTGTTTATTTTTCCCTTCTAGAAAAATAGCAGCATCTGCACCAAATGATGTTATTCTCTTTTAGTCCCTCTTACCCAAGGAAATGTCAGGATGCTGAATTGCTACAAGATGTTTTCCCAACTCTATTCAATGCAGCAAAGACTGCTAACATAGCAAATATTATACACATTTTAATTAATCAAAATGAGCTGGAATCCTTTGATCTGTTTATTTCTGAATTAAAAAAAATCAAACCTATGTGCTAATGTTCAGCTTTAGTTGATCTGTGATGTGATGTGATGTGATAACAAAGCAGATGTCTTTGTAAGTCTTCAGCACAAGCTGAGTTACAGGAAGAATTTTAGCAAAGCATCTGACAGTTGTCTGAAATGTTTTTCATTATTGCTGCTGCCGCCTTATGAATTGAAAAAGAGAGAGAATGATGCTACTTGTCTGAAAACTGAATGAATCAAATTCCATCTTGGGAAACTCCTACAGGGTACAGTTCCTGCTGGGGTCTAGAAGAAAGTTGTACACAAAGCTAAGAGATGATTCTCCCGTAATGCAATTTCAGTGGAACTTCTTAAGAGTTTATTCTATGGAATTATGTCCTCCACTTCTTCCCCCCTTATTGTTGTGTTAGAAATAAACTTGTGCAATAACCTCTGCATCCTTATTTTCATTGCTTTGGAAGACCAAGATCTAGGACTTACTCCAAGCACATTCCTATGTGAAAGCTCCTTATAAAAGCCACAGATGTCATAAAAGATTTGACCTGAATGGGAAATGGAGTTGCCTGCATATCTGCATCTTCCTCTGCATAGGCTAGGATGGTTCGCAAGGATCGTCGAAGGAATTCCTCATTAAACTCGGGTGATTTGCCAACCAGAGAGGCTAGTGACATGGTCACCTGCATCTTCACTCTTGCAAAATTCTTTCAGAAGAAAAACCAAAAACATTAGAAAATGATGGCTGCACTGCACCATGCATATAATTTCACATATGTCTACTGTATAAACCAAACCCACTTTCTCCTGCCCACACTGAATGCGTTAAACTCACCGCTCACACGAGTGGCCTCTGGTGCATCAAAGCCAGTCCTATTTTACCTGGTTAAGCCAAAGTTCCCTAATTCTGACATGCCTGTACTTTGGGGCAAGGTTGTACCTTGGAATACATATGCTTGCTTGAGACAAGGGAAAGTCAGAAGCACCTCTTTCCCCCTTGGCACAGGCCAGTGGTGTGTAGATCAGGCCAACCACAGAGGAGAAGAAGAGGAAGCAGGACTGGGAAAACATTCTGGAAACAAGTCTGGGAAGCAAAAGGCCTCTGAGGGCTTCACGTGGTGGTGCACTATGCCTTGCTGATCATGGTGTCTCAGAGGCACATTTTCCTCCTGCAAAGCCAACACTTTTTACATATCCAATGCTTTTAAAGTAACAACTAGGGAAGAAAATTCTGTACAAGATCAGATGCTATCCAAAATGCTAATGCATTTCGTGCTAGGACATTGTGAACCTACAGGCGTAACATACGCATTTTGCTGCATACGTGTGGTAAGAAACAGAGCCTAGTTCTGAGACCAAGGGGCCAGCGAAGAATATACATACAATTCATACAAGCATACAGTACTTCTGTATGCTTCTGCTTCTACTTAGGTTGCACTTGCATTAGAATAGAACTAGTCTAAGTTTCAGTAGTTCTGACACAGGCGTGAAAAAAAAAATACATGACAAAATGAAGAGTATTGCTTATGCATTGTATAGTCCTTGCTATCAGAGGCCTAATGCTGTTCCATTTGAAGATGCATTTACAGCTGTTGCAGAAAAAGTCACATTTTCCTAAACAAAATAATGAACAATAATTAAAACTACTTTCCTCCTCCACTTCTAGCACTTCTTCTGGCTCAAATGTGTGAAACAGCATCACATACGACTATTTATCTATGGATGCATTCTATTTGCTATCACAACTTCAGTTTCAGTTTCAACTGATCACAAAAAAAGGTGGCACAAAACATACTGCTGTTCTCAAAATCTTACACTGGTAGAGCTGAAGCTGTATCTCATGAGGAGATAGAGAGTGGCACAGGCTTGAGTCCGCGTAATATCTATGCTGCTGCTGCAGTGATGGAGAACTCTTTGACATAGGTCAGCACACTGTTCGACCTCCTCTTCAAACAGGAAATCTCCAAACTAAGTGAGATAGAGAAGAAAGTATTCATTACTCTTTTTTCTGGCCATTAACATATCATTAGCTTAGTGCACAAAAATCACAGGATTCAGGCAAAGACTAAAGTTTGCAAAAACTACATTTTATACTTTTTTAAATTTGGACTTCTGATTCCTGTGACGCTATAGGTTCTATTTTCAAGCTTTTCAAAATAGAAGAAGGCTTTGAAAATAGTCTTTGGGTTTAGAAAAAGAGTGGCAGAAAGAAAGAAAATGAAAAAAATTCTCAGAGTTGCATGGGTCCAGGTGCTTTTGAAAACACCAAATATTGCAAAATTCTTAGAAGCATGGAGAGTTGCTATTTTCAGAATATATAATTGTTGATGAAACATGCAAATACTTCCTTAAGCATAAAGAGCCATTACTAGCTTTTTGCATCAACATCCTACCCTTCTCCAGCCCTCCAGCACATTCTTCCTCCTACAGTGTGCCACAAAACTTCCATTGCCCAGCAATGCCAGACCCTCCTTTACAGTGTCTACACAATGCACCTAGCAGACAATAAACCCAGGGGGCAGGATGTCTGTCCTAAGAAACTCTCACCGTAGACAGCACAGATGCACTAGTAACATATGTACATACATAGGACTGATAAAGCTACGTGAGCAGAACACAGGATATTAGTTCTCATTTGCAGGCCCATTTCCCAGTTCTCAACCTTTCTTCACTCCATTCTCTCACTGTTTTATGTCTAATTTATATTACAAGCCTGCTGGCACAGGATTCTATCATTTTTATTTGTAAAATAACATCTGTGTAATAGAAATAATTGGAATGATTGCTTCATAAAATACAGAACTGAGTCAGCTTAACTAGAAGATCTACTTCAATGAGAATAATGATTGCTTCACAAAATTCATTATTGTAATTGGAAGTTAGCTTTCAAAGATAAAGTACAATGAAAACATAATTATGAGTTTCATAACTACTCAGATATCTACCCTATAATTAGGCTTTGTCAGCCAATCTGGATTTAACAGCAGACAGGCATTAATTGGACAGGAGTATCCTGTTTGTTATTTGCATTTCAGAATAGTTTAGGGAAAAAAAACATTTCATGGATTTTTCCTTTATGGAACTGCTTTTCTTTGTAGGAGAATAAATCTTAAACAGATTTTAGAGTCCTCATGATGCACCTAACCCTTATGACCCATATTATAAAAATGTTGGGTCAAATTCTGTCCTCATATAAATTTAATTTCTTTTTTTTTTTTAATTGGTGATACAGAAATGGAAGAGATTAGGATTTGACTTAGTTTTCAGACAGAACGAAGATGAAATCTGTCAACATCTTGGAATCTTCTTAGAATTTTGGATCCTATCTTAGAAGTAGAACGCTAGAATGTTCCCCCTGATCTTTGATGAGTTAGCTTTGATTTCTCTGCTGCCCAACTGGTTGGAAACTAGTCCTGATGTATAATAATTTAAATTTGACTTTATGGATTCTGTGCAATACCTGGCATTCAGATTCCTAATTAAAATCAGAATGTATTTGAAATACAATGGGTGGAATTTTTAACCTTTCTATTAGTAAATCTTCTATATTTAAGAGTAGATGGCTAAAACCACAAGAATATTCAGATTCAGTTATTCCATCTTGTGTGGTCAATGAAATAACCTTACAACAGTTGTAGAAGTCCCTTTACATCCCTATAGATAGGCATTTGTATTTACATATGCAAAACATATTTAACAAATGCCGAAGGAAAAGTGGTAAGTGAATGCACACAGCTCTGCTCTAGAAATGCTGCTCTAATAACTTGATTGGAAGCATGAAAACAGAAGTATGTCAAGAGCATACCTTAGCAATGAGCGCTCTGAGTGTAGCAAAGCAATGAGTCAGGTAAGTGGTGCTCTGATCACAGCCAAGAGAATTTACCAGGACCTTCAAAACTCCTCCCAAAAGATTATCTCTGCACTCTGCTGCGAAGCTTGCCTACACATGGAGGACAAAACCAACAATAACTGCATGAGGTAATTCAGCAATGAACTGGCACAGAGGAAATGAAGTTCTGCTCTCCTGTCCATGAGACACATCCAGGAGTTTAGAAGTTGCAATTTTTTCATTTGTTAACATCTGCTTCAGAGGAATTTCAAAACACTTTTGTAGTGACCAGGAAGACAGAGGGGAAAATGTCTCAAACATTTCTCAATATCTGCAGACCCTCCAATGCATTTTTAAGCTCAGCCAGCTTCTGCAGTGACTCTTGAAGCTCTGTCCACCTTCTGTCCAATCTTTCACGTACCTTTGATCAGGAAGTGATCCTGTGGTGGGCAAGAACCATCCTTCCCTTTGCCTCCTCATGCTCTGATTTCCTGGGCATATAGGCTAAACAGGCATACTGGTATGCTCTGATCAAACCCACAGCCCAGTGGGGAGACTAGGTGCTATGAGTGCTGTCATGCAAAAATCATGCCCAGTACTACAGGAGTCTAGTAGCTAAATGCTCTTCTACTAACAGGTTTTCAAGAATGAAGTTTTCTCCTTGCTATCTATGAATATGCATGTTGCTCCAACAGTAGTATTCCCATACCCATGAATTTGGAGTGTCTCTCCTAAATCAGAAGACCATGTTTAAGTAGAGTCAACTACCATGGTTCCACTGCTGTCAATGGACGTGTGAAATTTTACCGCATCTGACTCCTAGAAGTTAAGTAAGTTTTGCACATTACATTGCTCTAGGAGGGAATATCTCTTTTCAGAAGGACTCCATGCAGGTGGAAGATGCTTTCCTGCACTGAGCACTCTGTGGGAGTCAAGGTTAAATTCTTTTGTCTCACAGGATCATACATGCAAGTATGACCAAAGGCCACCCAGCAGTCCATTTCCAAATTACTAGTATCTTCAGATACATTCCTAGCATAAATGAAGATTTTTCTTCCCTCATCCTCTCCAAACTCTCAGATCATAGTAAGGCAGTGGAAAGGGCTTTCAACAACATCTACTGAAAACAAGGTCATACATTTCCCTTTCATTCACAGTAGTGCAATGCCCTCGAGTAGAAGGGGCTTGTGGCATCAGCATAAGGCAGGCAGCAATTGCATCTTTGGATTCATTCTTCTTCATCTTTTTTCCTCCTTCGAGATTATACAAATTTACAGAAGATCTTTAATTAAAACATTTTGCACTGCCTAAGAAACAAAAGGAGAAATGAATCTTGGTTCCACTGGCTTCTGAGGGAGCAGGGATTGGTACCAAGCCAGCTCTGCCATTTCCCACCTGGATGATGTTCTCTTGCATATCGAGAATGATCAGGTTAGCTTCAGTTGCCAGGTTTCCACTGATCAGAGCTTCTTGATCTAGCTCAGCTTTTGTCCTGCAAAGAGGAATTTTAATTAAAGCATGCAGAGAGTACTCCAAGAGTTAGATGGCCTGCTGTTCAAAGCCAAAATATAAACAATACTATTCTGAACAATCCTGTAAGAGCAAACAATTAAAATAGTGGTCAGAGGTGTTTCTCGAGAACTATGGAGTCAAATGAGGAGAGCTGATATCATAGAACAGAAGTCCCAAAGTGGAGATCTGAAAACTAGGCCTCTGGATAGTTCAAATAGATGCTTCTGCTTCCTTAGTAGCAATCTGCGTAATGGCTACTCTGCCCTCAATATCACGTTCAATTGTTCAATAAGCCGTGCAGTAATTTCTGAATGCATTGCCTGTAGCAGGACACCAAAACCCAAAATGGAATAAAAGGCAACTGATCTACCACTTCTAGAAAAAAAGTAAAAATAGCAGGCTTGGGCAAAGGTGAAATTGCTTCAATGCCATAGCAGCAGTGTTTAATCTAGGCAATTTAAAATGTTGATTCTTGAGACTGTTGACAACATAAGGCAGCAGTTCCAACAGTTGTGGGGTCAATACAGCAGTGCCCCAGGCCATTTAAGAGAGGACTGAAATATTTATAAAAGATGGAAGGTGGTGGTAAAGCAATGCATGATACCCTCTTAGTTGAGACTTAAGGACAAGGTCTGGAACACAGCTCCTCTGCAGCTGAATGCTGTAAACATAGATGCAGCTCCTAACAAAAGTGTATTTTCAGATATCCCTTCTATGCGAAAAACACAAAGATGAGGCTTTGTTCTTTTTCCTAAACTGCTCAGAAAAGGGCTGTTGCATGGCCAGAAGCTGCTCTCTAGAGCTTGAGATTAGACCTGCTCTGACTTGGGCCAAAGTTCCTAAGGTGCATTTCTGTGGCTGGAGCAACACCAGCCACAGATCACACACTTACAATCACACTTCCAAGTGACTTCAAAATCTGTGGCTTTTCTGCTACGTTCACTTAGCTTTTCTGCCTTGTGGGGTCTTACCCAAAAAGAAAACCAGAAAAGTAAAGAGCCATCCTTTTGGGCACAACCAGATAATTCTGGGAAGGGCTAGGAATGGAAGTCAGGGCAGTCATATGGTTATTAATTACAAAGACTCAAAGCAATGAAGGGCAGAAGGGCTTGCCAATAGGCTGGTGCTATAATTAAGCCAGAGATCACTAAATATGAGTAAGAACTGAACAAATTAAGCAAATAGCATACCAGTTTGAACTATTTCCAGCAACCACTCAGCCCTGTACATTAACCGTGCTGACTGGATTCTCTGTGACACCACACTTAGCTTGTAACTGCAACTACAATCTGAAAGCATGCTGGACTAAGGAGAAGCAGGCTGAGTGAGGCTGAGCGGCGACCTGTGCAAACCTGCCGTGCCATGTACTACCTGCAAACATCTTACTTATGGGACATATACAGTAAAGAGACTCACAAAGGGTGAGAGCAAAGATTTCGCATACCACAGCGATGAATGCTCGGTAAACCAGAAAGGCCTGGACAGCATGCAGAGTTTTACTTATGTAACCAGAAGTTTTATTTTAAGTGGTTTAACTGAACTACTGTAAAGAGATATTGTAGAGCTGCTGCTTGAGGACTGTTTTATTCTGGTTTCAGTGAAACTGGCTGGGAGAAAGCAATACTATCAGGGCAAAATAAGAATATCCATACAGGATCTATACCTCTTCCAATCTAGCACAGAAGATAGAAGGATTCTTTTTTTAAAGTTTGGATGAATTCCAAATTAACCATCTTGTGTTCAAAAATGTATGTGATAATCATGGATGAGTGCTAGGCTACAGTAACGTAGTTGCCACATAGCACAAGCCAGTGTTCTCAGTTCAAATTCACACATGTTGAAGGATATCACAGGAGCTCACAGCAGCTGGACTGGTAAGAGGCCACAGTCTCTATCTGATACACAGTAGCCCATTTAGATAGTCAAAATTCAAGCAATTACCTATGGACAAATGACACATCTCCTTCAGGGAAAAGCAACAAGTTCCATGCTTACAGAAACTTAGCACACACCATGTGAAAATGCTGTTAGTAACACAAATCATTCCCTAGACACTGACTTGTCTACTACCATATAGTGCCAATAACGTGAAATGTACTGAGACATCATAACTTAAAACCTGCAACAAGAAAAATTTTCACTACAGAATCATCTTCCCCTACTCCTGCTAATAAGTCTTCTCAATTTTAACATACCACGTCAAACCCAGCTCAACTGATTTAATGTGGCAGAACTTATACCACAGTACTGTATACAGTGAGGAGCCATAGCAACACCAAAATGAATGTCACAGCAAGCCTCTGTGGAGTATTTGATACAACTTGTATCAATAACTAGTGTTTACCACACTGCTAATCAGGAGGAAAAAATGTGTAGATAACTATTTAAACTTCTCATTCAAGTATTTGTGATCTCTTTGTTGTGTCATAGCAACAGTTGGATACTTTTGCTACATAAACATTTATCTTTCTTTCTCTTTGACGGAAGAGGGAAAGGATTGAAACTGCTGATTTTGTAATAAAACATCCTAGGAGAAAGAACAAAACATAAAAAACCCAAACAGCTTGGTTCAAATAAAAGCTATATATATATATTAAATGACTTACTTATCTTGTCTCTCATTTGCCTGCCGCCAGTGAGTCTGCTCCTTTCTCCAGCGCAGGTTTTCATTTAGCCCCGCTGATCTGTCATTCCCTAAAAGTGCAACATCTATCAGTGAGATTAAAGCAAAAGGGGACACCTGAAGTCTGATAGCTTACGGAAAGAAGAAGATACATGTCTGTAGCAGTCTGTCAGAACTAAAACCATTCAACTTCACAGCCTCAGGGCTCTAGTAAAAGGACAGGACCCCATAATTTTTTCATCTAGGATTTTTAGAACATGAGCTTGCTTAACGGATGTCTTCAAAGACCAAAACACAAATTATTCCATTTATTAAATGATACAACCTTTTTTGCTATGAACAACTTGTTCTTACTGATAGTTTTGACACCATTTCTTGGCTCTTGATTAGACACTAACACAATTTCTTAGAATGTCTTAAAACTTTTTAGTTGGCCTCATATTCTTCACCTGAGAAGAGCTCAGTCCTACCTATACCTGGGATAGTTGAAAGCTAATTATATTTTTATCCACAGCAAAACCAAGAAAGGTCTGCAAGGGAGAGGACTGTGGGTGAAAAATATAAGGATGAAAATGGGGAGTGTGCATAAAACCCAACAAACTCATTTATGTCTACAAACTCTTGAGATCCTCTCAAAAGACATAGGGGGAGAGGGGTATGAAGTACCAGCTGGTATTCTGCAGCGCTTCATCATTTCTCCTCTGGCTCCTTCACCTCTCAGTAAAGCCTCTTCTAATCGGGCCTTAACATCTCGTGACTTCTGGAGTGCTTGCGTGCTAACTTTATCTGAGCTTTGTTTGCCCTGAAAGTAAAGTCAAAGCAATCAAAATCAATGCCTCCATCTTTGGACATGAGTCCAAATTACATCTCCAGAACCAGACACAACAGGAGAGACTTGTAGAGGGGGCAGAAAGCAATGAATATGATTGACTAACATATAAAGGCTAATTAAATGTTGCAGATGAGGAAAGAGGTAGTATATGTACTGCTAATAAACACAAATATGTAGCTCAGTGCTACATAGAGAAAAATTAAACTTCAGAGAGAAGGTTATTTGATCCATTTCAGACAGACCTTGTCAGAGAGGGGGAGTCCTGATGTCCAGTCCCAGCTCTTAGCTAGGGTTGTCTACCTCAACCTTGCTTTGAAATGCATAGAGTATAGGGAGAACAGCTCCACTACTTAGAGGAGCTGTCAATATATTGCCCACCAAAAATAGCCCCCAAATCCCCAGGAAAATGAAAATAATAAAACAATTTAAGCCAACTTCATAGGACTTCCTCAAAGATTTTGGCTGCATTTTGCTTAAAGGCTAGTGTCAGTTACTTTATCTGAATTAATTTGTCCATTTTAGACAAGAGCTAATCTAACAATTGTCAATTACAAATTTCCCCTGGACAGCCGGAAGGTAAGGAAAAAAAAAAAGAAACCAAAACAGGACAACAAAATCAGGCCATGTTTCACTTACCTTGTACTCAAAGCATGAGACACAAATGAAGAGGAGATCTAAAATCCTGTTCAGCTGCATGGATGGAAGGTCTGCAATCCATTTCTGTATTAGATTCTGATCAGCATTTTTCATGATCCAGAGGAAACAGATCAAAAGGTTGCGAGTAGTATCAGGACCTAATGTGGCACTCTGTCTGTAGGGCTAGGAGCAGATAAAGTAAATGTCAGTTGAAAGAAGAAAAAGAATAGGGAGGTCATTCAGGCAAAGTAACATTATTTAAATTTCAGTGAAATAAAATCTCAGGACTGGTCTTCAGTATGTTTAACCTCTTCCAGGTTATACGGTTGTATTTTTTGAATGTATGTGTGTGTAATTAGTGACAGGACCAGTTGTATGCCTGTGAAAGACAGAAAGAAGCACAAGAACATTGTTTGCTAGATGCTTGTATTTTAATTTCCTCAGAATAATGTAGAAAAAGATTCTATAACTGTTTGGTTCCCTCTTGCCATGCAGTTGTGTCAGCCAAATTGTATAGAAGATAAAACCAATCATGACAAAAGAGAGAGAGAGAGAAAAAAAGAAGGATCTTGAGTCCTAGATCCATGGATTCGGGTGAGACTGGGACTGGGAGGCAGTGGGGGAGTCATAGTGGCATTTGTTGATCTGGAAATGAGTCTAGGGTGTGGAAATTGAATTAGGCACGTGGGAGAAAAAGTGGAACTACTTATGGTAAAGGAGTAATTAAATGACTAGAAAAGAAGAGGAGGAGATGACAGGAGGATCAAGAAGCATTCTTTGGGGCTGGAGGAAACAAGAACGCAGTTTCTCATGACTGCAGTTATTAATCACAAGAAAGGATAATAGGAGAAAACAAAGAAAGAGGAAAACAGATACAAAAAAGGAGCCTGGCAGAGCACTGGACATACCAGGGACACCAGAGATATTCCAGAACTCCTGAGGTTGAACTGATTGCCTGCAATGGCAAGGGCCACATTTTGACTGATTGCACCTGCAGACTCTTGTTCTTCTTCTGGGTTTCCTGTGCGTCCCTTTCCGCTGCGGGCATCTGAAACTAGATTTGAAATATCCCATTGGAACTTCAGGAGCAATCCAGTTGTTGCCGCTCACATGTCACAGCCTTCCATCGGCCTGTAACCTAATAAAACAGTTGGCACCTCCATCCCTGAGACTGTTGGTCTGGCTGATGTACCAAGCAGTGAAAGAGGCACAGTATTAGAAAGACAGATTGCAGCCATCTGTAAAGGCTGCCAAATTGTTCAAATAAACACAGGGAAAGGAAATGTGTCCAATAAGCTCCAGGTGTTCAGAGTAGCTAAATTAAAAGCAAAAGCAGATGATGTTGTCTCTGAAGTTCAAAGCTAAGCCAGTGCTTCATAAGACTTGGAACCATCCAGTTCCAGTCCATTTCAGGCAAGAGGATCGATGCAAAAGCCATACGTGGGTTTGGCGATACTCAACAAAGTATGTAAGTCTGCTAGCAGCTGACAGAGCCAGTATTGCCTGCTGGCTAAAGAATGAGTTTAATTTCAGGCATCTAGATGTCATCACTTTCAGCAAATAAAGTTATTTATACATAAGTTCTGTAAAAATCTGCTCTGATTCTGAGTGCCCATTTTGTGTTTTGCAAGTCCTGTTTTTCAGAGAAGCTGAGTGACCAGCCAGTCGCAGTGTGTTCAGAACAAGACCAACAGCCTCTTGTGACAGATACGCAAAAAGAAAGACACTGAAACCTAGCCATACTGGTACACCTGGACTTCCTCATGTCTCCTTTTCATCTGTGGTATGAGGATAATACTTAGATTAGAAGAATGGGGTGAGATCTGATTAGCCAATGCATAATAAATGCTTTCATCCTATTAGACTGAAAGGGTTAAATAATGCCTTCATAGTATTAAGTTTTTTGTCTAGACATCTAAATGCAAAATATTTTCAGAACCAGTAACAAAAGTACAGTCTTCAAAAATTATACCTTTTTTTTTCTTTATAGCCTTTATTTTATTTATGGAAGTGAAATGTAGTTTTTCAAGTAGCAGAGACCTACTACCTCACAAAAAATGTGAAATAGCTACTTTCAGCAGTATCATATGAACACACATGTAGCAAAATGGAAAGAAAAAGCTTAGATAATGTGTTTTTAAAAGGCTTGATGATGGCAAGCAAAGTTTATAGTTATAACTGATGATAACAATATATTTCCTGTGTGATGATTACATTTGCCTGAGATTAATTTTGGTATCATGTTAATAGCACTAAAAAGCAATAGGAAAAGATAGAAAGAATACAATGCAACTTCTTTCATTGTGATGTAACACAATGTCAGTATCAGTCTTGTTTTCTTCCCTACTGTCTGTTAAACCTATCTATATCTCACTATTTCTTGCAGATCTTGTAGGCTTTATTTGCAGGATCATAAGATTTACACTAAGAGATAGGCAGGAGTACTTATAGATACATCTCTGGTCTATCATTTGCTCATGAAGTGAGGACACTAAAGTTTCTCTTGTCTTTAAAAACCCAGTTTACTTCTAAGTAAAGAAATACTCAACCTTACTAGACTGTGGGGAATTTCTGCACTTAGCACAATCTCTTTTATGTTTGGTAGATTGTTTAGACAAGTCACTCTAAGAAGCTGAAAAATACAAAGGGAAAAAGGTCTTACTTGTAAAATCATGGAGTTGTGGCAGTGAATCCAAAATGATACCAACCAAAGGGAGGTAGAGAGCTGCAATTTTAATCTTCACCTCTTTTTTGGAGCAACGTGGGTCTAGGTCATGGGAACTCAGCAGGCTAAGGATAGCACTGACAGCTTTTCTTTGCACCTTGCTAATCCTGTTAACACAAAAACCATCCATGAGCTCCATTAATGGGTCATGCACAAATTATTTATAAATCAAAGATTTAAGAAACAGAGTGGAAGTGAAAGAAGCAAATTAATACACCAATATTCATTAGATAATCTCTTCCATTCTGAGCAGAGACTCATGTTCCCTGCAAAAGATAGCTATCTTACATCTCCAAGCCACTTCACCACAATCAAAGACCACCCAAGTCTTTCAAACTTCCCCTAAAAATTCAGTATGGTGAAGAGAGGTGCTTAAAGAAAAGCATCAGACTCTGGCCAAAGTTCAGCTAAACTCTTAAGCTCTGACAAAGGCAGAGGTGTTTTAGAAAGAAGAGCAACTGAAATTTTGTGTTCTCAGTTCGTGTATTTAGCTAACATTACTGCAACAAATAGTATATTTTTATTTGCTGAGACCAACATACTGCTGATAAAACAATGATGGGTATTGCTATGTTACAGAGTGACTCACTGAAAAGAGTAGGGGAAACAGGACTGCCCTGGAATCAAACTATGACCTTGCCAAGAGTAATAGTGTGACTCGATCCCATTCTAAAATCTGCAAATCAGGATACTTGCCCCTCGCTGTCTGCATCCAGCGCTGCTGCCAATTCAGTGAAAAGTAAGCCGGTCAGAAAGTGCTGCTGACGGTATTCGGCTGAGAGGTCAAACATACCAGCGATTTTCTGGTCCTGGAAACTAGAGCAGGAGCTAGAGTTCTGCAGAAGTATATCAGAAGTGTTAAAGAATGATCACTGAAATCAAAGCTTCTTAAAGAGGTTGTAGTCACAGTCCATGCAGCTAACAGAAAATCTCTACCAGAGGAAAAGCACAGACTTTGAAACAAAGTTGGACATTTTGGAGGAAAACACCTGAGTGTGAAATAAACTGCTGCATCTACTTTCAAATTAGTTGCTTGCTAGGATGCAATCTCATCCTTTCCATTCTGTGTGAGCAACTCATTTGACACTTTTTGAGATGTAAAATTCCTACCCTGTATTCATTAGTTTGGACAGGACACAAAGTCAGAATTTCCTCCACGTTTACAACTCTTTAAATTGTTCTTACTGTTGCAGAGCAGCCATTGGGCATTGTACAGCAAGAGGCTGCCCCTACTTGCAGAGGGACCTTGGTGTCAGAAGCTCTGCACTGTGCATTCTTCAGCATCCATGATGTCTAGCAGGGAAGTAAGGTCAGGAAAGACGTGTGAACAGTGTTTCCTTTCACCCTGGAAATCCTTGGCTGAGCTTGCTGGCAGCTGGCATAATTTAGAGCAGCCTTCAAACTGCTGTAACTTACAGCTATGACTGATATACAGCCAGTCCAGGAATGGAAAGTTGCCGGTATATATGTGTTGTGAACTTCTTAGCTTCTCCAATCATAGGTCTGTGCCACAGGTCACCTGGAATGTTTTTGTCCCCTGATCGCGTGAGCATAAGTCTTAGATTCTACTCCCCAGTGCACCTACTGGGGTTTATGAGTCCAAGTTTTGCTTTTAATTTATATTCTTCAATATTCTCTCCCAATATTTCTGTCAGTCACCTGGGAATAGTCCCAGAAAACAAACACATGAAGTAGCAGTATACCACACTGTGGCAGCTGTCTTCCAGTATATTGGGTCAAATGAAACTCATGTCTCTGAGCAGCCCCATATTTTGGATCCACGTACTTAAGCCCACTCCCATTTCAACCTCAAGCAGACAGGCATTGGCTATACTATGTTTGCCTGGAATAACGTTAAAGTGTAGAGCACCCAGTTAAGTGAATTTGGCTTCTCTCCAAGAATTCCAAAAGATTTATTCACAAGGCCACATTTCTTACTGAAAATCTAACTCTAGCTGGGCAGCACTCCTGCAGACAGATCAAAATTACTGCAGGGGTGGTCAGCCAATATATTAAATCATCCAAGGGCCACAAAAGCCTTATTGATTTACGCAGGTTGCACTTCATAGGTTACTCCTAAAGGAGAAAAAGAGTTGATGATGTTGCTTGAAAGAAAGAATGATTAAACTGGTGTCTGCCCAGCTCTGACTTGCTAGAACTAGTTGCAAGAGCTATGCTGACTTCTTTTTTTCCCCATAAGCAGAAGAGTCCATTTCTAGTTCTTCAGCATCCAGGATTAGCATTAAGCAAAGCTATTGGGAAATCCTGACTCTTAAGACCTTCATGCTTTGCTTTTAAGACCAGGAAAAACTTCAAGAAAATATTATTTACTATTATTGACCTGTCAGAACCCTTAAGGTATGAGATGTAGCACATCTTAGCATGCAACCAATTCTTTGGCAATGACACTTGACAAAGAAACCATGAATTTGAAATGCTCTGTTACTCAGAGTGTTTTTGTACCTTTCACCATTCTTAGCTTCAGTTCAATTCCCCTGCATCCAAGGGCTGTGGCACTTATGGGGCATTGTACTGAAATGCTTCATCCCAGTCCTGACCTCTGCAAGACCACTGAGGTGGAAAACAGGGCTAGCACCCTTTGTTAGGGGGTCTGCACCATGGTAAAAGCAAGATACTATCTAAGTAGAATGTAGAGGGGAAGAGCACAAGACTGGCAAAATGGGGTGTGGTGTGCCAAACAACAATTTATTTATTGAATGTGTTTGTGAACTCCATGCCCAGGATGATGGATGGGAGGTCCTGACATTCAGGAAGTCTAGAGCTGTGTCAGTATCAGGTCAAGTCTCGAAACATGTACATGTACTGGGAATGACATCCTGGGAGAAATGAGAAGTGATGAGGAGGGCCATTCACAAAAATTGCGTGGAGAGGTCTACTCAGGATACCTGAGTGTTTCCACACAGAAAAATCATAAAGTTCAAATAAAAGGGAAAACACTGCCCAGCAAACACAGAGAAGTCACTGGCAAAGTCATAGCATCATCTGTACCACTGGCATGGGGAGGAAACCGGAACAAAGAATGCTGCTATTTGAAAAGGAAAGCATGATAATCCTGCTCAGAACAACACTAAGGCTCAATAGAAATCCATGATTCCAGGATACTGAAAATTGCAGTGTTTTAGTCACTAACTTACATAGTGGTAGCATCTACATCCACTTGGCGAACAAGAAGTTCAGCTAGAAGGCAAGCACACAGAAGTTTGCTATGCACTGCTGCATGCCATAATTCTCCAAAACAGGTATTGAAATACATATTTGTGGTTGTGTATGTGTGGCATATAGGTCCGCCTTTAAATTAGCCTTCAGAGCCATGTTCCTTTGAGATGTTTTATGTCTACCTTAACAGTAATTTTCTGTTTGCATGTTCCTAGAGGGGTACATATCTGTGTCATGTTAAGTTTTAACCTGTGTAGATGCAGTTTTGCAGTAGTACTCCCTTAGTCTTTATTCTTCTGCCCCTTTTCTTTCAAGAGGGAAGTTGTTCTCCGTGATCCAACAGTGCTAATCCTAACCTAAGTATCTGAATACAGAGCAACATAAGTCTTTCTCTACATGTGTGCTTCATGCGACATTCATGCAATATCATCTAATGGATGCCTACCTGGGAGGATAAGGAGGGGGAGGGGGATGCTGGAGCAGACACAGAGGTCATGAAGAAGAGGTTCAGATTGAGGTAATGCTCATGGCTGCAGAGAATTCTCAGGAACTCCAGTCTCATGGAAATCAGGGTGGAGAGTGAATTCAGCTTGTTTGAGAGCTAGAAAAGCAAACCAAAAAAGTGTCATGTGATGGGCATGCACTATTAAATTACCATGCTGTGAAATATCCTGCTTCCTGAAACAGAAATAGATAAATAGCCAAGCATGCATTAAAATGCTCACTGGTTCCCTGTACCTAACTAGTTTCCATCCATTAGCTGCTCTTTGTTTGGCAGTGGTGGTGTCTCTCTGCCCCCTCCCTGGCTGACTTACCAACTTCCCAAGAGATGATAGTGTGTTGGGTTTTTTCCTCCCAAAAGAATAACATACCATATTTTTCCCCTTTTGCATAATACAAAGATTAAAACCGAACAAAACTCTGCTGAGTCTACGGCAAACTCATAAAAAGTCCTGCTAGGCAACACAGAGCATCAGTGGTCTTGTAATTTCCCTTCATATCAACAATGACATCAGTGGAGTGCTGCACATACTGTAGGAAACCAGGGTGGTAGCCACCTTGTGTTCTCCTACCTACCATCAGCTGACAGAGGGCCTTCCTTTGGCAGAAAAACTACAGCAGGTATATCAGGTCACAAAACAGAAGGAAAACTTTCCCCTTCAAATACAACAAACAATTTCATAACAACATCCTGCATCATCATTTATTTTTAATTTTGGGAGGCTTGTAACGCAAGAAGGATGGATGGATCATTTTGATTGAACCCCCAAATCTAAATACTTCCCATCACAGCAGTGCACTGGAAGAGTCAGAGACCCAAAATGCTCTGTGTGGTCTGCAGACCCTGCTGCTAAGGGTTGTAAAAAAGTAAGGGAAGAAAAGTGGCTCCATGGATGCTTTGCAGCAGTGCAAGGTATGACATTTCTAAAAGAGTCTTAACCTCCACTCAATTTTTTTCTGCAGACCACAAATCAAAAGAGGTTTAAAGTCTCTGCGTATGCAATAGGAAATAGGAAATTTACCTGGCCCTTTAACACAACTCAAAGGATCGTGATGGATAAATGAATTAAACAGAACAGAACACCGGACTGGCCAATAGCCAAATGCAATCCCAATCATGCATGGTGCCTACCTGATTACAGTAATGTTTGATGAGATTAAACACAAATCCTCGGTCCATTAAAGAAAGAAGATCATACAAGAAAAACGCCAGGCTGATATTAATTTTTTCTGCTTGCTCACTTTCCTTTACAAAAAAAAGGAAAAAAAAATTGCAGTTATGATGTATAAAACGTATATAAAGGTGGAAGACTTTTTAGAATCATTAAAAAAGAGTGTAGGGGGACAGCTCCCAGAACCATCTCATGCAACATACTGGACAAGACTGTTTCAGTTCTTCAGTTTACATGATCTTGTTAAAATTATGCAGAATCACTCCTGTAAATTATTTCAACTGTTGTAGCTTTCACAGAGGAATATCACAGGATGAATGAATGAGTTTATCTATGCAAAGCAAACCTTTGGACTGACAATTAAATGGAATTTGAGACCTATTCTGAATTCCCTATGGGCTGCAATCCTGCATATGCCATTTTTTTTAGCTTGAATCTTTAACATTAGAGAATGCTGGTTTAGGTACTTAAAACATAAAATATTGTTTTAAAATATTAATAAAAATCTGCACTGGCTCTGCTGATGGAATGCCAAGTATTTTGTTTAGAAATTTTAAGTATAAAACTGATAGTAAAAAAATACTGGTAAGATAAATCTGTGGGTTTTACCGTTTAGCAGCTAAGCTCTTGCACGCTTAGAATTGGCCTGATTACCAGAGATACTCAGCCCGCAAGTAAAAATCAAGAAGAACTTCATAAGCCCTCTAAAGTAAGGCTACAGTTACTTCAAACATACCAATTTAAATCATAAAATCCCAGTAGCATATGTAGTTCACCAAGAGGAATTTGTGGAGGTGCCTGAGGGATCTGCACACATTTAACACTCAGAGCCCTCAGGTGGGTTTGCTCAAGACTGACAGAGGAGATGACTGAGAAAAACGTTGCCCCTACTTATGTCTCTGACTAGTGAGAACAGGTGTGCAGCACCTCAGGGTGGTTATGATTTAGTTTTTCATTTTTCAACATTTTTGTTGCTGTTCAGGAATATATAGATATTTCCTACGATCTGGAATTTACACAGCAAAACATTTTTCTACTGGGAATTAAAAATTAGTTTTCCACTACCTTACTGGGTAGGCTGAAATATGCCAGACATATCACTGTAGAATCTGAGGGCAATCTGACATGCTCGACCATGTATTGAAACATAGATTATTACTGTTTGGATTTAAAAATCAGATAAACATTACCTGCTGCTACTCTGTACAACTAACCAACGGCCCTAATTCTGCAAAGACTGCAGTGGGATTTTCACACATAATCAGGTTCTATACACTCAGTCTATCAAAATTGAATTGAATTAACAGCCCATAAAAACCTGTGTATTTCTTGTGAGGAAGCCATAAAATACTAATCTCTTGGCAAAACCTACAGTTCCATTAAAACATTTTTAATGTAACAAATTTTTATTACACAACTTATTTAAAAAAAAAGTCACTGATGTCTTAAGTAAACATTTCTGTGGAAACGATTTCTCTGCATGTGGCTATCACCAAAGGATCGAGCAAAGGGTAAAGCTTCAGGAACAACTTCTTGGTGGACAGTGACAATCACTTCTGCCATTCTCTGCCCTCAGTTGTCTGGTCTTGGCCCTTTCCCAGTTTCTGCTCCTCAACAGAACAGCAAGGCACACATGGAGAAGTGGATCAGGAAACTGACCTGGTTGAAAAGTCACCCAGCAGGCCAGCTCTCCAGCCTTGTCTGCCCTGTGGCAGAGCACACTGCTGGGCCAGCACAGTGCATTTGTCAGCTCTGGGGCATGAAAAAAAGTCAGTTGCAACAAACAATAGCCACCCAGTGCCTAGCTGTGGCCTTGACTTTGTTTATTGGCCAGTGCGGAGTGACATCAGTGATGTAAGCAGACACTATAAATTACAATATAAATATAAATTATAAATATAATTACAAATTATAAATTTATATTGTGATCCTTTCAACTTTATAATCTGTTATATGAGTGCAACTTGTTGAAATATATCAGGATAAAGAATTTCATGGTATTTAGGGCTTATTTATTGTCTTTAATTTTCGTGTGGCCAGTGCCTCTTTAAAGAGATCTGGGGTTAGATCACTTGTGGATGGATTTTGCAACCCTCAGGAGGAATACTGCCTTCATATAGCATAGCCCACTGCTGTCAGAGAAGTCAAATGTAGAATAAAACACTATGCGGTAGAAATGAGGGTAACAAGAAAGGGGGATGAAAGGAATAAGCCCTGCTTGGGCTGTAGTTTGATATGCTGGCTAACCTGGCATAAAGCAGCACTGCCACTGAAAATGGGTGTCCAACCTTTCCTGTTGATGGGAAAGAGGATTCCTCCCTGCACCCTGCAGCCACACTGAGAAACAGGCTGGGGAGCTGAGCTGAACAAAAACAAACTGTCTGCCAGGGGAGCACAAGGCTGCCCCTTGCACAGCCACAACTCTCCCTTAAGGTCCATGTGAGAATACTGCCTCAGTTTTGGCCTAATTCCAGTGACACTGCTGAAGGTGAAATGGGATTAAATACAGTTCAGTGTAATACAGGGTGAGTAGCAAGAATTCATGGTGCTTATTTCATGCATTTACCTTCTGTGGTTTGACTAAAAGTGCAGCAATCTCTGAAGTAACCACACTAACTATAGTGGTAATATCATCTTTGAAGCGATCGGAGAACCGGCTTCTTCGTGGGTTGTCTTGTTTCTCTAAGTTGTGAACATACTGAGCCATACTCTTTATCTGCAAAGCAAAAAAAAAAATTAAAAAAATGCCCAAACTGGAGGTAAAAATACTGCTTTAAGTTAGTCCATGGGAGTAAGATTCTCTACTTGTTTTTCTCCTGAATGTAATCACTCTTATCTTCTCAGAGCTGCTGTGATAAATCCTATATGTATTGGCAATGACAACAGAGAGCCTAAGACTCAAACACAGACAGACACTGATTCTTGTTCATGTTCATGCAGTTGGCTACTCTCAGCACCTAAAATCAGAATCACCCTCCCCATTCCCTTGCATCTGCAGCTCTGAAATGCTGCTGTTTGCAACTTTTGCCCTTCATGATGATAGACAGGGAGTGACACTTCTGGAATTAATTCTTATTTCTTGACTTGCTGTTGGGTTGCTTATGTGCTGCCAGTGGAAATCAGTATGTTTTTTCCACTGACATCCATCACCTCAGGCCTCTGTGAAACTGTGAGTTTGGGGAGCCTTGTCACTCCTCCCATGTTGTTAACAAAGTGGAAAAGACAGGAACAGGTATTCACAGAAAAGGAAGGGCTCAGTTTGATGTCTGTCTTTCAGCCTTCTGCAAACTGCAGACCACTGTGCATATAGTTCATGCAGGCGTTTGCCATCATAAGGCTGTCAGGGGGAAATGGGGGTGAATATGCAGAATTCTTTAGTCGTACTTCCACTATTTGGGATGTCACCTTTTCACAATGGTGCTGAATAACTGAAGAGATCACCACTCAACTAACTCTGTGCCTGGTGTACCTGCTACATTTCACCATTAACTTACTATAAAATACCACTGCCAAATCTTACCAGGAGCTCAAAGAAGAACCAGGCGTACTTGAAGACAGATTCTCTCACCATGCCCGTGCTCACCACCATCTGCAGTGCCAGCTCCTCATGGAAATGCTAGATAATAAACACAGAGTGTTGGGAAATGGCTTTTCAATCAACTCATCTTCCAGTTTCAACATCCCCCCTCTTCCCTGTGGGAAACTCCCCCACACCGGAGAGTCAGCAGCTGGATGGGGATGTGTGGACATCTCTGTAGGATGAGAACGCAGGTTTGACCAAAATTATATATAAGGAATGTTGGTGGCAAACAGACTTTGTGACCTATTTTTCTGTGGATCCAGAACCCCGGATAACTAAACTGGGAAATGCCCTTGGTCTATCCTCAGGCCATCGGCCATGTGCATGGCAGGGAGCAGTCACATTCCCCACTCCCCCCTAAGCATTTCCATTTAACACATCCATGTTTTTTGAGAGAAGGTAGAAGTAAGATTGTCTCTGGTGGGAGAGAAGGACACAGCAATAACCACAGCAGAGCTTGTACAGAGGTTTGTAGTTGGAGACAATACATTTTGCAGTGAGATCTGACCATAAGACACCCAGTTCCAATGATCTAAACTTTTAGGAAACTCAAATCTGGACTAAAAATTTATTGCAATGTCTATTGTCCATTCTTGACACAAACAATAAAGCTAATGAGATTCCTAAGCATATTTACATCAAATAGGACATATTAATCCATCCAATATTCAGACTGGATATAAACCTCTATGCTTTTTGGCAGAAATCAAACCAATAAACAGGAGTAAGAAAGGAGAGTTTCTTAACTCTAACTCAGATTCTGAACTGCTCATTGCAGAGTTTTTCCCATGCTTCTTCATCCAAAGCCACTGCTGCTGATCAATGCCAAACACAATATACAGCCCTGGAATAGTTATCTATGTGATATGGTATCTTCTATGTTGTTAAAAAGCTATTTGGGAATACATACTCAAGATAGGAAGGAATTTATTGGTTCTAAAAGCTACAAAAAGGGGAAAAGAAAAACATTCTTTACAGAAGAAAGAGATGGCAAACATTTCTGAATGCAGTTTACTGTAACATGTAAAGGCAGGTATCCAAAGGCAAACAGCAGTGGAAAAAGACAGAGGCCCTAACACCTTGAGAAAGAGAGCAAAGGGAGGATCCAGGCAGGCTGCTACTTGTCTAAATCTGTCCTGGAAAAAGAATCTAAAGACTCTGGAGCAGAAGCAGAAAAGTTTGGATAATATTTACTCACGGATTCAATATTCCAGCACAAACTCCTTGTTTGATAAGACAAAAAATAAAAAAATTTGTTCTCATCTCTCCCCTCTCCTCATTTAGAAGTGCTAATTACCAGCACTGCCTCAGGAGGCTCCAGGGTCTGTTAATATGCACCCTCACGCTTAGTGGTAGGCTACCTTTTTATTGGATGGTCTTGGGCTTGCACAAACACTTGGCATGTCATTTGTTCCTTCAACGTAGAAAGACATCCGACTGGAGCTGTGATCCATGGGCTGGAGGGCATACCCAGAAGAAATACATAATAGTAGTAAGTTAATACATAACTTGAGCAATTAATAGAGAAGAAATCAGCAGCGGTGACTTTTTTGGAAGGTATGCACAGATGTTCACCTAACCAGCTCTTCTCTTTCCTTCTTCCCATCCCCCTTCCCAGTGGAGGCCAAAGACCACCTGAATGCAGCAGCCGGAGGAGGGTGCAAATGCCAACACTGCCATCACGTGCCCAATTTCAGCACTGCAGCTGTACTTCGGAAGCGCTGCAGTTCACCTTTTCAAGGGTAACTGTCCTTTAAATTTACCCTGTGGCCATGAAATGGCAGTAGCCGATTGTAAATTGCTACATTTATCAATGTGATGAAGCTGTAATACCTGTAATATTAGTTATAATAAAAAATATATTTTAATTTTGTATTAATTTGGAAAAAAAAATGGCTTGAGCTCTGTTTTTTAGGACATAGTACCTTAGAGTAAAATTCATAAAGCTATTAAGTTCAAATCTACATTATTAAAAATTGCTATGGATGAATACGTATGCCCATACAAACAAATCAAACAGATTGGCAAAGCCTGTGCATCTTACTAGTTCTGGTTTAATTTGCTGAAGACAAGCACCCATTCACTTTAACTGGAGAGGCACGTGATCATTCAATGGAGAAAAGACTTCAAAATGTTTCTGAAAATAACCTGCTTGAGAAGCAGTATTTTACATACGAAATAGTCAAAGAAAAGGGAGGGGGGATATAGTTCAGAGGTCAACAGACATGGTGCTGTGGAGCTCTGCCAGGGCTGCAGCTAGAAGCAGGCTCCTTGCACAGCAGAAAAATCCTGCTTTTGTCAGGCACAGCTTCCCAGCTCCTGCTGAATGAGGAACTCCAGATTTTGGTTTCCCCAGAGAGGGGAAACTCACTGAATCTGTGCAACCCGGACCAGCCCACGTACCAGACGTGAACAGAACCTAAATGTCAGGAAGAACAGGAGAGTGAGGCACGTCAAAAAAGCAAATCCCTCTGTGGAGCGTCTAAGACTCAAACAAAAGACAGAGTTCTTAGTTCTTGTCTCTTCACTGATAACAGACATCAGAATTTAGCAATGGGATTTAGCGTGTGCCTATGCCAGATCAGATAAACAGCAAATGCTTCTGGTGATACATGCAGTGCATTTACAAGAAGCAAAACCAACCCTCAGAGAACAAATCTATTAGGTTTTGGTCCATACAGTTCTCTAGATACTTGGCTTCATTCTCTTACCTTGGATGACATGATGTTTTTGACCTCCTCATCAGTAGCAGTTTGTGTAACAGTGATGTCAGGATTGCTGCAGCTTATCACTCGGCTCTGCAGGAGTTTACTCCCAACAGACACTGCAGAAGTGCGTCCAAATGTGTAATAACGAGACTCTGTCAAAATGGCACTGCTGCCTGCACCTGCCCATAGGGAGATGTTTGAACTAAGACTAAAGGACATACATGTGAGACAAACATGAGATTCAAGCGAGCTTTGCTCAGTGCTGTTACAGCATCAGCATTTTGAATAGCATAGAGGTCCTGAAAATCTCACCACCAACTGCTTCATTAACAAATTACATAGATATTGAATGATAAAGTGCAGATGCTTTCCAAATCAACAGCCCACAGGGTGATTGCACAAGCAGTAACAAAAGATTAACGGGGCTACCTGAGCAGCAGCACTATTACAATAGCTTTTTCTTCTTCCCATCAGCTCTTTTTAATTTGCTGTAGATTAAGACAAGATTCACAGGCCTAAACACAAAATACCACCTTCAACACATAACATTTAACACCACATTCAAAGTATCCAAGGAAGCATGGAGCACTGCCTGCAGGAATTTCACTAAATGATTACCTAGTTTTCAGTTTCCCCATGGACCTTTTTTTTCCAGGATAAAGAATTTCCAAGTGTAGGCAAGCTCAGACATTTTAGCACATCCTAACATCAGTCTAAATGCCCTTCAAGGGGGATTTAAATGAATATTTGAAAGAGAAAAGGGCCTACATATCTTTAGCTCCCACAGCACAGCTGCTTGGTGGTAAGTCAGTTAATACATAGCAATTGATCAAATGAATTCTATAGGCTTCAGGACAATAGACTGCACAGAATCACAGAATGGTTGAGGTTGGAAGGGACCTCTGGAGGACATCTGGTCCAACCCCTCTGCTCAAGCAGGGCCACCTAGAGCCAGTTGCCCAGGACCATGTCCAGATGGCTTTCTAATATCTCTAAGGATGGAGACTCCATCACCTCTCTGGGCAACCTGTGCCTTTGCTTGGTCACCCTCACAGGAAAAAAGTGTTTCCTGATGTTCAGAGGGAACCTCCTGCGTTTCAGCTTGTGCCCATTGCCTCTGGTCCTGTCACTGGGCACCACTGGAAACTGCCTGGCTCTGCCTTCTTTCCACCCTCCCTTCAGGTCTTTGTACACATTAAAGATCCTCCCTGAGCCTTCTCTTCTCCAGGCTGAACAGTCTCATTTGTCTCAGCCTTTCGTCATTGGAGAGATGCTCCAGTCCCTTCATCACCTTCGTCACTCTTGGCTGGTCTCTCTCCAGCATGTCCATGTCTCTCTTGTACTGAGGAGCCCAGAACTGGACACAGTACTCCAGGTACGGCCTCAGCAGTGCTGAGTGGAGGAGAAGGATCACCTCCCTCGACCTGCTGGCCAATATACAGGATTTTATCCACTGATGACATCCCTAATGCAATGGAGAAATTGTCAGAGCTTGGTCCTATGCCACTTGGCAGTAAGTTAGTTTGCACAGAAAGGAGTTTACTGATGTACAGGCCAGTAAGAAATTGGCATCTTAAGGCCATTTTAATTTCTGAAGGAAATTCCTCTAAAGAAAGCCTCAGTTTAGGAGGTGTCTCTCATCTTCATGAAGCTACAGTGTTGCATATAGCTGTGGAGTCCTCTCTCCTCAACCCCGCATTTTAAATGAACGACTGAGAGATAGAGATGACGGGGGGCAAGCCCATGTTGCTATTTGCAGCACTGAGATCCCTGACCTTCCTCTGAGAGAAATGATATATCTGAACAGTGCTGTGCTTAAACAGTATGCAGTCTGGGTCAGAGAAGTTGTGTTTGCTATTTTATAGGCCAGTTTCCTAAGCCCTTTTCTCAGAAGCACCATGCTGAATAGCATGTATCAAGAAAAAAGAATACTTTTGCAACCCTTGCACCAATATTACCTGGTTTGACTACTTCTCTTTGAGGGTCTGGCAGACGAAAGACATAGTAGACATAAGATGCCAGGAGGCAGTTCCTTCCATGCTGGTCTTTGCTCAGGTCTTTGCTGTTGTGGAGACTGTTCACTATTGCAACCACAGATTCAAAGGCAAACTGTGAGAAGTTGGCTGTGAAACAAAGGCAAGAATTAGTCTCAGCACTGAAGGGTGTAATATAATCAGGTGAGGGCATTCTTTGTACCTATAGCAACTAATCCTACATGCTTTAATTCAGTCCTTAACAAATTCAGAGCTCTAGACAGCAATTGCTATACCTGACCAGATCCAAGGTCTACATAGGCCAATAACCACTCTTCAGTAGATCCATTAGCTTTCAACCCAATCAGTGCTACTCTACCACTTCGTGCTACATAAAAGCAGACCATAACTGTTAATTACCATTTCTAGCAGCCTTCACGCATTTCCTATAAAATACCTACTTGAAGAACACTAAGACTCATTATTCTCCAGCTGACAGACAAATAGAAGCTAGGAGTCTTTTCCACAAATATTATAGTGGATGACAAGTGTTGATTACCAAAATAAGACAGGAAATAAACTACACCACTGTCTCTGAGTATGCCTTCCCTCCAGAGTTAACATATGTGATAGGCAACTGGCAGCCTCAGTAACAGAAAAATCTGTGTGCTATACCCTCTCTGTTTTTGTGCTCACTCAATTCTGTCTGAAGATATCTGGGAGGAGGATATTGTGCAGTCAGCAATGTCAGCTGTAGGATAAGTGATTTTGCTGGTGTTTTCCTTGCAAAACAATTGAATTCCAAACAAAGTTAAACCACAACCCACTTTCTGACCTATATTTCTAGATAAGTAAACCACTACAATTTAATGTACCTCCCAACCAGGGTCTGAGAGTCTTATACGTAGGGGGAAAAGGAGAGAAGGCAGGAACTCAGTTAAACCTGATTAAATTTTGCAGTGAAACTGTGTCTTGAGAAGCACAACTCTTTCTGAAGTGGACTACCCCAAATACTAAATCTGAGCCTGGATATTTAGCAATCACTTCCCCACATCTCTAGGTTGCTTGTGCTACCACTCCAAGGCCATGGATCAGTAAATACCTGTCTGGCCAGCTATGACCATGGGCTGTACAGCCAGCTGGAAAAGTTTATCTAGTACCAAATGTAAAAACAAGACAAGAGGTTCAAGGCGTGAAGAATTCAAACAGATAATGCTGAGTTTCAATTCATGTTCCAGTGTAGCCTCTGTAATCTTCTGGTCCATCAGTCGAATGGGGAATGTCACTTGACTTTCCAGAGAATGACACAGAGTGAAGAACTTCTCCAGGTGATTGTCCTGCAAATACAGTGCACTCACAATTAACAAAGTTGATACAGTTCAGGCTGCTGCTAGGTAAGCAACACCTGATTGTCCCACCTGATGGGATGAGAGAAAATATTTTCACCCTTCTGGCTTGCAGTGGTGGCTAGCCCTAGAGATCAATTTGAAAAGCAGCTGTCACAGCCTTTCGTTTGTTTCTTTTCATCTGGCTCAAATTCAGACTGTGGTTAAACTAGATTAAAAGCAGAAAAGTTAAAGCCCTCACTGAAGTGATTGCTTCATTTCATGAAAATACTATTCCCTTGGTCTGATAAAACTCTGCCGCATCATAGGTCTAATAGTCCCTCTGCAACCCACACCTAAGTTCTAGCTATATACAAGTTATGTGTCTTATGAGTATGCCCTACTTGTATTTAAAAAGCATGCTGCAAAGGGGTGATGGACCTACTTCAGACACAGGTCCTCCAGTTGTTAGGACATAGCTACCAGGGTTAACTAGAATGGGATGATAGGTAGGAGACAATGTAAAGCAGCAGAAACAAAATAAAGCTGCTCTGCCTCAAACCAGTAAGTATCCCAATAAGATGGGCAAAGCTCCAATTTCCTATCACATTTAAATGACCAGAATTGTAGAGTTCTCATTCAGTGCTAAACTTGTGTCCCCACACCACATGGCATTGAAGGCTGAGCTGCCTAAAGCATTCTGGCAGTATAACCTGTCCCTACAGGTGGGGAGGTGCTATGTCTCTGCAGATGTAGAGTCTGAACTAGCCTTGCAGAACAGAAGATGCAGACTACAGAAACTGGCAGTGTGCCCTGCCAGTGTCTTTCAAACACAGACTAAGCAGACCCTTGCTGAGCTGAGAGGACACCAGGCTCCCTATTGCTTGATGTGACTTGCTGCTGAGAGTGCTCATTTTTTCACGTGTACTAATAGATTTCATTTCACCAAAGGATTTCATTCAGTGAGGGTACCAACTTATTTCCATAGCTATTAGTTGTTTTTAAAGCTGTGTGGGCTTAAACATCTCCATTTCATAAACCTCCTAAGTCATCCTGGACTTAATGAATTCTCTTCAAAATGAAACTACAGCTGTGTGTTGCTTCTGATGCATTACCTGAGTGTGAACAGATGAAACAGCTTGCACTTCAATGTTGAAAACACCCTTGTGTCCTTCAACCCACTTAATAGGTGGTGTCTGAGATGGAACTTTCTGTGATGGAAAAGAAATACAGGAATCATCATCTTCCTTTTAACGATCAAACAGAAAGTCTGTTTACACAGGGGTCTATAGAGTATTCGTGCTATTCACTTCATTTTAGATACCCAAATTCAGTGCCATACAGAGGACCACAGCTAGGCATCTTCTTGTTCTCATAGCCTAGATGGAGGGGAGTTGATCCATCGAACAGAGAAATTCGGAGCACTTCAGCTGGGTGCCTAGCACCATAGTGCAAATATACATCTTCTGGTGGGATATTTTTAAGGTTAGGAGTTCCCAGTTAAAGCACTGCCAGAGGTGCTCCATGGTGATGTGGTCACATCCCATTCAGTTTTAACCCTCTGCGCAGTTTCCTACTTGCCATATTTACTCAGAGGGCACAGTTTTCTGCTCCAATAGCAGCACCCGATTCCATTTCTCCTCCCTCTCCCACACAGCAACAAAAAAATGAGCAAATCATCCTGTGGAAAAAGCAAATTATTGACTTGACACACTCTAAACAAATGTATCCCTGATTAGATAATTTACAAGGATTTGCTTGGATAACTAACTTTTAAAAACACAATATAACAATGTAAAATAATAATAATAACACCAGTGACAATAATAACAACATTTTTCTCCAGAGCTTTCCTCTTCTAAAGTACAAAAAGGAGGCATTATCTACAAGCAGACAGCAATGTTAGTTTGTAAAACAGTTATGCTGTTCTTCTACATCAGGAGAATATTATCTTTTCATAATTTTCTTTGTTACCTCAGGAGAGTGAATTGAATAGTGGAAAGGCAGCTTATCCAATGCAACAGGAAGACAATAATGTCCAGTTTGAAGACGATCATTTAATAGAATTGGCAGCCACTGAAACAAATGAAGAGAAAACACAGCAATATTCATGACTATATATGATTAGGGCTATTTATCTAATTTGTTATGTACAGTCAACAAAACAACAAATAAGATATTGACCCAGGCTTCTCTGCTCTAACCCATTCAACAGTAATTTCTTTGCGTTTTAAATTCACTGATAGCTACTGTAGAAAAATGTACAAGACTGCTTTACAAACCAGCCCTTTTGAAGAAAACAAACACAGAGCTTTTCACGTGTGACATATGTTTTTCTAATAAATCCTACCAGAAGGATTTATTAGAGTCCATGTTTTTATTTAAAAAATCACGTATCTTGAATAGGCTGCTCCTTGGCTTTGAAGCAAATCAACAGTGTTAAAGTTCTGCTAAGGATAAATTGAACATCTTGGTCGTGATCAACATGAGTATTAAGGCCAGAATGACTCATCATAACTCTGTATTGATATTTGGACACACTTAATTTTTCTCCTATTCAAGTCCGAAAGAGCTGTGCATTTGAGTATCACAGGGCAGAAACATTTTGTATTTAGGTGAAGAAACTCTTGAAAATTAAGTTCCCATATATGTCAAGTCTTGCTCCTGAACTACAAACTAACTTATTTCTTACTGATCCCATTGACGTTGGTGGAATATATCTGTCCATAAAGGAAAGCCCATTTGATAGGATTCTCAGTACTGGGGTCACAAACAAATACAGACTTCATAGCAGGAACATATGAAAAGCACTAGTCTGGCCCCACAGCTCAGTTGCTGACCATAGCACTAAGATGTTTTCAAATCTGAAGTATTATCATCATCTGTGCTTTCCTCTTATTTTAAAATCTCTCCAGTTAAAAATATCAATCAATAAAGAAAAAGGTCAAAGAGACTGTGCTACAATACGTATTTCTTAAGCTAAAACATGCTAGTCCCAACATGAAGATAATGAATGCAAGAAAATTGCATTTTACCTTCTAGATTCTTTCTGTTTTTTTAATTTTGATGTGGGTAAAAGACATTTTAGAACATAAATGATATGCCATATAAAACCTAATTGAAAATATTATATTAGTTGTTACCTCATGTATGAACATGTTAGATAACAGTAAATAATTGTAATTGCATGTGGTTTAGGGTTTTTTTTTTGCAATAAATAGAATCTAATAGAATTAGGTGATAAGCTATAAAGCATTGAAGTTGCAAATATTTAGGTGTGTACTTAACTTCAGTTGCATCAGGTGAATTAATCAACTTCAAAGACGCTTAACAATATAAAATTACAGGACGAGGATGTAACATAGCACAGATTGCATCTGATTTCTGTGAATTAACATTAAGACCTTCTACTGGTTTTGATGCATTACCATAACTAGAAAGGGATTATATGACAAAATTCTTGACAAGCAAAGGGTCTGTTTGCATGGGATGTAGATACATTTTTATATATATATATATATATATACACACACACACACACACACACACACACACATACACACACACACACACACACACACACTTATATATCACATGGAACTTACTGAGTACCCGAGGAGGGTTTCCACAGATGCTCCTTGCTTTGGCTGGCAACTGATGTGATAGAATGTGAACAATAGATGGTGTTTCTCTGTGAGTTTTGCTGGCAGCTTAATTTTCACTTCTTCATAAAAGTCAGGGGACCTGTTAAAAAAAATGCCAAGCACATTTCCAATGTAAGTATGAGACTGAGCAGAAGGCAAATTTGCCAGTATGCTTTTAGATGCTATGGTTATAAAAACTGTATAAATCCTGAAAACAGCCTCTGAGCCGAGTTACATATATAACAACGAGTTACATATATAACAACGTACATATATATACAGCTATATTTATGAACTATCTACAGCTTTGAATCAGGAAGAGCACAGACAGTATCAGCTGGAATGTTTCAGCTTTCACCCATCTCTATACTTTCAAAAAGATTCAATCTTAATTTTAGGTTCCAGATTATTTATTGTGTAAATCCTAAATCCCCAGTCCACATTCACAAGAATGAGAATGTCCCTCCAGCTCTTTTGGATCTGTGAATTCATCAAAGTGAAAGCTGTTACAAAGTTATGCTGGTGCTTCCTGCTCCTGCTCCTTAATCTTCAGATTAGGAATATTCTCTAACCTCTGAAAAGCTCACGCAATGGTCACTTACACAAATGCACGTAGCAATCCAAATTAGATATGACAAATCCACATAAAATGTAAATGTTTAAAATGGATTAGTACCAGCATTCCTTGATGAACTATGTAGGCTAAGAATTATGTTAAGAGGTCATGATTAATACTTCTTAAGTCATACAAATAGTAACAATACTTACTTATTATGATATGTGATAGCTGTGTATATTTCTTGCACAAACTCTGGACCTGAAGATTTCCCAAAAATTACCTACATTAAGAAGAAAAGAAAGTAACAGCAGTCACGTCTAAGGCATTTAATTGTCATAATCTTGTATAAATTTTAAGACAGTATCTGAAGGCTGAAAATTACTCTCCAATTTTATCTTGGCATATTGACACAAATGTCTTATTACCAAGCATCTTCCCCACACACCATTCAGGGTAAAACACCTGGAAAATGGAGCAGAAGTCATTTCTGGAGCAACTGACTACCTCACATCACATTCTCCGGTCATGAACTAAAAAGTCAGGAATTACAGAAATAAAGTTATGTTAAGCCTCTTACACATTGTCACATTGCCTTTAACCAAATGCTAAAAAGTTAAATTAAAATTGTTTTTAGAAGTTTGTTTTTCGGTTGTAGCCTGCTCATTTAGGGTGAGATCCATCTCACCTTACTTTAGAAGTCCAAAGTTCCTTTACAGTCAATGAAGGAGAATAGGCATTTTTGGTGCTTGATTTGCTTCCCTCTTTTCAGACACAGCCTCATGGTAAGGACCTGGAATCCAGTAACTTTAAAGGGAGCCCTGGGACAAGGATATCTGTACAGCACAAGTCCATGTGTATTGAGATGAAGCTCTCTCACAGTGGAGAGGGATGCCAGATGAACTGTGTCTGTCCTAATAATTTGTCAAAACCTAGTCATAATATGGGCAGAGTTTAAGGAAACTAAAAACACAGTATTGTGTAAAAGACGGTGTTACATTCACATGGCACAGCTCCAGCTCTGGAAAAATGTGGCTTGGGAAAACACTGTGCTGGTGCTCTGATTTCAATTCCAGAGCTCATGTGGAGTAAGGCTGCAAAGTATGCACTGTGCAGTGTCAGCACACTGACAAAGGCTGGTCAGGTGCCAGTCCTTGCTCCAACATATCGTTGGATTAAAGTTTCTCAAAGTAATATTTTCAATTATTCTTTCCCCCTCTAACACATAAAATCACAAAAGATTTTATCCCAATGTCATTCTCAAATAGCCAATTACACTGTCTGAAAATTTCCCCCAAAATTCAGGCTGAAGCATACGTCTGGTTAGAACACTTCAAACTGAATGTCTGAAGCTTGGTAAAGCTGAAGAGAGGACCTTATAAAGAGAAATGTTGGACAACCTGAAAATAGACAGCGCTGCCTGCTCTGCTAGTAGTGCACCCACTACAGTGTGTGGGTGCCCTAATACACAGTGTGTTTCAAACATGGAAAACTCTACCTACGCTGCATGATTGTGCACTGGTTCAGATTCAGGCAATGAAGATCCCAACTTCTACCTTCCAGTGTTACACCTGAGTATTTACGTACACATAGTGTATATGGAGGAGTTACACTGGAAGATGGACTGCATCATTCTTAAAAGGTCTCTGAAGCTCTGTGAATTTTGCCATTAGAGTTTCCAACACAGCATTGACTTAATACAATATCACTCTTCTGAAAATAAGGTAGGAAGACTTAGATAAGAGGGAGTAATATGCCTCTCTTCCACTCGAGTGACAAGTCTTTCCTGTTGTGGGTAAGGACTACAGCCCTGCTTTCTGATGAGAATGGCAAGCTTCACAAGCTCTGTGACATTAGGCTTCCTAAGGCCCTACTAGAAACTGTGGTGATGGGAAGTAAACAATGAGTTATCTCCTCAGGAATGCATGTAAGCAAAAGTCTGCTAAGAAATCTCAGCATTTATTACCGGCATTGCACAGGATGGCTCTTCACCACACATAAACTGGATCTTGATAGTAATGTTTCTCGCAGAAGCCGGTCGGTTAGCAAAATTCAGCCTCTGAGGATAAACATAGAGGAGATTTCTGGAAGAAAGAAAAGGAAGAATAAAATGGGTAAATGGCAAGCATTTGTGTTTCAAAATGAAGTGCACAAACTAGCGTTTTGCTGATTCATCTCCCTGTCTTTCAATTCCACCTAGATAGCGAAAGCTTTGCCAGAACTCCATTTCAAAAATTCACAAGGAAAAGGTAAGTTCTTGCTGTGACACATGGAACATCCTATGTTTAGGGTTTCTCATATAGTAAGCTATGTCTTTGAGAAGGCAGTCTTCCTGTCTTTTTTTTTTTGAAATATGTAATTCCCAGTTGCAAATGAATGAATATCTTTGCTTGATGTAATGAAAAGCAGGAATCTCTCAAGAAAGCAGCTCCATTCTCAGCTGTGAAGAATCAGATTTTGGAAGGGGTAAGGAATCATGCAGGGGTGATAAAAACAAGTAAACCAGCAAATAAAACCGACAACTGAAGTTCATACATTCCTAGCTTAAAGCAACAAAATGGCATATTCTAGATTATGCAAATCAAAAAGCAGTATCAATGAACCTGAGTAAATACAAACAAGAAATTTTGAACTATAATTCTAGAAACTGACATTTTTTAATAATGAATATGAATAAGGCTTTATAATACAGCATACTTTGCTGTTTACTAGCTTCTGTACATGGACAGATCACTAAACTTAAAAAGCACCTTTAATTTCTGTGGTGAATTTGGCAGTATAGATTGTCTTCCAAGTTCAAAACCCAACAATTCTGGTAGAAGAGTCAAAATGCTAATAGAAAGCTTTTTCTCCAGTCAAGTCTATGTTAAGTCTGAGATTTCAGCTAGACCTGGATTACACACATTCTGGCATCATGATTATGTCTATTTAGTGTCTTATTTTCACAGTCTGGTATAGGATTCTAACTGTGTGTCCTCTGAGTGTAAGAAATAACTAGTGTTGGTGGAAGCATGCTGGCTTCCAATGAGAAACAATGAGAACTACTCATGGGCTTTCATGCTTTCTTTTTGTCTGTGACAATCAGAAGCTACAAACAAAATCACCCTGTCCTTATCACAGATATCTCCTCAGCACCATTGTCAGCCAAAAATGCAGAACAGCTTTGGAGAATGTTGTCATTAAGTCAGACAGTCCATCTTCCATTTGCTGTATCCCAAGACCTGGAAAACTGCGGTTGATTCTCCTTATTGCCATGTGTCATAATGTGACAATACTCTTCAACTACACAGTCCAAGCTGCTTTGCTAATCAACATATATTACATGGGCCATGGCATGCCTTAGCAAACAAACTAGCTTGTAACTTGCCTTTCCCTTTGTTCAGAATAGTACTCCTGCCTGCCACTCTACTGCACTTTCTTCCTTACCTTCTTAAATGCAATTTTTGCTCTGCCAAATTCTCTGCAAGATGATATTAGGAAAAGCTAAGTGAAAGAGAGAAATATATTGGTAACCTCCACTGAATTATGCTTGGGGTAATGACATATTAAATGAAGGATATTATCAATATTGCATCTGCCAGAGGTGAAGAAATACATGTAGGGGAGGCTGCATAATCCAGTCATTGCTTCATTAATCTGCAGCCCAGCAGAAGATGTCACAAATCCATATAATGTCTCTGAGCACTGGATTTTACATTTAGATGTGACTTGAGATGAAAGATATGTAAAATCACAGACAGAGAGCTCTCTGCTGACTATGCAACCAAGGAAGCATTATTCCAGCAAGTACTGTACCGAAGAGCTAAAGCTTGTGCCATTTATGCTCAAGCAGTTTTAGGGATCTTGCTTACATGTGTATTAAACCCATCAGCACTGAGGAAGAACAGAGGCAAATGCTGACTCTGGATATCCTGCAGAGATGAAAGTGATGACTGATTTTTTAAAGCAGGAGGGTGGGGAGATGATCAAAAGAGGTTCCTTCACACAGGCATGAATTGTAGACCCATTGCGGACCACTGCATAAGTGCTACTGCCTGCCAGCATCCGTACCCCCAAAAGCCTGAGAGGAAGCAATGACAAGGAGCATTTCCACCTGGCAGTCAGCAGGAGTGTCAGGGCAGCACATGCTGCTGTCTTTTAGGTCATAGGACAGCTAGCATGGCCGTTAAGGACGTGGTGAGCTCCAGGAGGCATTGTGTCTCCCTTGAGGCTCTGCGCTGAGCAGAAATATTCAAACAACACGCCACAGCAATTACTTTTGGTCAGTGTGATTAAACTTCTCCCCTCACTCCCCCTACCTCCAGTGCGCTCCCCCTACCCCCAGCCAATCAAAGTGCAGGGCTCTACCTCCAGATATAGTCAGATGTGCTTACAAAAGGCAAAAGAGCTATTTGGGAATCAGTATGGGTCTACAAAAGCCATGGTAGAGTGCCCAGCTTCACTGAGACCAGAGTTCCACAGGACAGCAGAGTCCTGGGTGAGGCACGGATCCAGACAGGTTCTCTGGGTCAGAGACTGACCCAGCAGAGGGATGGTAAGATAAGAGGTTATTTCAGAACCAGTTACTTGCTGGGAAAGGTAAGCGTCCACCTAGCCTGACACAGGACACCATGCAGCAATTCTCATTTGAATTTGCTGACCTTCCTACACTTTCATGGGATTTAGCAGTGGTGATTTGATCACTTCCCATGGCCAAAGGAATGCAGACCTATCTTCTGCCAAAATAAAATCTATTCAGAGATTCAGGTCTGTGACCCTTCTCATTGAATATTCCCGTTTGTAATTGTTGGTTGTGCATATGAGTGACGTAATAAAATCCTTCTCCTTGCTAAATTGCACAATGTGTGAGGTGTCAACCAGTGCATCTCAAACTTCTAATGAATATTAGGCAAGTTCATTGATGACTGTGACGAGAACGCCATAAATAGCAAAAGCAATTGTGCTGGTTTTGTCTGGGATAGAGTTAATTTTCTTTACAGTGGCTGGTATGGGGCTATGTTTTGGATTTGTGCTGAAAACAGTGTTGATAACACACTGACGTTTTAGTTGTTGCTGCACTAGTCAAGGACTTTTCAGCTTCCCGTGCTCTGCCAGGTGCAGAAGTTGGGAGGGGACACAGCCAAGACAGTTGATCCAAACTGACCCAAGGGCTATTCCATACCATATGACATCATGCGCAGTATATAAAGCTGGCGAAGAAGAAGGAAGGGGGGGACGTTTGGAGTGATGGCATTTGTGTTCCCAGGTAACCATGATGCATGATGGAGCCCTGCTTTCCTGGAGATGGCTGAACACTTGCTTGCCGGTGGGAAGGAGTGAATGAATTCCTTGTTTTGTCTTGCTTGCGTGTGCGGCTTTTGCTTTCCCTATTAAACTGTCTTTATCTCAACCCACGAGTTTTCTCACTTTTACTCTTCTGATTCTCTCCCCCATCCCACTGGGGGGAGGGAGCGAGCGGCTGCATGAGGCTTAGTTGCCAGGTGGGGTTAAACCATGACACCAATATATGTGCAAATAGTCACTACTGGTACAAACCACAAATGTTCTATACTTAAACAGTAATGGATGGGTTAACATTGCCATTTAATAATTACGGTACTGGAAACAAAAACTGATACACTCATTAGTTATAATTTTCAATCTTTCTTGATTCCTCTACACTTTTGTCAGTGTGGGTGAGGAATCGTCAGAAAAAATGGTTGAAAATTATAATGCAAATCACAAGTACCTTACCAAATATGGAAACCTGTTCTAGTCAGCCACTGACTAGAACAAATGGCATAATGACAGAACTTCAACATGTCATGTTCAAGAGGATGTATATGTGTAATATATTCTGTATCTTAGTATGGATAATTTGGATAATAGTTTGAATGATTCTTCTCATGATGCTAAAATTAGGAATCATCTAAAGAGTCAGTGGTCAGATCCTCATTATATTTAGGCTGAGAGTGATTGTCACTTTATACTGTCCGTTAACATTGGTGGGAAAACCTTAATAAATTTTCTATTAAAGTTTTAGTCAACACAAAAAAAAATGTTGCCGGAACAATTGAGTGGAAGGCTGACTCAAAACATCAGATTTCTGCAGATTTGAATCACAAAATTACAACAAGAAAATACATATTTCTAAATTTAAATGTGTCCTAGAGCTTAGAGTCAAGTAGACTCTTAGAAGACTATAAAATTTTAATAGTTTTCTCTCCAGGACTCATAGTTATTCATTATATATCATTGAACTGACCTACCATTAGTTCAAATATCAAATATTGCAAACAAGTAATCAATGACATAATGTGTTTCAAAACCATGATCAAAGGCAAATAACTGATATTTTGTGAATCATAAAAATCACCAACAAAATAATTTCTTACCTACCATATTGATTTTCTGGTGTGCAAATGTAGGGAACTTTTTGATCCACAATTGCCTACTTTACATCACCTTTTTCAGAAGTTACTCTTAAAACGGTTTTAAAGTTTTCAAATATGAAAATCAAAGGGATTATACAGCCTTCTGATGTCTCTGTCTTCCATGCTTTTCTGTCCTCTACCAAACTAAACTCACTGTGCCATTGATAATACCCTCACTTCCCCTACTGGTTCCAGTATTATTAAATCCTGAGTGGCAGTGTTATTAAAGTGGGGAAAATGAGTGGATATCCACGAGGTATCAACTATTGCAACATCAAGACACTGTCATAACAAGATGTTAGGTCACACATAAGGCATTGCCCACTTGCCCAAATGAAGTACAAAAAGCTGAAAAATGGAAAATAGTAACTATACCATAGAGCTGTATTTTATACATCCATTTGCCATTCCATGACCTGTGATTTCTCCAGCTGTGTACATAGAGGTAAAGCTCTACCCCAAAATTCTCTTTGAACCCCGATAATCAAAGAGTGAAATTTCTGACATAACAGATTTTTACACATAACAGGGAACCTATTTGAAATATGACAATACAGCTGAGAATTGAGTTAAGATAATTTTGTCCTGATATATTTAATTAATAAACGACACAGTGAAGGAGTGCTAGTAAATACAATAGCATACCATATCTTCCCAAAATACTGGTAACATGCCCCCCTGAAGTTACATGTATTAGGTAATGTGAGGCAATATTTCATATTTGCCAGCATCTTCTTGTTACCACGGACCTCATGCATTTCTAAAATGTCAGTTGAAAATGCTTAAAAACCTTAGTGAATGACATAGGATTCAGCAGCACACAAGATCTATGCAGCTAGAGGTCAATGGGTGGAACCTGGATTTTTTTTAACTGTCTCACTGATGCATTTACACACTCCCCCATCCTGACCTGGGAGGCTGGACTCTACAAACTGCACTGCTCTTGAGTGATGCCTCTTCTTTAAAGTCCAAGTAACCAAGCAAGAAGGAAAAAAAATCCATTGAGAAAACTGATGTTCTCTCTCTCTAAGTGACCTGCAGACCTAACCTAAAGAAGTCACCTGTTCTTACCAAAAGGGGAGCCACCTACTACTACCAGTAATCCAGCATTATTAACAATCCTTGGATGAAGTTGCTGAAGCATTTTCATTCCAGTGAAAAGCAGACAAATGATTTGAAGGAGAAAGCACAGTGTGGTGAGGCTAGCAAAAAGATCTTCAGGCTTGGAAAGGAACGTTTTGGTTCTAAGAGTCCTGGTTGGGAGCTCTTTACAAAAGGACAATACTCAACACCCTACTACCTAACCAGAGGCAGTACCAGTGATCAGAGAAGCTTCATGTTTCTTAAGACAATTCATGCAAGACCAAAGCATAAGCCACTGTCTGTTGAAGTGGAGCTGCAGCAAAACCAAATCAGTGAAGAAGGTGCTTTCATTCAAAACCATCTGGAAAGGTAGGCCCCTCACACTACTTATGTCTTTTGTGTTTTCAGTTATATCTTCTTTCTTGAGAGGAAGGTAAGCATTCAGAGTTGCACTGACTGCTAATGATAATGATTAATGAGCAGTCCGGTTTTTCTGGGAAGATAGATAATGAAGATAATCTAAGATAGATAATTGAAGATAATGAAGATAATGAAGCTAGATAATGAAGTGCTTTTATCTCTACATCCTAGAGAAGCAATAGTGATACCCTTTACAAGACAGGGAAAAGGAAGTGGGGAAAAAATGACCTCAAGTTTGGGGAATTAAACCACAACAAAAATGCGCAGCATTGTTTGAACATAGTGTATAAACATCAGTCTAAACCTTCTAACGTTCCTGCATGGAAGGTATCTTGCTGTGGATTTGAATGTGCAGTTAGAGAGTATGAGGTACAATCGATAAGCCAAGACTCGGCAGAAAGTCAGTGGTAGAACTGGAACTGGATTTAAGAACTGCCATTCAGTCCCACATTCCTTATACTTTAGGATGTTGCTTGAACTGAAATGCCTACATGTTAATTTCAATCTTTAATTCCTACAGGTCTCTGGAAGACTCAGTTTAGCTTCTTGTGAAAGAAAAGAGCACTAGCTTACTTGGTACACATTATAAATGATTTGCATTTACTTTCTGTTGTTTTAAAAGCTTTCCTTAATAAGATTTTCTTGCTGGTAGCACTCTTTTGTTTCCACATAGTAGACCAAAGAACAAACTAATATGGAAGCTGAAGAACAATGGCATGAAAAATACATCAGATTTGCTTGGAAGGCAAAACATAATATTTATCAGTATATGATAGATTTTAAATAGTATAAAAGTGCTCAGCAGAATGTGAAAGCAGATATTATACTAATGATTTTCATACAGAGAGCTAGCAGCTATTCAAGACACCAAATTGTCAAGATTTTTTTAAAATGCTGTTGTTGCATTTTGAATTATACTTGCTTACAAGTCTGCTGAAAATAGTTTTCAAGAATCTAATTTGTAATCTCAAATTATAATTAACCAAAGTATTTTGAAGAACCCAAAAAACCCCTCTAATTAAAACACTTGCATTTGATTATTTTTTTTAAAGAATAATTACACATTTCTTCAAAGGCTTTGCTTTCATCTGGAAGTTTAGACAAATCCATATTTTATTCAGAGTTTCTGCTCAGTGACTACACAGAGATCACCATGCCATGGTGGCATGTTTTCCTCTCTGCCTGTATTACATAATTAATTAAGTTTGTTATGAGGAGTCAGGTGTAATACTTGATCTGAAAGCACTGTCACAAACAAGGTGCCTATGGGGAGGGGCATGCACTCCCAGAATCCTGTTTGTGAAGTTTTTGTTTTTATTGTTTCTGCTTTGTTAGGCAGTAGTTGACAAAGTAATTTTTATCTGAGTAAAAGCAAAGAAAAATTAGGAGACCTTCCATGAAACCTCTGACTGCTGAGATAGTATAGTAGGTGCCCAGGAAAGATTATGGAGCTTGGAAAAGAGCAGGCAGCTATTTCCTTTGGGATGAAATAATGTGTACTGAGGAGCAGAATAAATTTGGACACCCTCAAATCTTTGTCTGAAACTGTAGTAGCTAACTTAAGCTGTTTCCTTCACCTGTGCACAGCAGTGCAATACTAATCTCCACTTTGTTTACTCTGAAAAAGAAGTTAGAAGTGCTAGCATCTCCGACTGGCACAAAACTAGAGCAATGATCCTGTAGAAGATGCACAGGGCTATCGTGCTCTCTCCAGATCCCATGGACAGAGAGGCAGAAAGGAGTAGATAAAGCTGTGATGGCAGTAACTGGTGTAACAGACGATTATACACCAACAGCCTTTCCTCACTCAAAGCTAGTCAAGGATGGGGTAGAATGATTACCACCAAAACAGAAGGCCTCCAGCTCACACTGCAGACTACAGCAAGTCTGAGAACAGTGCCAAGTGGTTTGCAATTAAATGAAACAAAACGTAAAGGAAAGAGGTTTTTCCCCCCCTCCCTCTGAAAATCACCTAAGTGTTAGGCATTTCCCCTATCAAAGCAGGACTTCCTGTGCCTGGTTAAGCTGAGTTACTGCTGAAGCGATGGGACAAATCCCTCTTCCTCAGCACCAACATTTCATAGTGGCAGTAAACAGCATCATTTTCATTTATATTTCATGAGAAAATAAAATGATAAACAAACTTTAAATTATATTATTTTTCCTATTAAGAATAGAAGGGTATTGAAAGAAATAAATCTTGGAATGTTTTGACATTTTCAGGGAACTATTTTTATTAAAGAAATGTAGGTACACAACAAAAAGAAGTGCTCAATTTCACAGTGCACAATGAAAGTGGGCCGGCTGATCTCTCTGGCATAAATCAGAAATAGCATCATTTAAAATAATGGCATTACACCAGTATAAAAACTAGCAAGAGCTAAGTTCAAAGACTATGAGAGGAGATTCTGCTTCTCTTATCACAAAGGCAAAAGCTATTATTTAAAAAAAAAGAAGAGTTTTTTCCTTTGAAACATTTTACATTGGAAAAAAAAACCCCAAGTAAACAAAATCTTTGCATTTCTTTTAAACATTCAGGAGAAAAACTGAAGCTAGATGTTTTGTTAGTATTCGTCTGGACATGTGTAGAGGTATTATTATGCCAGTAAGAGCTTACCAGACTGTATTTTTATAAGTTTTTGTTTATTTGTTATTCAAGTACATTTATATATGTAACCCTCTCCTATGTTCATGGTAACATTAACAGAAAACAGGTAATTACTTTATCCATTTTTCATTCTTTTAATATCTAAATCTACAACACTAGTAAAGAAAAAAATTGGTTTGCAGACTTACAATAAAAAATTAGGAAACATTAAATCACCTGTAACACACTAGCAGGCTATGACACTCAGTTATGACTAAATGCTAGGACGTTGCTTAATTAAGACAGGATGGTTCTACTTTTCAGATTAGAGGAAAGGCAATAAAATAACATGAAACACTTAATATCTGGCTCTATTCAAATTCAGAGTTCCTTTGCATAGGTTAGTTTAATCTCAGGCTAAAAACAGGATTCACCATGCAAAGAACTAAGCAAAGAGAATTGCATGACAGTTAAATTAAGCAAATACATTGGCCTACATTCCCTAATTACGCTTTTGCTCACCAAATGCAGCACTGGCATAATTGTGTGGCAAAGTCATCTCAGATGTGGCTAGGTGATTCTGGCTTGTGGGAAAAGGAGATGCTTTCAATGGCACTGCGCAAACACAAGCGTTACTTCCCAGACACCACCAAGTTCCAGACTTGGCTGTTTCAGAACGTTTGCAAAGCTGCCTCATCTGACTTTCTGGAGTTCATTAACAGTTTCAGTTGGCAACTCCCCTTTCTTGCTCCATACATGTTTGTTGTCACAAGGCAGTCGAAACATGACCTAGCATTTCTGCATTTTTTTCACCATTTCCCCAGTGTATCTAACTAACTGTCTTTAGGGTTTAATTTGGGTATTAACTGATTGAGTTCCCAGTTTACAGTATAACACTACTTATGGCATGTCAGTTGTGTCATCACCATTGGTTCACTAATTAAGGTAAAGATTAATGAAGGCAAATATTCTTTATATATATTCTCTTCATTATTACAAGTTAGGCTGGACAGATGCTACTTTGTTTTGTTACCACGACTTTTACTTAGGGTGAAAATCAAAACAGAGCCCAAAAAGCCTGAAGAGATTAAGCATGCTGGGTGTGAACTCTTGCACAAAGAATGTAACTGTTGAGCTATAGCAAGCATTTCTTCTAGTGTGGGTGTATGTATTCAATACAGACACCCTAGCAACTGAAGGATAGTGTGGAGACACCCAAACTTGCTTCAGGAGATGCACAAATTAATTTTCAGCATGGTGGCTTTGATATTCATGATGTCTGGCTGCAGAATTTTCCCTTGGTGAGAACTAAACAGAGAATATTCTGTGCAGACTCAACTCTCTTTCTAGCTCAGCGACACAGCCATTACTAATGCCTTTCATTTTCAAACAGACCTTCAGACACTACCAGGCTGCACACTGGAGTTGACTCATGCTCACACTGGAGTTGACATATTGGGGCCAGACAATGAATAGGAAAGGCAAAATTCTGTCTTATTTTTTAACTAAAAAATAAAGCATCATTACGCAAGTTCATTTACATTTGCGCTTTCAACTGTATAAAAACTACTTCCCCTGTAGAAATATCTGCATAAACCCCCTAAAATCTGGGGAAAAAAAAAGAAGACATTCACTTATTCACTTCTATTTTGATACGCAAAGAAGACAGAAGTACCGTAACACTCTGCGTTTTAGCATTCTGGTGCCGACAGTGCAAAGAAATTGCCCTCAGGAGTTTGAATATCACAGATTCACAGCACAGCCCAGGAATAACTCCTCCAAAACTTCTAATGAGGCTCCATCCAAACTGGTTTACTCATTTCCCTGCTGACACCACATTGCAAGTTGTTATTGTAAGATAAGATGCCACTTCCTCTTTTTGCTTTCCTTAAAAGCTGAGACCCAAATCCAGGTGTCACCAACAGCCCCACTAGCTCTCCAGTTTCCTGTGAAGGTGCGGAGCATCTCCCCAGGATAAATTAGTCTGCAGCCTTGCAGTTCTGAGTTGTACTAAACCACAAGTCTTGCCCTTTCCTTCTCCCTTCCTGGGTGGGGTCAGGTGAGTGGGTAGGAGAGCTGGCTCTTTGCTAATCTCTGCTGCAAGAAGTGAATAAGCTTTACATCCTTTTATTCAACTTCTTCATTCTGCGATTCCTTACTGATAGTCACATCTTTGCCACTAATGCAATTCAGTACCTAGCTACTGTTTCAGGGATCAGAAAAGTCTCCTAGAATAGTGTCAACTACTGTTGTAACAACCATTATGCTTTACCTCCATGCCTTCACTAACACAATGGTCACATGAAAGCTAGTATCTATAATACTGTGAAACACCCGTTTTGAATTATTGCTAGTTAGCTATTACCAGTATCACTGCTCATTAGCACTACTGTGCTGCACAGACATGTTGAAGCATATTCTTTTGATATTCATTTCTTCTTGGAGACTCAGATGTGCCAGATCTCTAAGAAATTATGGGAGTTGTCGAGTTGCATGCTGCTGAACACTGTGGTCTCTTTGAAACACCCAGAATAGAACAGATTTAAGAAGAGAAACAACATAGCCTAGAGTCTTTGTTCATGGTGAAAAAGTACACAGAGCAACACATTACCTCCTCAGACGCTCAGATGACTCAAATTAACAGTAGAAACCACCCAACACAAACATTTACCAAAACTGTTAAATGTTAAAAATGTTAAAAATGCTAATAAGATCTACTGGGGAAAAAAACACAGAGAAGGAAAGTCCAAGTCAATGCCAAGTCAATGAGAGTTGTTAGGAGGTTTTTTAGACATTTTAGAAAAAATTTCATAATTTGGACAACATAATTAGATTAGTAAACACACTATAGAACATCCTGCAGACATTTTATTTTGTAATGGCTAGTAAGATAAAATCATTGGCCTAATGCATAGTCTTTGACTCTAAAAAAATATATTTTTAGTTTCTATTTCTGAAAAAAACCCCAACAATTATTTTTGAAAATGGATCTTAAGAATTTTAAAAATGTATGGTATTTCTTACCTATAAATGGTATGGGGAACATACACTTCTCTAATTGGGAATTCCAAAATCTCTTTGTGAGGACGATTACGGTTTTCTGGAAATGGCTTCACTGGTAGTAATTCTGGTGTCAGACAATAACCGAGGTTTTCTGGAGCTGGAGAAATCTCCAGTTTAAGTGTTCCTTTTAAAAAAAAAATCACAAAATCTCAGCAAAAATATAAAAAACAACCAATGTACAATAACACAAAAATGAAAACAATATGTGAGGTTACATAGCAACAGTGCAGAAATAAGAACTGGATCTTTCGCTTGAAGGCTGCATGAGAATGAAAGCATAGGTGTAGAAAGATACACAGGAAGTAACCTACACACATCCCTACACATCAGGCCAATATATAGCTCTTCATGTCTACCCTGTACAATTTCAAAGAAACAGGAAAGAAAGAAGGAATACTATATACTGGGTTGATGTTCTAGTATCTTTTACACACAAATAATATAAAATTTGTCTGGGAGACAAATAAAGGATAAAAGGGCTGCTGTCTAATACAGTTCTCTCTCACTCCCTCCACTCAGATTCTGCTCTGATTAATCTCTGCCAAAGCAGACACCACCCACCAGGAAAGTCAGGCTTGCTGTGGTGGGCAGTTAAACAGTCAATACTGATAACATTTACTCAAGTATAACTAGACTTTCAATTTACATTCTCTGTTGTGATAAGTGAAAACCGTTTGGGGAACTCAGACTTGTCATTTCTGGCAATCAGCTAAAAAGGCAAAACAGCTTTGCACTCAGTTCATGTTTTTTAAGGTTCCTCTACAACCCAGAAGAACTTGAGCTGTAATTAATGTAAAAAGAAAAAATAAACCTGGCCAGGTTTTTGACAGTAGCCAAACACTATCTCTGCTTCTCTACTTTGTTAGCTAACACTGATCCAAATACCCAAATAAGATGAAATATGAACACATTTTAATCTCCCTCTGTAATAAATGACCCATTTAAAAACATTGCAGGGAAATATCAAGTATCTTAGAAATGTGCTTTAAAGCACTGTCTTCAAACAGTTTGAATAATAACAAAAGACATCCATTAGACACAATGTAAATTAGGGAGGAAAGCAAATAATTTTAGAAGCTAAATTTACATCTTCATACTCACTCATACAGAAAAAAACCTCAAAAGCATCCGTGCTCAGGTTGACACTGGGAACCCAGGAAGTTCCACAATAGCACATACCATAAACTTAAAACCCAAGTTAATTATATTTTGGGGTTGGAATTTACAGGACAATTTAGGGGTGAAAAGTACATATATCCTTTTCCACCCAAAATTAATTATGTACCTGGTAAAGTCTTAATTCTTCTCTGCAAGGAAGACGATCTTTTGAAATCAGCTAAAAATTTGAACAGATCTTCATCACTGAGCCTGTCTCCTTCCTACCAGGAGAAAGACAAAAATCAGTACCTTTATAACAATATTCTATAACACTGAGAAAAGCTTCTGAGTGAACCATGCCCTTGAGGCATGCAAAGCAAGTGGGTTACTGCCTGCTTGACAGCAGTTATCCTCTGTCTCCACACGAACATCACTGGTAACTTTTCCCAGCACAGTTCACATTACACAGATGAAAAATGTCTCAGGCAATCAGAAATAAGGAGTATCCAGTACCTGTTTAAAGAAAGTGCTGAGGGTCAGAGAGATTGTTTTGAAGTTTGATACTGGATAGCTGTCCTCCGAGCTGAGACTTCTCTCAGAAAGTCTTCTCGCCTGTAGCAGTGTTGCCCTCTTGTCACTAGTGGATCCCTTCCCTTCAAAAGGAAATTAAATGAAACATCAACTTGCTTTGTGTTGCTTCAGTACAAAGACTATCAGAATACACTAGAAATCCACAACTTCCCAGCACCATCAAAGGATAGAGAGTACCTAAAACATTCCACTACTGTTATTTCAGACTATGTGAAAGAGTGGAATGCCAGGACACACCTAGTGGAGTGATATTATTTCTGCTGCAGAGCACAGGCTTATTCAGATTTTGAGTTCATGGGTTATAAAGCACATTGGTCAGTGTTGTTGACCAATGGTCCTGCATACTCTAGGAACTAAGATGATACGTATTTTGATTGCCCTGTATTGCAAACAAACTCCATATGGTAAAGGGATTTTTTTTTCTACAAAGTCAGTATTCAACCAAAATTGGGCCTAAAACATGCATGAATATTTAGCATACATAAAAATAAATATGCAGAGATGAAACAGTGAGCATATTAAGTTGTAAGTGTTCGTAGCACTGAAAAGGAAGGCTGAGAAGAGGTGACTTTGAATCTGTTGTTCACTCTTGATGCCAGAGTGAATGACATTGTTTCCTATGCACAGTCCTACTGAAGAGTCCTTTCCATTAGTTAGAAAAGTTAGACAACTACCGTTTAAACCTTCAGCCTCAGGTATTTCTCGTTCAAGTGTTGAAAGGTTGAAGAAATTAGTTAGGCTTATGGGAATCCAGGCAAATGGCATTCTGTATTTCCCCAACCGCTGACAAAAGGATTCAGCTTGAGCTTTCAGTTTCTCAATCTTTTCTTTTGTCTAAGACAAAGAAAATAATGACTGTTTAAAAAGCAATCCGTTATTTTAATGTTGCTATAGATAAAAAATAAAAATTACATATTTACAGTTCAGTAAATAATTTGCATTCTTATCTCTCGTGTTTTCTTGCTACACCACTGTTAGGATCATATCTGTTTTGATTTGTACATTCACTTCTCATTTATTTTCAGTGAGTTCATTTTCATTATAGAAAAGGAGAATGCAGATCTTTTTGCAGTGACCCTCAAGCCCTGCATGAACAATCACCATGAAATGTTACCAGGTTCTACTTCCTTCGTCAGATATAGAGACAATATTCTGCTGAAAGCAATATTCTAAAGGTGAGAGACATGTGGAAGTCCAGCAAACATTGTCAGTCTGCTCCAGGGACCACAAATTCCTTGAACAGAGCTCATGTTATCTATGGATGAGAGCACTGAACTGGCCACGTACACACTACAACAGGTTGTTTGCCCATCCAAATCAATAAAATGTCTCTGAGGTCCAAATATTTCTGCTAACTCCACATTGCATTGTCATCTCCTTTGGTCACCCCTATCTGCTTCGTGAGTCAAGACTTTGTCAGTGTTGATTTCCAAAGGGGTCAGTGATGAAAGTGCACCTTGCCTTCTCATGACTTCTTCCTTTTGGTCACAGACACCAGACTGTTTGCACCATGGATACACCAAGTGGCTTCCTTCCCAGTGGGCTTGGGATTCTGTCTTATTCCAAAGGGTCTGCTCTTTCTCTGTTTTTTTCTTGTGCATGCATTTTTTCATCTTAACACTCATTATAGTTATTTACTTACCTTGCCAGCCTCACTTTCTTTAAGAACCATGTAGGGTTCTGCACAGTCTCCAATTTCTCCTTGCTGAAGCACTTTTTCTATCTACAAAAAGCAGTAAAATAAGTCACTCACAAAGAAAAAATATCATCCAAATAGTAACATGTTGCTTTTCTAGCAATATGAAAAAGCCTGCCTAGATGCACAATACAGAATTATTAAAACTGTCTTTATGGAGTAACCAGTACTAAACATTCTCCTAGTTTTCCATCTGGTTTGTTAGAAAGAAGAAAATACATATGTGACAACACTGTCAATCAGGTACTACTGCATTTTCACTGAAATCAGGAAAATTAACACATTCCAAATGAAGTGGTTAAGGCTAACTCAGCTTCAGAATGAAATAAACAAAATTATGCAAAGTGCACTAAACCAAAGCCAAAAAATCTCCACAGAATGTAATTAAAATTTTAAAAAAATGGCTTATTTCACTTTACTTTAAATTTCCCTTAAGCAGAGATAGGAAATTATAAATACTTAGTAGAACTAGAACACAGGGTATCAATATAAGTTCTTAGCTTGGGAGTGAGATATACCAGTGGACACCCGCACATGTACTGTTTAAAACTATCAGAATTCATCTCAGCTACAGGAAACTCATATTTATCAGCTCCACAAACTCAGACAACGGGCACAGCTGGGAACAGGAAGAACGATGTTGAAGTAGCACTGTAACATACCTTTATTACTAGGTATATATCTGATGAGGGATAAGTGACAGAAAATACTGCTGATCTTGCCTGACTAGACAAATCAATGGAGGGTGTATGAGAACGCAAGAATCCTCTTAATGAATCAGGGTTGAGGTCACAATGAAAATTTTCTGAGATCTTGAAAAGAAAAAGAATTAACATGTATTGTAAAGCAAAAATGTATAAAATTTTATTTTAAAATAAGTCATAAGTAGTAACTAGAACTACAAAATAAACAATTGCAAGCATGTGACTTTGACTGAATAAAAAGAATCCTGGATCAGACCACATGTGTGAAAAAGTTGCACATTTTTTTGTAATTTTTCCTAAATTATTACTGCAGAGATAAAAACCCAAACGAACTGAACAAAAATACTGTATGCACACTTACCTTTTTTCTTTCTTTTATATCATAGAGAGCTATGCATGCAAACAAAGGTTCGATCTCTATATCAAACCTGTTAAACAAAGACACACAGGACACTGATTAATACTTTACTCTTATGACTTTGTATAATAAAAAAATGAAAGGGCTATATTTTGACGGGCACTTCCATTAGAAAATAAGGAGAAATATTTAGTTGCAGACCTCAGCTCTCTCAAAGCCTGGAGGATTTTTTTATTAGTGCATTTTATTAGATGATTTCAAGAGGAAAAGAAGGGAAGTAATCTGCACACAATGTATTTTCTAAATCTGTTAGAAAGGTGATCTCAAATATCAGTTAAAAACAATCATTCCTTTCTTGAATTTTTTTTCTGTTTATCAAGTCCAGTAGCGTGTACTGAGACCAATCTAGTTTCTCGGAAATATATAATTTGGGCTCATTCCCAACTCCTTTTCACCCTGAGAAGTTAAAGACTGCTGTAATGATGGATAGAAATAGTCCTCCGCTACACTAAGAAAGAGCAAGCAAGCGCATAAACACTTGCCGAACAGGACACCCGCAGTGGTGCGGCGGGGTCAGCAGCACTACGCTGGTATGAACTGAGGAACGGCGGGCAAGGCTTGTGAGGGATACTTACTTCAGAGTCTGCAGCTTCACCAAAATCCTGTTGCCCAGATGTTCCTTTGGGCGATCCGGCACCGGCCGTATCTCCACTGCATCCTCCTATCATTAAACAGTTATTCTAGTCATACTCGATTAAAACAACTGTAAATTTACATACTTACATAAAACCTTTATGTGACGTTAACTGGGCCACTGCTGCAGACTAGCACCTTCCCCCACTCAGCAGGCATTTCGTCTCTTCAGAGATGAACGAAAATTGATCTGTATTTCTGAATATTTACACTTCTGACCCCCATCTGGCATTTACACTGAGTATTTACACTTCCGGCCCCCAAGCAAGCGTTACAGCAAAGGGTAACCCCCTGACACCAGCACGGGGCTTGACCCGCACCGAGGGGGGTGTAACAAAGCCTCAGGCCACACCATGAGTCCGAGTACCGCTCCCTGAATGCACGTTCAAGATAGCTGACAGGAGCCCACGGCGATGTGCCTTCACCGTGTTATTATCCAAGGGAGACACGTATCCAGGGCACAAACCCTGTTTCTCGACCGCGGTGCAGCTTTAACCTTAAACATGCCGGGACAGCCAGCTCGGGAAGGCTTGTGGGCCAGTCAGCCTCCGAGCTCACCTCATCCACGGAGGGGTAGAGGGCGAGGAGCTCGGCGTGCCTGTTGGTGCGCCGCGCCTCCTCGTTCTGCCTCTCGAACTCCTCGGCGCTGACGTGCCGCAGCAGGTTTTCCAGGCGGGGGTCCGGCTGCAGGCTGCGCAGGTCGAAGTCGGAGGAGGCGAGGGTCGTCCTCGAGGCCTCCTCGGGGAGCACGTGGACATGTCGGGGCCCCGCCTGTTGGAAAACAACGAAATGGTGAGCTGCGCCTTGGACACCGGGGTGTCACGAAATGTCTCTTGCTTGTCTGGCAGAGACGGCCTTAATGCCACCTCTGCCATGAGGCCTAATGGCAAGCATGGCTCTCCGCTTGATGCCGTTGCAGAGATCCTAGGATGCTTCCTTTGAGGAAAGCTGCTATATTTGATCACTTTTCCCAAAGCAGAATAAATGTACCTGAAAGTTTGCATCGCTGGAATCCAATGTTTCTGATTCAAATGTTTGTTTTTGAAGCGTCTTGTGAAAGTCTTTTCGGGATCCCTTGTTTTTCAGGCTACAAGTATCTGAATTCCCTTGGTTCCTTCCACAGAGAAGCCCGAGCAAGTCAGGACAGCATGAGGAGGAGTTAATGGAAAATAAAACAGAAAGGATGAATTTAAAAAAAATATTAAGCAACTGGAAACGTTATCATGCAAAAGAGCAGCGAAGCACAGCTTTTATGCAAAAATGTGACATTTCACAATGTTTAATTGTTTTATCACACCACTGCTACCCTATCCTGTATATTAAGAACGGTTTTAAAAGGAAGAAAATTAATTCAGATCACTTCTGCATAGACTGTGAGCCTGAGACAGCAGCAAAACCTGACCTAGGTACAAATTCAGCTCTGAGCTCCTACACGGTGATTATTGCAGGGACCTTAAAAACAAGGATCGGGATTGCTTATCTCCTGGCTGGCTCTTTGCTCCTGCAATTATACATCAAGGAGCTTACTGCCCTTGTCCTGGACCCAGCTATCCCAAGTCGATCACATACAACAATCTACACCTTTCAAACAGTGCCTGGTTTTGAAGAGGGCTATTGCAATGGCACAGTGTAACCCTCTCTGCTGGCAACTTCCCAAAATTTTGCAGCAGGGTACTAATTTCAAGTTACATTTTTGTGGCAGATGGAAAAAACCAGCAGGTACCCTGAAAAAAGATAGCAGATGCATCCAGAGCTCTATTTCTTCCACTTTAGTATGCAACTTGCTAAATCCTCTGACAGCCTTTTTGCAATCAGCCTCCCTAGTTACAGTATCCTGCTTCATTCATTTTCCTTTCTGTAACACTGCCAAAGCAATGTCTAAATATCTGAGTACTGTCATAAAGGTGCCATGATAAGCAATTATTGATCAGGGAGACACCTTTTTATTACATTTCGGGAGTAACTGAATTATATGCTCTAATGTGTTTTAATTTTAATTGTTTGCATTTTAATCACTTGCCAGTTCACTGCAAATGAAAACTGAAGTCATAAAAGAGACAATCCCAGCTCTCCTTGGTTGTGACCTTGTTTTGGAACCACCTTAATCATCCAGAATGAAAGACAGAAATTCTGCACGAATTTACTTTAAGACATTTTGGCATCCAAAAGAGGTTTTATTAATTACTTTTTCACTACCTCTGGTGGCAAACAAATGATTAATGGAGAGATTTATGTACCTGAGATCATGCTTTCCCTGTGGTGCACAAGCTACATTAGAGATGGCTTTCCCCTAAAGTATTCCTGGAAAATTTATTTATATGGTTTATTTATTTTGAAAAGCATGGTAGCAATTAAAATGCACCAAGAGGCAAACCCTGCTTTTAGCACACATGTCAATTTAATGGCCACACATTGAATTAAGAAAATGAGATGAGGAAAAGGAACAAAGCACAACTGAAAGGAGAAACTGACAGGCACAGGAACAAGCCTCCCATTCAGCCTCTGGCAAAAACACATGGACCCCTCAGCTGTGTCCAGCCCCTCTGTCACATACCTCTCGCCCTGGGGCATGAGGACCACCTCTGCTCATGCCACCCACTGAAGACGCTTCAATCTCCTGTTCTGAACCTTCACAACCACAAGTGGATAAAAGTCACACGCTCTGCTCATCCATAGCTCACCAGACCATACGTTCAGCAACCTATCCTATGAATCTTTGTTTCCCAAGTAGGCAAGTACAGTTTTTCCAGCCTTTCTCAAAACAATGCAAAGCTTTCTACAACTACTTTTTCTCACTTCTCTCTTGATGTCTTTTCTTCCTCTCATATCTGTTTTGAGAATAGTGTCCAAGCATAACATGAGACTCCCAATAACAATCTATCACTGGTTCATGTGACACTGCAGCATGTTTTACACTCTGTTCTTTGCAATTTTTAATAGTGTGCTTGCTTTGTTAGCCACAGCCATCAAAGTCAGCTCTCTGTCAGGGCCCTTCATCATGTTTACCGCACACTCAACTGCTCAATAAAGCTTCTGAACGCAAATTTGCCTTACCTCAATGAACAAAATAGTAAAACACATGACAAATCTTTTCACGCATGTGTATTTCTATGGCTCCATTCAGATTTCTACAAGCACATGTAAGTGCAAAAATAGCTATGTTCTGTTTTTCACCTCACCTACTTTAGTGCTCACTCCCTACTCGTGTGCACAGACAAAGCTGCACGCTGGCTTTTTATAGCACACTCAGAAAAACACTGCATAAAAGAGCTAGCACCCGTGCTCTGAGTGGTGCAGGTGGAGAGCCTGCAAAACCTGCTAGCTTGTTTTAAGTGACTCACTGTGGAACAGTTCTGAGAACTCAATCAATTTCATCAGCACCCCCAGAGGAAGTCTGTTAATAACCCTCGGCGGCTGCTCTGTTCCTGCGCAAGCTGCACAACTAGACAATGCAATTCCTTTCCAGTCACCAGGAGTGAACCCGTAATGCACTGACTGCTGATGTACATCAGGTCAGAAAAACAGAGAGTAGCAAGGGTGGGCTAAGGGGCACAATTAAATGGCAGCAAATGTGCCAGCACTCTACCACTGGCTGCTACTACTGCTTCTGAAGAACAGGGCATGAGCGCAGGAGGGGATGAACAGGAAGCAGTGCAGAAAAGCAGAGCTCCAAAAACCTCTTTCTGAAGAACAAGAGGGGGTGATGGGGAAGGAGTTGAGCTCCACTGTCACAGCACATCCCTGAGAGGCTGGGGACAGACACCCCTGCACAGAAAGCACTGACTGAGAGTTCCCTTCACATTTAAGACATGAAATGGAATGAGATGAAATGAAAAGAAATGAAATGAAATGATAAAATAAAATAAAATAAATTTTAAATTAAATTAAATGAAAATAAAATAAAGGAAATTAAGTCACTCATAATGACTACAGGTCCAATTCTGTGTGTTGAATTACACTGACCCCTAAATGCACAAATCACTTACTGATGTAAAATAGTAAAATTGAATGTTACACTAATAATCCCGTGAACACAATCAATCATTGCTGGGAAAGCCCATAAGCCTTGTGTTTTTGCTACTAGCACTCCATTTCATTTTCAGACTCCATTAGAAATCAGACCATGTTGATTTTTCAGGGCATGGAGGGGAAAATGAAGAGCATACAAATGGAATCTTTATCCCTGTTATCTTTGCTTTTAGTGTGATCAAACACTAGTAGTATTCCTGATTTAGATAAATTATCATTACAGACAGTTGATGTGAATTTCTTCCCAATTAATTCCCAGAGTGCCTGATAATTAAGAAGCAGATGCAACAATATTTAGCTATAGCCGACCAGCTCAAACAAAACAATATAGTTATATATACTAATGAAAAGTCAGTTCTTGTCTTCAGTCACTGATTCAAATCATTATTCTTTAGAATCACTTATAACAGCATGCCTCTCCTCTCTGACAAATAAGATGCAAGGTATTTTCCATTTTATTTACTTGTATGTAGCTTACTTTCGATTCACAATCAGCCATTCCCGGATATATGTCTGAACACAGTCTCTGACATGTGAGTCCAGTTCAACCCTGGAGAAAAAGCAACATATTGTAAATATTTTAGTACCTAGGTCATACCTTAAGGACAAAGAAATTAATCTAAACATGCTGTTCAGATAAAGGCTTCTCTATTACTCCTCTCCTGTATATTTATTTTACTCCTAAACTATTGTTTGAGGTTTAAAGAATTCTGTGTACTGCATGAATTGCCTGATGCAGCTTTTTGTTTCTGTGTTTATAAATTAATAAACATACATTTAATAGAAGTAACCATTTGCCACACTATCCATTTTGTGAATATAAGACCGATGTTGCTATAAAATACAGCAAAACACTTTTCTTTAAATTATACCAGGTACCCATCTTTGTGATTTTCAAAACTTGATAACAAGTCTCACCATATAGCAATATTTTTCCAGAGGCCTCAGCTCCTGGACTCTTGCAAGTACATAGTCTCTTGTATGTTTTTGATGTAATTTTCTCTTTCTCATAGAAATGAAGAAAATTCTAAAAAGGGACCCTAAACTTTTAATCAGATAGCATAATAAAACTTTAAGATCTAAGAATATGTTATAATTTAATTTTATTATTTTCAAATAAGTCTCATTTAATGTAGGGGGTTGTCAGTGCTGCCTGATAGACTGGATACTGATTGGAACTGAAATATTATAAGCTAAAGTCGATGTCCATGAATTTGCTGTCATGATGTTGTAGCATAATTCCCCTATCCCTATTCTAAAAAATTTTAGTGACCTGTGCCAAAATCACTTGTTACGTCCTCTGATCCAAGTGAGTAAAAGAGTAGGATACACATGCAATGCAGGAATGGGTGAAAGGTATGACACTTTTTAGCACTTTCCACCCAGAACTCCTAACAGATTTGCAACCGATTACCAAGACCAGGTAACAACTGCTTGGGGTTCACGCGTGCACCGCGGGACAGAGCCTTGGCCGATACCAGACTGCTGTGTGCCCCCGCCACCGGTGGGCTGACACAGCACGTGGTCGCTTCCTGCATCTGGTTCAGGTGGGATGTATGTTTGAAAGCAGGCAGCACATTAACCAGTTTGGTCGGTAGTTATCAGTTTCCTGCTCTGGGTGCAGGGAGACACCACAGACTGCATCGCCTGCAGGCAAATCTTTGGTGCATGCCCCTCCTGCGCTCTCCTCTTCCCTAACACACCCTGGCACCCTTGACCAGGATTTTCTGTGAAAGCACTAATATCGATAACGGCAGTGTGAACAGCTAAATGGGAAGCTGCTGTGTAAAAAAATCTGCTGAAAGCATATTTGTTGGTATTAACTATTTGAGCTTTGCCACAGGCTCCTTACAAAACTCTTAATGTCACTGTGGTGCAAATCAGGCCTAAAACTGATTGTACAGTGTGAGTCTACATATTCTCCTACTGGAAAAACAAATAGATAACTGCTGTTTTAAATGGCAGGCATGCTGGGAAATAACCTTGGAAACAGGGGATAAATGGTCATCTTATCTTTTAAATCTCATTTCAAAGTTGGATAATTTTCTACTACTTTTGTCCATCGTTTAAATAAATGGGAAATTCAAGCACCAAAATATTCACTGTCTCCCACATGCATTCTCTCCCCAGTCCACAGGAAAACAAGAACTCATGATAAAGATTGAAACATTTTCTATTGGTAACTTCAAGTGAAAACCACTTTTTGTGCAAATGTTACAAAATCTCCTAGGAGCTGTAAGATTCAAAGAGTTCTCGGGTGACCTAGCATGGCACCTCGCCTCCACTGCCTTTGCTCTCCTGAACTTCCTGAGAGATGCATTGGGCCAAGAAGGAACTTGCAGGCTGAGACCTTGCTTAGAGTGAGTTCTCAGCTAGTCCACAGCTGGCAAAAATCATATAAACTGTGATTCCTGCTTAGCCTCATTGCATTTGATACGTTGGGCAGAAAACATTGAACAAATACTGCTGTTGTCTAGGGCTGTAGTTTATATAGCTGGCCAGCATAAATCAGAGCAGGCTGTAACAACTTTTGCAGGAACAGAGGGGCATGCAGGCCTACCCTCTGAGCCAGGACACCATACGCTAAGCTGATTTGCCCCTTCAGCGTTCAGGTTCAGCACAGCAGAGAATATAGGCTATGCCGTTCATTTCCTGAATATACTGGAAGGAGCCAGCCCCCCATCCCAAACATGTTGCATGGTTAGCTGTCTTCGCAGACATAGCAGTCTGGGGCTGAACTGGTGCTGATTTCACGTTCATCTGGCTGTCACTGCTGGCAAGACTCAATAGGCCTTTGTGGTTCTACTTGAAGGTACTGTTTACAGTGAAACAATCCTTGAAGAGTATTTTGTATACAATGCATAGGACTCTCCTAAACCACATCAGAAAACTCTCCAATGCATCCTTTTCTCATTCTGAAAAATCTATTGTCCATAGTTTGCTTATTTATCAAACCAGCTTAAATATTTCCACATGGCTGAGCACCAGTATCAACACATGCTACCTATTTTAATTTAAAAGCTGTTGAAAACAGTGGAATTATTTCATTAAGGTCAGCCTGAAACCAAAAGTGACTCCTACACTAGAAATTAACACTTTTTTTTTTTACCCAAACCTTGTGAAGTATGAACTATTTCCTCCTGTTTAAGCAAGAAAGGTACTGAGAAAGAAATGCTTAGTGATCTGATCAATGTCATGTAACACATAGCTGGCAAAAAAAAAAAGAAAAAAAGAAATAAACCCTCAATCCTATGCTTACTACGTGATCAGAATCAACTTCCACCTCTGGGATCACAGCTACAAAATTATTTTTCATACTACCCTCCTGCCCTGCTCTACTCTTCTTCCTGGTCTACGCCTACCTCGCTTCTGCCGCTACCAGCTAGCTCAGGAAGTCGTGTAAGCGCTTGCATAATTTTAAGTGTGCAAACAGGCCTGACAGAATCAATGGCAAAGTTCAAATGTTTAAAGTTCAGCAAGTCCATAATGGATGGATGGATGGCAGTGAGGTGTCTGAATCAATACCTTCAACATTTCAGAGGGAGAGAAAGTCTCCTTACCCATCTTCTGGCATAGAGGGTTGCAAAGTCCTGCACTCTTTGGGTGTAAAGACAATGTCCAAGTCATCTTCAGGAAAGTCGCCAAGTTCTTGCACTAGTTCTGAGTCCAAGTTGTTCAGCCGCGTCATTAGGAAGCCTTCAAAATCTACTGGGTCTACTGCGTCATAAAAGGAAGGCTAATGGAAGAAATAAAGAGGTATTTATTTTAGCAACAGAAGGTTTTTCTTAGTAGTGTAATTTAGGCTTATTTATTTAATTCCTGTCATTGTGCCATTATTTATTAAACATTGGAAAGAGACTTCTAACCTTATATACAGTGCCACTGCATTGCATATGCAGCACAACGCAGGGAAAAGTTGCTAATGAAACATTCAGCTAAAAAAGAAAGGGAACAACGACAGAAAAGTTTTAAAACACGAAGAAGAAATGGAAGACATTACACCTAAATCCAAATTTGCACCCGTTTTCACTGTTGAGCTTTCCTAGATGCTGGTAGAAGGAGGGCTGACTGAGGTACATCCTGGATGCCCTCAGATGTGTTCTGCTGGCTTCCCATGAAATGCACTCAGTCCCCCTTGTCCAATCCGTGGTATTAATCAGAGTTATGAAAAAGGCAGCAGTGGGTAGGAACAACAGAGGACAAGGGCAGGTGACCAAAATGATAGGGACAGGCAGCGCCAGCTGGCAGGGAGCTGCCAATGGACTCTACAGTACGTGTGATGAAAGGCACTAGCAATAGCAAGGCCAAGGCAGTAAGTCTCGGCTGTTATACCGAGCTAAGGACCAACTGTAAGCACCATGGCTGCCATCATGAAGATGCCACTCATTTGAGGTGCTGTGCCTGAAAGATACTGACTGTTAGAAATGCTGTGTGCTTTCGACTCCAAACAAAGTTGAGGGCAAGGTATACCAAAAATCAGAAGAAATTACTATCTTCCACCTCTGAATTTTGTTGGTATGCATATTATTGGAGTTCTAATTTTACTGGATTTTTCAAGGGTTAGTACAGTAACTACACAAAAGATTACATGGAACTACTAAAGTTATTGCAATCCACCAAGGTTATATATCCACCATTTCTACAGCACATGGCATTACACCTTGTTAGAGAGCAGTTGTATCTGATTACATTTAATCAGCCATTCTTACACAGAACATCCAATCAGAACAAAGTTAAACAAGTACAAGCTCTGCCACTCATACACGCTATGAAGCTGTCTGGCCCTTTTTATCTGCTTCGTCTCAAAAACAGGGGCAGAATATCTTGTTTGATATGGCAGGTAGAAATGTTCCACACACACGTAAATGTGACTTCATATGTTAAAAGCATATGTTATTGTATGTACAGATAAAACTGAAAATTATTTTACTTGCTATATAGCCAACAAAAATAGCCTGCATATGTTTAGAAAATAAAACTTCTGTCCAGTTGAGTACAGAGACCAGCATCTCATATTGTTAATTTTCTTGACAGGTAACAAATGGATCTAAAAGCTACAGCTTTAGAAAACCTGTAGTTTATGTTCTGCGAGTTCCAGAAAGGCAGAGAACACCTCAACGCAGTAAAAGCACAGAAAAATAGTTAGAGCATTAGAATAATAGCACTGGAATAACTTCTTTACTAGAAGGAAGAATTCTAGCAAAAAATAGCTATCAAATGATCCTTGTCTGTAAAGAGCAAGGATAGCATTGCACTGATTAGCCCAAATACCTTTCACAAGACTGCCTTCTGAAGCTGCCAGCAATAAATAGTCTGAACATACATCAGATAGTCCACCTCTATGGTGCTGTTGATGGGGTGTGGGGAAAATAAGGCACCCAATGTCCCCGATATCAGCACTGCCTTTATATTCGATGTTACTGTGGCTACTGTCTCATCCAACATATGTTCTGGAGCTATCCTCCTTATACTCAAGTGTTCTTCTCCACAAATACAATCTGTGGGCCAAAACCATGAAGTCTTCACTCATTAGTACTCAGTCCTACTTGTGCAAGGCTCTCATGGAAGTTGACAGGATTTTCACCTCAGCATGAAATGACCTCTGCACATAACACTGTTACACCCATAGCATCAGGAATTTTAGCTCAATAGGACAACGAGGAATTCCACAATTTACGAAACATGTAAAGGTGCTCAACAGTGGCAAAGCTCTGGGTAACTCTGAACTAAAATGGCTTACACATAATATGCCACGTCAGTCACTGTAGATAGGAAAATGAGTTAAAGCTGATTAGTGGTAAATACGAGTTTTGGAGGCTTTTTAGCGTTCTGCAAATACAAGTGAGGAAGTTATTCAGCTAATAAAAATCCAGAAACATCTTGCAGAAAGTGAAGCATATTTAGAAGAAATGTGCTAAAAACATCTAGGAGAAGAAAACCAATTTAAACTTTTGAAAAAAATAGATGTGGTAAATACTCCTGCAAATGATGTAGTAGAGACCTTTGAACACAACCAACCACCACCCCCCGCCCCAGGTTCCCCTTTTATAGGGAAACTGTATTGGTCTCTGCCTAAATAAAGCCTCTGAGCTCACCCCTCAGCCTGTACATTTAAGGGATTGATTGAATTCTCTCTTTCCTTGCTCTTTTTATACAAAGGGAAAACCTAAAACTGACAGTAAGTCCAGCAAATCACGAGGCAGCCAGCTGAAGAAATACACTGGGATGTTAATAAATGTTTCGGTTAAGCATTATCTCTGGTTTGTACCTAGCATAGTGCTGATCATACTGGATCAACGGTTATGAGTAAATAGTGACCTTTATTAGCGATTGATTTTTTATTAATTTTCAGGATAATATCCTTGAAGTTAATTTACTGTACTGCCAGTGGGTAAAACTTTACTTGTTAGCATATGTATATATATATGAAGATCTACTAAAAAAAAATTCACAAAAGATTAAAGTAAAATACAGCTTAAAGCATATAAAAGCATATTACATCTTCTCAGTTGCTGAAGATGTAATGTATTGCATGCAAAATATTTTTGCTTAATACAATCTGTTTTTTGATTAAGCATTGCACTTCCTTTCAGAAATCACACTTTTCCATTCTGACAAGTCAAACCCATCGCATTTCATTGTGTCGTAACTTTTTCTAGTTGAAGTGTTAATAATAATCTTTAATCATTAGAAATGCGGTTTTTTTACTATTGCAAGTTAGACACAAATGTAAAAAAGATGGTGAAAAGGTAAAAATGCAGATGGAGGGTAATGGTCTCCCTAACAATTGGTGCAAATTATCAAAGGAAACAGAGATACTGTTTCAACCGAGAATCCAACACTCCTTTTCACACACCATATAAGTGTGCAAAACAATTATTTTACAGAAAATGCCGCAAATCATTACTGCAAACATACCTTCTTAAGGATGATGGATTAGAGGCATGTAGATTGTGACAGCACACAAAATGGCAGCTACGGCGTAGTACTCAGTAAGTGAAATGTTATCAAGTTTCTCAAGGGCAAAAGCAGTTGTCTGCATGTAGAAGAAGGGACCTAGCCTCCCCAGGCTGAATAACCGCAAAGAACAAGTTAAACACCACAGCATTTCAGATTAAGGAAGTGAGTAGTGGCGGGAGGCCCTGACACACAGGAAGTAACTGCTTACATCTAGTGTTTTACATTTTTCATAATCACTAGTGCACAAAGACTTTTCCCGCTTCTACTTACCGGGTCTCACAAAAATAAGAAAAAATAAAAAGAGTAGGAAGAAGGACAGTACCAAAATCTTAGTCAGTTTTATTTATGGCACAGTATGTTTGCAGAATACCCATCCTCCTGAAAGGCAATTAAAAAGATCTGGCATTTTTTCCTTTTGTCGTAAGGGCAGTGTCATATGGTCTGACTTCTTTAGAGGGGGATTGCACATGGAAGGCTGAAGGTGATTCGGAGACACGTAACAGTTGACTCAGTTATATCTATGCCAATCAGGGCATACTTCAACATTTCTCCCTTAACATGCTTACTCTACAGCACTGAAAAACAGGTCAGTGTGCTGTCTCTGCTGCTAGCTCTGGAAACTGTGTATTAAGCCAAGCTAGCTGAGCCGCTACCTTTCCTTTTTCCTCTTTATTCACTGACCTCCTTTTGCAAATCATCTGTGAACACCACACAACGCATTTACGTGATGGAGCTGAATGTTTCCGGCAAGGAAAGGATGTAATATAATCCTACACTTACAAATTAACTTTCACTTATAGTAGTATGCAGAACGACTGTCTATTTAAGCCTCCAAGGATCATTCTCAGTTTTTGCAAATGTGTAATTTCTTTAGCTCACCAGAGAGTATTTTTAACAGCTTCAGGCACAAGCCAGTGGAAATCAAGACAACTTCAGACCACTTAATTTACCCTAAAAGCATTAAGCAATATAGATGCCAAACCTTTGTAAAGAAGATAAACCCAGAACTTACCAGATGAAGAGTAGAAAAGCCAGGGGTACTTAAGCTTCGTTGACAGAACTGTGCAAAGCCTGGTTGGAGAGTAAATTGCTTTCTTATTTCTGCAGAGGAGTGCCTTTAATTAAGCAGAGAAAACCACTTATAATTACAATTATCCCCATACAAATTCCAAATGCCAGACTTTAGCTAATTTAGTCTCCTGTCCCAGTGTCTAGAAATGTATTTTGATGATGTTCTAGACTCCTCCTGTTTAGTTGATGCAAACCTCAAAATACATTTGCAGTCCTATATAATTAAGATTCTGACAGTCTTCCAACAAATTTCTGTCAGTATATTGCAGTCGTCACAAGTGGGAAAGGCTATGCAAGAAAGAATAACCTTGCCCTTAAGTGAAGTGTGACTGCAACCTGTACCTGAACTGGCCAAGGGATAAAACCAAGACAGGACCACTCACTGAATGGTGTAAACCCAGACTCGTGTTAAGAATGCAGTCTGCTGTAAAAAGCACAAGACAAACCAAAGCATGAATTTAAAAAACAGCCCATACTGTATCAGCTGAACATTTGAGGAAAAGACTTCTTAAGTGCTAATTAATTGATTTCAATGGGAGCAGAAAGAGGCCAGCACTGAATTCTTCAGAAATCCCAGAGTGATAGTACAGTCGCATGTACCCAATCTGAAAATTCAGTAATCAGAGTAGCTTGGTCATTTTTCATGGAAACAAATCAATTAATATATAATATGATTTCAGAATAATCAGCCCTGAAATGGTAACAAAACTTCTACAATATATGTCACCATGAACGTTGAGGATGAGATTTTTAAAAGAACAAGATGCACTTAAGAAGATTCCAAGTAAAAAAAAAAACCTTCAGCCCACCAGGGCAGCCAACTGGTAGACAGGAAAATACAGAAGTAAGAAGACTTTCCCTTCCCTATGAGACTCTCTTCCAACTCCAGCAAGTATTAATAGGCATCTTAGAATTACCAGATGCACAGGACAGTTCACCTGTTTGGTCTGCACCTTCTCTCCTCTGTGGCTTCTGGATTTCTACAACTACTATACCTATTCTGTGACACTTAATCTCCTACTACAGCTTTTCTTAACAAGCATGACAAAAACCCAAACTCCACTCAATGCAGTGCTGCTCGTGTTAAGAGACAGGCATCTCACAGAAGGCATTAAAGGTATTAGAGGTATTAGGGCTGATTTCTAAAATAAAAGATGCATAAATAAGAGTAGTTGCTTGCAGGTCAAAAGGCCATGCCAGGTGTGAGTGGGACATTGCTCCAATCTGAAGGCAGCAGCAATCGCAGACAGAGGAAAGCCAGAGTTATAGAGAAACAAAAGAGATCCATTTGGAAGAGAAATTCCTACTCATCAGTGGTATTGCAAAAATCATACAGGATGAAATGGAATTTTTTTAAAGGTTATTCAACAATTATATAAACAAGAAGCCATGTCTGGAGAATGAGGAAGTCTGCGCATTCCTTAGATTATTTTTACCATATTTTAAAAAGAAAAGCTGCTTGTATATCAAGGTTATTGTTACTCATCTTCCCACTGCAAATAATCTCTGATCATGAATGTATGTAGCAAGGTATAACACAAAACTTGGATTATTCAAAATTATTATTTTCCTTCAAACTGAGTCAGTTTCTACCCTGTGCAGAAGTATCTGTTACTGATGTAAGTAACAGATGTAGCAGCAGATGTTGGCTTAATGTATGTAAAAAACTATGTTACAGCGTATTGCAGAAGTTGCTGCTGTAAACAATGATATAACACATCTCTGAATTACACCAGATATGGGGTCATCAGACTCTTTGAAGAGGAAATGGTATGAATTTTCATCTACAAAAGAGGAAGCATGCATGTGAACGAAAGGCCAAATTTGCTGTCTGGTAAAAGCCTGTGGCAAGCCCAGTACTGAGAGGAAATACATTTCTCCAGAGCACCGACATTAGTTCCAGAGTCTGCCCAATATTCAAAGAAAGAACCTGCAAAATAAATCGGTCCAATGGAAGACTCCTGTAATCTATAAAGGTGAATTTCAAATAGTTTAAGAGTAGTTCAATTGATCGATTTAATGTTTTCCATATCACTGAAGGAAGAAAGGGAGAAGAAATACAGTAAGAATAACAGAAGACAGCAAAGTTGGTTTGAACCAACTTAGAAATGATTGGCAGGATCTACTAGGAATAGGTGAAGGAAAGACACAGCTGCTAAAAGATGCTAAACCAAAAGCACAAGCCAGCAAGTTAGCTACCTCAGCATGCAGAAAAGGTGGGTGTTACAGTCAGAGATCAGCACGGAAAGTTTTGAAAACCTGAGAACCAAGGTGGAAACAGAGGTCCTTCTAGATGGCTCTTTGATAATGCCAGAATTGCTGTGGTCTGTGAGATGCCTGTTTTCTGACCAAACAGCTACCTCAGACACTGCCTGGGTACCCGCAGGAAAATGGTGGTCCATGTTAACCTAGCGCACGTGGTGTCCCAGCTTTTATGGAGGCTGCAGTTCATCTCTGCCATGGCCACACTTTTACCCTCCCTGCCTGTACAGCAGCCCTGTCTGATTCCGAGGAGAGCTTTACAGTCACCCTTAGCAGCAAGGACAGTCTAGCTATGTGCTAAAAAACAATAAGGAAAGAAGGCAAGTGATTAAGGATGAATGCAAAGAAGTCACAGAAAAATCTCTAGAAAGGAGGACTCATATAATCATGAGCCAGTCAGTTGGTCTCTGACACTCAAAAAGATAACAGAGCAACTTACTGGACAATCAACTTATAAGTAGCTGGAACATCAGGTCCCAAACTGTGGTCTTCAGTTGAAGCAAGGGGACCATGAAATCATACTCAACATTAAAATGTACATCACCTTAGTAATGCCTGTTTATTAATAGTCTGATGATGAAGTGTATAGTGGGCAACTAGAAACTGTGAACTGTAGTAAGCAGTACGGTCCAAAAAGTTTGGCAATTATTGGTATGTTATCGGCAATTATTAGGTAATGATGAACAGCCAATATGGGTTTATCAAAAGGTAGTCACATAAAACCAATCTATTACTTTTCTGTGACAGTTTAACTGGCTTCAGTAAGGCTCTTCATAGTGTCCTTCATAACATTTTTATAAGCAAAGTAAAGAGATAGTGGCTAGGCGGAATCAACACAGCTGGTTCCAAAACTAGTTAAAAAAAAAACATATTCAAGGTGTAGCCATCAATAGTTCAAAAGAAGATCGTGAAGAGATTTCAAACAATGTACTACTGTAAGTAAAAAGCAAGTTGATTTTTCCTCAGTCTATTTCCAGTCCATGTTTTATTTTACAACACTGATAGTGGTATAGGTAACATAGTAACAAACTTGTGGATCACAACAGGCTGGAAGGAGTTGTGAGTGCTCTGAAAGGCAGGACTAGCACTCAAAATGATCTCATATTTTAGAAACAGTCTGAAAGCAGCACAGTTAGATTCAATAAAAATAAATGTAAACCCCCAAGTTTAGGAAGAAAAAAAAAAATCAAATGCAGAACTACAAAAAGGGAAATGAACTGTCTAAAGAAATAGCCATGCCACAGAAGAGGCTCTGAGAGAGTATACTGGGACACTTACTAACAAAGTACTATAAGTGAGGAAAAAAAGAAGTTATTTCTGTTTATTTAAGCCAATGAGACAGTGCTTAGGCTGATGTATACACTTAGAATACCATAGGGTAAGATGCAATCAAATTTAAAAGGCTTCAAAAGAGAGCAGTCAGAATGCTGAAAATTTTGGGAAGGATGACCCAAGGATGAGGAAAGATTGAAAAACATAGATGTGTTACAAAAGAGGTGACTGAGTGGAGACAGCAGTTGTCCTCAACTATGTAAAAGGTAGTGATCTGTAAAGAAAACAGTGAGCAATTCATGTCCATAAAGGGAAGAGAAGAAGTAATTGCTTAAATTGAAGCAAGAAAGATTTAATAAGCTATCAGGAAAAACGTTCCCACTGCAACGGCACGCTGGAAGTGGCCATCTGGTGATGCCACAGTGACAAGAGCACACTGGTGACGTGGCTCGTGTCTCTGAACTACCTGGAGAGCAGCACCTGGGCAACCGCAAGCCTTTCAGAGATGAGCAATAGGACTCAGCAATGTTAATAGCTCTACAGACCTCTCGTGTTGGTACCTGTCCCTTTGTTTAGGATAAAGAGGAAACACTGGCTGAAAAGAAAAATGTGTAGATTCGAGGGAGGTTTTTTTCCACAAATGTCACTGCTGAATTCACAGTTAGTCAGCATTCACATGGCATGTGGCAAGATAGTGTAAACCTGTGGAAAGACGGGAGATGATGGCAGCCTAAGGCTCTTCTGGACTTTGTAGATCTTTGGCTGCTCCATGGTGTTGGAGCAAAATAACATCAGTTGGAATTCATTGCTCCACTCTGTGTTGCCTTAGCTCTACCTGAATGATGATGCCGTACTCCTCTGGTGTAAATCTTGAAAAAGCTGGAACTCACCAAACTTCCTGATCCACCCTGATGGGACTGGAGGGTAGCCAAAAAAAAAAAAAAAATACTGGTGCTCCTTAATCAGAATTTGACCAATGTCTGTTCCACTGGTAGATGCAATCCTCCAGCAGTTCTCCTGAATTGCTAGCAAAAAGTTGAGACATAGCCTGTATTTCACAAATACTCTCCAACGTAAAGTGTACAGTTTGCATAATATATTAAAACAAGAGTGTAACTGAAGTAACAGACTACACCTGGAGGTTCTTAAAATTAAATTTAACTTGTAGGTCAACTTCTGAGATGTTTCTCAGGGCAGAGCTCATTGCAGGTTTGGGAACTTGGAGATTTGGATTATTGGTTGGGCCTAGATGAGGTATCAGGAAAGGAAGATAAAATAGCCACTTATTTTCTCTCTCTAACATGTGTTAGATCTGTGGCTGAACACTGCCGGGCTCTATAATTAAAATTATATTAATACTCATAATGCATAAAGCTGGTTCTGTAGTTTCACTGTAAATTCTGCTCAACCATATAGTTCTTTGAAATATGTAGTTAAAAGCAGACACAATGGGTATTTTGCTAGCATGTAGATAATATGAAAACTTAAACACAGAACAGCAATTCAGAAATAAAAGAAAACAGAAAGAGAACAGCTTTAAAGATCATCTATTAACTGGAAATCAGAAACTTCATAACAAAAAAACTGATTTTGAAAGTATGCTTCACACCCCTACTGGATCAAGTTATCCGAAGTTACCTACCATTAGAAGTTACCTACTAGAGGGAGGTAATCCTTAACACCCTTACAATCCCTTCCAGCAGACTGTGAGAAGCAGTGAGTTCTCTTCTGCAAGAGCTGTATACACAATTAGACAGCAAGGAAAGATGAAAAAATGAAATAAAAAGAGACTATAAGAACTATCCCCAAGGATGGAGAAACATTAACATTTAAATGTATACAGATGGTGGAATCATAAAGTAGAATAGTGAAAACTTTTGCTTAACAGGTAAAATACTCAGTCTTGGCTACCCTGAGGAGTAATCCCTTTCACCTGACACTGACATAGAAAATTCTCAACTCATTTGTGTTCTTTTTCTGAGCCTAACATGAAACTTCTCTAGTTACAAGCAACAAAAAACTCTGGAAGAGAAAAAGGTAACAATTACCTACCCCTCTCCTCCACTTCCACACAGAAACACACACAAAGTTTTGGGCAACAATCCAGATCTTTAACTAGCAAATATGGGAATCTTGCTTAGAAGTCCTTTTCTTACCGCCAGTGGAACTGCCTGTTTTTCTTCTAAGTTTCTAATTAGTCCTTAAGGCACCAGAACTCTGCTTTGTTAGTCACTGTTTACAGCAGTGGTCAGTCTGCACTAGCTGCTACTTCCTTGATGGCTCAGGTAGGCTATACACCCCCTGGCACACCCCTCTTTGGAGGACTACCACATTAAGACTGTATATCAGCTAAGGCAATAAAGATCCTATTTGAGTTGGTTGAAATTTAACGACAATTTTCCCAAAGGAGATGATGCAGGAACAAAGAAAGAAGTCTAGGAGAGGAAATCATCGACTTCGTTATGCTGGCAGCTTGTTACAACATAAAACGGGCAAGAGGTCAATTTTTTTTTGTCCCAGGTCATGTACGCCATCCATTCAGTGAAGATTTTCCAGTGCCACTCGGTTTTGCTGTTTCTGCCTCCGGAAGAGACACGAGGCAGTGTCTAATCATGGCAGTAGAGGAAACGGACAACTGTACTTTCATGCCTCACAAAGAAACTGACGACTTAGGATTTGGGCCTGATGAACCCCACTTTTATGTGCTTTTTAATCACTGTGCTCTATGAATAATATAGAAAAGCTACGATACAACATTTCAGAAGACATTGTGCATGCATTGTTGACTGGTTGGCTCTTGCAATGAAAGTGGTTTTAGGAGTAATGTTTCGTATGATAGTTTAGTGGTACCTTCTGGAAAGCAGAGAGTATAAATCACTCTTATTTGTCATCCTATTACAGACTTAAACTGATCATGATAGTTTATATATGCAGTACAAAGTTTCTAATGAATATTTCACACGATGCTAATTAATGATGCTAACAGAAGATAAATTTGTGTGAAAACAACAGAATTCTTTTATTGTCCCCATTAGCTTAAAATTTATCAGCATACAGCAGTATAAACACAAAACTTTAATACTGAAGGGATTAACCTCAGCTTATCTCAGGATAATTTTCTGTGGTTGGCTCAGAGCACTCTCTGCTTAAAGTACTAAAGCTCACATTGGTACCTCATTAAATCTTCATTTCAACTGAGATGGCTGAAGAAAAGCTTTCTAACAAATGAAGTCTCCAGAAGACTCTACAGGTCTATATTCCAGGGCAAAACTTTGTAGTTAGGGCCTACCTCTTTTTTTTTTTTCCCCAGCTTGTTCCTTGCTAAACCGTTTAAATGTCTTCCAAAATCTTAGATCTTCTACAACAACAATGATAAGGGCAATTTCAAAAGCATTAGTGATCATACATGTCATCTTCCTTTTATACGGTGACTTGAAAAGTAATAGAACAATATCAGTTTGTGCTTTTAGGGCTTTTTTTGCCTGCACTATCCTACCAATTCACAACTGGGTGATTATGAAATAAATGCAAGGATTTATCTTCTAGCTCACAAGTATTACCTGAGCTTCACAGGGACTTCACTAAGAAAATGCTACCATAATGCTGATAATTCTGTAAAACTCGTACCAAGTTTAATAGTTTATGTGCTTTATTTTTACTTTCTTCCTAATAAACTTCCTTCTTCTTAATAATAAGTGAAAAAAGTGCCAGGCATTAAGAATAATAATAAAGACCATGTAAATGCTATTCTAGGGAATTTTTTCTTTTTGCTCCTACAGGGTTGTTTTTATTCTTATCAAGGTCACAGCTAGCATTTTTATCAACAAGGAAAAAAAAGTGTATTTTTTCTCTTCCATGACTGACAACTTCAAAGAAATTCACAATGTATCCACAGATGGGTCTTTAATACTGTGAGTACTTCAAAAGCCAGAGGAGGAGATAATGCAAATGGCACAGAACTGGAAAAATAATTTGTGTTAAAATTTTGGCCCCTCATTTCCTAAAGCCATGGATTTGTGGAGCTTCAGTGTGACCTTTCTGCGATAGGAAAACCATGAGTTGCGTTTTTCCCAGTTACTTCTTAGAATAACATTTTTTCTTTAGACCTGTAAGTTTAACTAGAAAAAGTAGGATCTTTTATTAGGGCAGTATACCTGAAAAAAATTGGCCCAGTTTCAAGTACATGAAGAGGTATTGCCATTTTTAGAACAGAGAATTTTGATTCAACTTCAGTGGGAGCCAGAGCAGTAACTAAGATACACTTGGAAAGCTGGATCTTCCACTCACACTTTTAAAAATAAGAATGCCCACAGAATTTGGCATATGCTAACAACTATGTTGTTAAAAAGAATATATTTTTGTATCTGCTGGCTATCACTACAAGTACAAATTCCATAGAAATTATATTACACACCTTTGCAAACACATTTGGATGATGCAAAATGTTTTATATCATAAGTTACAAACTGAATTTCACTTTGTGATTCATCTGGAAAATTTCAAGCTCGGGGAAAGGTTAAATTTTACTCTAATAATGGTCTAAACATGAGGTTTTGTTAGTATAATGATTGTAAAGCTCAGATCATGTGACAACTGAAATAAAATACACTCTTACCTAAGCCAGTTTGCTTGACTTTAGGGAAAAATATAGAGTCTGTGTGTGCTGACTCCTTTATAAAAAGTCTTCAGGTCATTATTACTGAAGCTCAGGAAACTGTGTGATTCATCATGTGCAAGTATTTTTCTACAAAGGTCGCAAGGAAAAATATTGTGGACTTTTTATCTGAACTTGGCCCAAAAGCTGATCTAGGCCTTGACCTATTTTTCTGTAACTGCATTCATGATGGCAAGCATTTAGTGTGAGTATGTTATCAGGTAAGCACTTTTCACAGGCTATCCTTTTTCCTACTGCTACAAACAACAGTATAGTCTGGTGTGTGTTTTTCAAATCAAATAAAAAAAAAGAATCAAGTCAGAATAGAAAAAAGAGGACAACTATGCTGAACTATGCTCATGAACTGTAATTTTTAATGACCACAAAACCTAGAAGTGGTAGAGGGTATAAAATACAACATTAAATACTTCTTCCTTGCTGGTTTTCACTTCATGTCTGAAAATGAAAACTGTTTGGAAAGATAAATAAGGAATGTTCATACGTGGGACCTGGTGGACATAAAGATGTTTCTCATTTGCAACTACATTTTTCTTGGGTGAGTTTAGGATTTCCTGCACTATAAAAAAGAACATCATAAATTGCAGCCTAGACTTCACAACGCACATAGATGTCTGAAGTCTAAGACGGACATAAGATCTTGAAAAAGGATTTTAAAATGCAGCTTTTCTGCTCAGAGCCTAAAGTCCATTTCCTGCTCACCCGCCATCTTCCAGAGACAAAGCAAAAACCTCAGTACTCTAATCACGTAGCAGGCATTATTATGTCTGATTCCAGTGATTGCACAGATATGAAAGTATAGTATAATACCAGTCTTCAACAATTGTAATAGAAAATAGATGGTTGTATTTTAAACACAATTTGAGTATGCAGTCAGATGAAAAGATTAGCTTCCTGCTAACAACAGCTGTCAATAACATCTGTCTCAACAGTAACAACAGTGTTCTGCTTGCACGACCAACAGGTCTCTAAAGGCTTTGTTTATACAGCTGCCTACTTGCTGATAAAAACTACCCTTGTATTATGGAGCCTATCTTTCCTGCACTTGTAATTTTTCATAGAGATTTGGCTGGATGCGCCTGTGTTTGTCACCAACCCACGACTGACATGGCTACTATCACCTTGATTGTATAGCAGGCAGATCACTCCAGAAAAGGTAAACATAAAGTTCAGGGTAAACAATACAAACCAAAACTAAATCAATGTGAATAACCAAAGGCATTAATATCCTCTGAAAAGTAGTTAAGAGGGCATTTTCTTACTCTTTCTTTTCTACTTCCTAGAAGTTAGATGTATTTTAAGAAGGAAATGTAATCTTTCACAGTGTACCAGAGGAAAGGTCTGCGCATTTAGTCTTTATGATGGACAATAGGATGTCAAATCTAGTAAGAGTGTCCTGAATAATCTTATCTTTGAAAAATGAGCATATACTTACAGGAATCTATATTAGCACTATGAATTAATACCCTATGGCATAATCTTGATATACAATATTGCCTTCTTCCTCAACTTACTCCTGTAACTGATTTACAATCCACCTCTGCTAGAGGTTCCCACAATTCCCCATCAGAATTAGAAACATCTTAAGGACACACACAGTTTTGCACAGACAAACATGGCTTTGTGCATTGTTTGCTTTTATTTTTATTAAAATTTTGTGCTTGTATAAAACACAACAGCTTGCAGTCTAAGCCTAGTCCATAACAAATATTATAGCAGTGTTCCTCCTTTTATGAAGTTGTCTCTCTTATGGCCTCCAGCTACCTTCTAGCTCCTATGGTCTACAGCACAGCTTACTCCCAGGTATAATTCAACAGGCTGTGTGGCTGCAGACAGGGTTTGGTATAGTTGGGCTTAAATGCAACAATTATCAATGCCAGAATGTGAGATGCAAATCAGCTGATATTGGCTTGAATTATACATAGTGACCAGCCACACTGTATACTGCTTAAATTTGTCATTTGCTCAAGTGTGGTTGTAAAACATGTTTAGAACCGCTGCACTGACATAGATTTAGTGTAATTTGACTGCTCACTGGAAACACACTAGCAAAGGCAAATGAATTATTGTTAGGGCTGATGAAAAGTTAACCTCACAGGCATTAGGAAGTTCCCTCAATTATCTTTAGAGATATTTACAATAGATAGGACCCATCCCTAGCCTGCTTTAATATTCTTGACTTTGTGGTAGATTTAGAAGGTCATTATTCCTGCAGGTTACAGCTCTCCCTTGGAGTGGAGGATTACCTATAAAAATGTCCCAAAAGAAGAGAGATAGATTAATATATCTAAGGAAACAGCCATCTGAGGCATTTAATGGCTGTTCAGTTGTTCACATACAGTGAGCGGTCATAACTGATACAGAAGGGATGAAACCAGCTGGGTCTCAACTCCTCCTTATCTTTTCTGTTCACTCAGATTGCCTTGAATACAAACAGTGGTGGGATGGGAAGTAAAGCATCTATGTGCAGAGGCTGCAGTGGGGACTGGCCTTTATGAGTAAGAGAAGGAGCAGAGCTCCCTGCCTTCTCTCCCTCCTCTGCACCTGCTTTAGAGCCATGTACAATCTATTCCTTATGCTGAATACAAATCCAGAAGACACGAAGACAATGATGCCATAAAAAGCTAGGAGGAGTCAGCTTGCAGTAAGTCAGGAAGACAGGAGTGACTTTTTTCCGGGAAGTAGTAACACTTAGGAGATTGGGTTCTTCATATGTCTAAAGGAAACTTATGTCTAAAGCTGGTGAAGTAAGAGCTGGATGAGCAGACAATGAGTTGGACTGAAAACTGGCTGAACAGTCAGGCCCAGGGGGTGGTGATCAGGGGCATGAAGTCTAGTTGGAGGCCAGTAACTAGCAGTATACCCCAGGGGTCAACACCGGGTCCAGTCCTGTTTAACATGTTCATTAATGATCTGGATGATGGCACAGAGTGTACCCTCAGGAAGTTTGCTGATGCCACAGAAATGGGACGAGAAATGGGACCTCTGCTGGTGCACCAGAGGGTCATGCTGCCCTTCAGAGGGACCTCAGCGGGCTGGAGAAATGGGCTGACAGGAACCTCGTGAAGTTCAACAAGGAGAAGTACAAGGCCCTGCACCTGGAAGCAATATATGCTGCGGGCCACCCAGCTGGAAAGCAGCTTTGCAGAAAAGGACCCGGAGGTCCCAGAGGACCATTACCACATCGGTCCTAGAAGACCATGACTTCAACCAATTTGAACATGAGCCAGCAATTTGCCCTGGCAGCAGAGAAGGCTAATGTTATCCTGGGGGGCACTAGGCAGGGTATTGCCAGAAGGTTAGAGGAGATGATCCTTCCCCTCTGCTCAGTGCTTGTGAGACATGCCTGGGTTCTGTGTCCAAGTCTGGGCTCCCCAGTACAAGAGAGACACGGACATATTGGATACAGACCAGCCAAGGGTGATGAAGGTGATGAAGGGACTGGAGCATCTCTCCTATGAGGAAAGGCTGAGAGAGCTGGGACTCTTCAGCGTGGAGAAGGGAAGGCTCACGGGTGACCTTATCAATGTATACAAATATCTGAAGGGAGAGCTTAAAGAAGACAGAGCCAGGCTCTTTTCAGTGGTGCCAAGTGACAGGACCAGAGGCAATGGGCACAATCTGAAACACAGGAGGTTCCACCTGAAACACTTCTTTACTATGAGGGTGACTGAACCCTGGCACAGGTGCCCAGATAGGTTGTGGAGTCTGCCTCCTTGGAAGTCTTCAAAAGCCATCTGGACATGGTCCTGGGCAACCAGGTCTAGGTGGCCCTGCTTGAGCAGAAGGGTTGGACAAGGTGACCTCCAGAGGTCCCTTGCAACCTCAACCATTCTGTGATTCTGTGAAAAAACCAAGCAGATACTTTGGTCAGTTTACAATCTGTCCCTGTAAACTGGAAATGGGAAATACATGCTCTGGCAATTGGGAAAAAACACATGTTGAACTCAGCTGAAAAACTGGGAAAAAATTAATATAAAAGTTAATGAAAGGTGAAAAAAGTGTAATGATATTCCTGAAAGACAACCACCCCAGTATTTCCTATAGTCAAACTAAAAGGGTCTCAAACAAAACCAGTATGCAGGAACAAGACTGGTCAGCCTTACCTCAGTGCCCAGTAAGATCATGGAATAGATTCTCCTGGAAGTTATGTTGAAGTATATGGAACACAGGGTGATAAAGCCAACATGTCTTCACCTAGGGCAAATTGTGCCTGACTTATCTAGTGGCCTTCTACAATGGAGTGACTGCATCAGTGGAAAAGGGAAGAGCAACTGATGTCATCTACCCGGACTTCTGCATGGTCCCCCACAACTTTCTTACCTCTAAATTTGAGAGACATGGATTTGATGGATGGATTGTTAGTTCCGTAAGGAACTAGCTGGATGGCCGCATCTAAAGAGTTACAGTGAATGGCTCAATGTCCAACTGGAAAGCAGTAACGAGTGGTGTTCCTCAAGGGTAAGTACGGGGACCAATACCATTTAATATCTTCATTAATGACATAGATAGTGGGACTGAGTGCACTCTCAGCTAGTTTGCAGACAACACTAAGCTGAATGGTGTAGTTGACTCACTTGAGGGAAGGGATGCCATCCAGAGGGACCCTGACAGGCTTGAGGGGTGGGCCCATGTGAACCTCATGAAGTTCAAAAGGCCAAGTGCAAGGTCCTGCACCTGGGTTGGGGCAACCCCAAAGATCTGTACAGACTGGGGGTTGAATGGATTGAAAAGCAGCCTTCCAGGGAAGGACTTAGGCATATTGGCAGATGAAAAATTGGACACGAGCTGGCAATGTGCCCTTGCAGCCCAGAAAGCCAGCTGTATCCTGGGCTGCATCAAGAGAAGCGTGGCCAGCAGGTCGAGGGAGGTGATTCTGCCCCTCTACTCTGCTCTGGTGAGACCCGCCCCTGGAGTACTGTGTCCAGCTCTGGAGCCCGCAGTACAAGAAAGACATGGAGCTGTTAGAGCAGGTCCGAGGAAGGCCACGAAAATGATCAGAAGGCTGGAGCACCTCTGCTATGAGGACAGGCTGGGAGAGTAAGGGTTGTTCAGCCTGGACAAGAGAAGGCTCCAGGGAGACCTTATTGCAGCCTTTCAACACTTAAAGGGGGATTATAAGAAAGATGGAGATAGACTTTTTAGTAGGGTCTGTAGCAGTAGGACAAGAGGTAATAGTTTTAAACTAAAGGAGGGTAGATTCAGACTAGGTATAAGGAAGACATTTTTTATTATGAGAGTGGTGAAACACTGGACCACGTTACCCAGAGAAGTTGTGGATGCCCCATCCCTGGAAATGTTCAAGGTCCGGTTGGACGGGGCTCTGATCAACCTGATCTAGTGGAAGGTGTCCCTGCCCATGGCAGGGGGGTTGGACTACATGATCTTTAAAGGTCCCTTCCAAACCAAACCTTTCTATGATTCTAAGATGCAAACCTGATCTTTATACTCCCTGCACATGCAACTCCAAGTAATTTGCTCTGAAGGTTTTAAAAAATCAGCTTCTCATTTATTTTTATGGAAGTCTAAGAAAACTGGCCATTTACTATAAACTGTTACTAAGAGATTGTTATACATAACATATGAAACATGTACATCCTACTTCTTTATCTTGAATCTGTTATTAGTATTTCATATTCTCTGTACCAAACCCAAACCCACTACTATTTCACACATGTAGTATGTAAGAAGTAGTCTTTTCCCATAGCAATTATGAATTGGAATTTTTTAACCTCTCTTAAAAGCCATAGTCCACTGTATATTTATGGTATGGATTTTAGATGAATTCAAATGGCTTATTATTTGATAGTTTGAAAAAACTGTCTTGAATATAAACCTGCAAAGGCTTATTAACTTGAGTTATCCTCATTTAGATAGATTCCCAGGGTGCAACTCATTAGAGTAAAGCAGTATTCAACCCCTTCATCAAGTGTGCTCTCCTTTGTGACTCTCCTTCTTAAATCAGGTTGACTCAGTAAAAATGATCACAGGATTTTTAATACTACCACTGCCCTGACATTACGTATTATAAAGCTATGACTCAATGATCATACTTGATAAGAAAGATATACCTACAAGCACCTTTTAAAGTAGATAAAGTATGAATGTGCATTTTAGGTATGCAACAAACACATGGAAAATGCCTTCGCTATTAGCACACTGCTAATTTTATTAAGGTTTTTATAATGTATTACTTTATGTAAGAAACTCACTAAGAGAATTTACCATATATTTTTAAAAATGCACTAGATCTTTATGCTTACTACATAAATCTATAGTACATGCAAAGGACTGAGGTTCTCCCTGCAGCTTATTTAGTCTATTTGAAGTTTAAAAGAAAAATTAATTAAAAGAAATTGGCCTATACAATGGAGTCTGGACAACGCTTTTAAGTAACTAACATTTTATTATATCCATATAACAAGGATTTTATTGAAATTCAATCAAAAGATGCTGGCCTCAGCCCCATAAAGGGATTGCACTGAACAGAAGTCTGCTATCAGAGTACATAGGAAATAGCCTGTTCTGCCACTGAAACCATTTTGCACTGTACCTGACCTCTCTGCAATAGCCTTTGCCATTTAGGGTAATTCCTTGTAAACCTTCAGAACCGAGACTTTGTACAATATAAGATTCAAGCTGACCTTTTCATTTCAGGTAGAAATAATTTAAATGTATTGTCATCCTTAATGTAAAGCAGAATTCATGGTACAATTCTGAGAATTAGGTAGCGGTTTGACTTTTATTGTAGGCTTTTTAAAATTTGAAATCTTTAGCTAAATGTTTGCTTTAATATTGGTAGTGTGGGTTGTTTGTTTTTTTTCAATATAAAACTATGCATGTAAACTCATCCTTAAGTACGTTTCCTAAAACTAGAACAGGAAAATACAATTTTGTTTGGCAACTAGACAATTTCAGGGGCAGGGAAAGAAAATGATAGAAGTAACCGCTAAAAATTTGTTTTATAACACTTGTAAAATGCAGACATTAGTTGTCTGTAGAGACAGTTGCGGAGTATGTCTATTGGGAGGGTTTTTAATTGCATGAGTCACATTACCGAAAGTTAAGTGATATGTTAGGGAGCTGTATTGCTGCTCTTGATAGTTTTCTGTTTTGTAATTTATGTGTTGAAATGTTTTGAATGTATAGCACTGGTGGCCAGGGCCTGAGGTAGGTGGCCCTAAAGCACAATTTTCTTCACTTGAAGTCAAAACAAGTAACTACTACTGCAAGATCTACATGGAAGATAAAATAGTAAACTACACTAGCTAAATAAAAGTAATAAAAATAGAAAATCTCTTCCGTGAAGGTTGTGTTTATCCCAACACACTGCTGAGGCAAACTGGTCAGCTTTTATGGTCTCTCAAACGTACACTGCTCAGCTGGTACATGTTAGAGCTCTGTCTTTTAGCAATGATGAGTTGTTTTTTCTCAGCAGTTTACAAAATTATTTTTCAACTTTCTTGGTTTCTGGGTATAAATACTGTGATTGGAAAGTAGACACATTTACAACACGCAACCCAGATACCTTCTAATTCCTACCTAGGACTCAACTCAACAAGAGTGATCTGCTTTTTCATGTCCTGTGCTGGCTTCCAACCACCACAGACACCTAACACTCTCACAGAGCACCATAAAGGTCTCTTAGTGTTGCACGTTAATGAGGGTTTCCTTTCCCTTCCTTTGCCCAATGCAGGAGGCCAGTCGGAAGGACGGTTAGAACTTACTTTTAAGTGATACTTTAGGCTTCATTTCAAAGAACGTATAAAGTTGGACAAGAATTTAATTTCTCACATAATAAAAAAAATGTTATTTGAAGAGGATGTTTTCTGAGGTCCTGCTCAGTTTTCAGCAACTTAGCTCTGAGTAATACACAGGTAAGTAGTAGGAATGCTGCCTAACATGAGGGACACTAAAGACTTGCTCCTTCACTTCTGCATATGAGATGAACATCATTATACATAAAAGTTATCCCATTAAAACAGAAGGAACTACTCACATACATGCATTAAAAACATGTGTGCAAGTCTTTGCAGGATTAAAAAGGCAGGAAGCAACAGGTTGGGGCAACAGACACCAGATGGGTGGAAGGAAGAATAAAGTGATAGGAAGACATGGTTATGTGGGAGGTTGCATATGCAACTTACAAGTTTGAAGGCATTTGAAGGCCTGATTTTAAAGTTTGACCTTGTTTTAAAGAAATGTGATGCTTGTCATGTAACAGCTGTTCCTGAAGCATCTGCAGCTCCAGTGCTCATAATCGATAACTCACACTAACTTTAAATCATGACGAGACCACTAACACAACATTTCAGATCACATCATTGCTGACTTTTACAGAACAGTGTTTAGCATAGTTCCTAAAGTGGTCAGATATCTATCATGCTTCGCCGAACACACTGGGGTACACCTTGCGTAACTAGCAGGCAGGCGGCTGATGATGTTGTACGAGGAACCAGTACTGAGCTTAAAATTCTGCTGGTCCTCGTTAAAACAGTATATAGCTTAGTCAAGTCACTAGCAAGAGAAAGAGTGAGAAAGAGAAGAACTTGCATGCGAATTTGTAGTGAATAGAGAGTAATTATACAGGCAATGTAATAACTCCTGTAAATGATGCCTTCCCAGTAATGTCCAGCTGTCACTAAGAGTTGCATTTTGAAGACGTGAACTCAGGAACCCTGAAGAAAGAGGAACAAAATTTTATAGCTGTAAATTACCCTTTTGTGTACAGGCAAGAAAGCTAACACACTGACCTATTATTCCTCTTGTTTTGAAAATTCCTTTAAAAAAACCCAAACCACCACATTAAAAACACTTCTTGTGAAGATGTATCACTCTACTGTCAGTAGAACAAACTGCACTTGAGTCATGTAAAAATGACGTACTCCTTTTGAAGAAAGGGAAACATGATGTTGTGCTAGCAAATATATGTAATTTCTACCATACTGTGTAAAAGAGAATATTCCTACTTGCAAAATAAATATGCAGATTGTTAAATTGGAATCATATTCAGAACATGATGAATAGCATGTTTGAACATTTAATTTGTTACAAAAAATACTGAGTACTTACTATTGGATCAAAAGAAAAAGAAATTAAAAAAATTATAACAATGGTTAATTTCACAACAGTTCTTACTAGCAAAACTTTTGTAAGCCTTTGTGAAATGAAGCCAGATTAGTTGCTGCGATTCCAGTACTTTGTAAGGCTTTAGTCATACAGATGAACAGTGACCATCACCACAGCTGGGAAAAGCTGCCAGAAGGCTGACCCTAAAAATAGGAAGAAAGAAAATAACCCAAACCCTCTAAATATCAGCCAGTTATTTTCTTTATTCAAGCAAATCTCAAAATGATCAGGAATCATGGCAGGATCTGTAGTGAACTGCTCATCTGATGGCTTCTCAATATGATGTCTCACTCTTGTGAATATTCCACCATAAATTTAAAATGAATTCCCAAGGGATACAGAAAGGTACACTGATGAGTATTCTGCCATGGGAAAGGCACATCACAGCGGAGCTAATTTTATCCTCTGCGACTGCAAACCCCATGTCTTCCAATAAATTGCTGAGGAGGTGGAGTTTCTCTGCATACTTTTCTCCCTGGCACAGAGACTTATCCTCAGTTTATACTACCATTATGCTATTTGTTCTTTTATGTGTCAGCAAACTCAGTTACCTTGTACTTACATCAACACCCTGGAAACACAGTTTTTGTCTCAGATGACAAGACTCTTGAAAAGGAGGCCTGTGTTTTCCTTCAGCCTAACAGTATGAAAATAATTGTCTTGGTTTCTTACTGCCACCACAGAGCACAGACCAGCTGAGAGTCAGCACTTCTCTGGGAAAAGACACCGAAGTCTAGCAGACAGCAAGCTCAGTCGCAAGAGTATGGTGTTCCAGCAGCGGAACTCTAACTTGTTTGGTTTAAGGAGGGAAGGAAGGGGGGAGGTAGATTTATTTTCAATCATCAGGAGGATTTTTTCTTTTCATAGATGAAAGGGCGAAAAGAAAAAGAAATCCCAGGGATGTGTGTCACTGCAGTATTGATGCCCTACATAAACCCCTCGTTTCCCAGGAGCGCTAATGCAGGCACCAGATCATTTTGCTGCTTCGTGCGGAGGAGGAACCCTGACCCTCCGCCCCGCCGCCAGCAAGCAGCCCTACAGCAGGCTCGGGGCTTGCTCGGACAGAGCAGACGGGCAGCAAACTCCTGGGGTGAGACTGGACGTTTCCTCCCTGCCAGAGGACACGAACCCATAGCCGGCTTCGTCTGTGTACGCTTCGCCAGAGCAAACTTAGTTACCGAAGCGCACCCGGGAGCTGCGCCTCGGCGGGGCCAGGAGGGGACCGGCGGGGCGCGCCGGGGGTCGCCGCTTGCCGGCCGCAGGAGCGGGCAGGCGGCGGCCAGAGGGGAGCCCGCCCGAGGGCTGGCCGGCAGCGGGCGGCGGAAGGGGCAGCCCGGCTATCTGGAGCTGGCAGATGGCCCCACGCCCGGGGGTCTCCGGGGGAGAAGCCGTCCCGCCCCGCTCCCGCAGCCCGCCCGCCCGCCTTGGCCGGGTCTCAGGCGAGGAGTAGTTGCGAGGTACGAGGAAAGCCCCTTACCTGTTGATTTTCAGGGCGAACGCCCTCCTGTCTGCGGCGGGTAAAGTCGCCATGCGGGAGAGCAGCCGCAGGTGTCGGCTGCCGGCGAGGATCGACGCCGGCTGTACGCACGAAAGGCGGCTTTATTTAATTTATTTATTTTTCTTAATTGCATGCTCCGGGCTAAAAACCCGACGGTCTTCTGACAGTTCTGGGTGGCGACTTCCGCATTTCACCTTCCTCACCCAAATCGCCCGGAGTGGGAGGGATCTGCCCCTGTGCACAGCTGGCTTCTCACCCCCGCCGGCGTCTGCCCCTCCGGCCGGCAGCGCCCAGCCCCGGCACCCCGGGCGCGCTGCGCCTCTCCCCGGTGGCTCCCACGGGCTCCCCGCCGCGGCGGTAGCGCGCCCGGGCACTGGGAGGGGGCAGGCATTTCGCCTCCCTGTTTAACACAGGCGATACCCGAACCGCCCGTGGATATTCTGGAGGGATCCGGAGGGAGGCAGCGGGGAAGGCAGGCACTCAGGCAAGCGAGTAAGGAGGGAAGGCGCCTTGTACCCGTGAACGCGCACAGCTGCCGGCATCCTTGTGCACCCGCCCGACCCCTTTTCTTTTGGAAACCGCGGTGCGGGTGTCAGACACCCCCGCCCGGGGGACGAGCGCTGCTCGGCGGGGGCGGGCGAGGAGGCAGCGGGCACCGCTGGGCACCGCTGGGCACCACTGGTCGCCGCTGGGCATCACTGGGCACCGCTGGGCGCCAGGCCGGCCCCGCCGATGAACCCCGTCCTCCCCCGGTGTAGCAGGCGCGGCTGCCGGGCAGGGCCGGGCAGGGCCGGGCAGGGCAGGCCCCGGCAGGGCTGCGCAGGGCAGGGCAGAGCGGCGCCCACCGCCCTTCAGGCAGAGGAAATAGCCGGGGTCCTTCCTTCGTCCCCGCTGGCAGAGGGATGGAGCTGTTCGGGCAGGTGGAGACAGTAAGGTGCAAGACGTAAATAGATGCCAGCTCCTTACCTGGGATGGTATTTTGCCATCACACTCGTGCACCCAGGATACATGTTTCTCTTGCCCCTAAACTACTGGAGTGTGTAAGGAAAACTCACACATACCAACACCAGATACCAGCTCAGCTTGGCACAAAGTGGGCCCCACTGCTGTTCTCTTCACCTGCACTTACAGCTCAACTTTTTAAAAAGGCCGTTTTTAGGGAGTATCTTGTGGTTGTGTTACAAAGGGATGCTTCCTGACTGGTAGTTTTCTCTCAGCCTTGGTGTAGATTTCACTGCTTCTGCAGATAAGCAGAACTCCACCTTCATTTGAAAGGGGAAACAGAAGCCGAACATGGTTTCTACAGGTAAATGAGGCAATTCTACAGGGTAGCAGAGGCAATTCAGTTTTAGGTTGTCCTGTTTTTATTAAATCCATGCCTCGGTGGCCACAACATTAGGATTCACCTGTTGAAAGGCAGTCATAGCTTAGCTCTCCATTCCCAGTGAGCTGGGAGGTATCTGGAGGGTATCTGGAGGAAAACAGTGTGATTCGAGGCAAGGAATGGAAGATTGTCAAACACTGAAGGCCTGAAGTTGTGCTACTAGCGATTACCTCTCACTCTGCAGGATTCACCATTCTCTAGAGCACTGTTAAGTATGGGTGGTCTCAAATATGAATGTTAACCCCTATGGTCTTTGAAGAGCACTGGCTATGTGCTGTTAGGGAAGTGCAGAAAGGCTGAAAAAGTGAAAGATTTAACAAAAAATGGGAGTAAAAAAGAAGAGTTGAAAATGGAAACAAATACAGATAACTTTTAGGGGAAAAAACCCACAAGGATCTACAGCAGAATAAGATCTCAGGTTACGAGTCTGAAAACCTCAGAAAGAAAATATTAAAATCTACCATTAATAGAATGGCATTGACTAACAAACATTTGCTTTGGAAAGAATAAATTAGACACTTTATTGCATGGGACTTACCCACCACACCCATCCTTTCTTTATGTTGCCAGGATAAAGCTAAGGCTGCTTACCTATGTGTAATTTGAACTTAAATATCAGTTACAAATCACTAATACGTAGCTATGATCTGGCACGTGTGTTGGTGACAAGAAAACTCTTGAGTGTCACAGATACTGGCCGATGCAAGATACTGGCCGATGCAAAGGTGGCTTCACGCCACCTTTCTTCTTGTCTGCACTTGCACGTGTCTGTTGAGAGATGGTCACTGCCTTCACAACTCTCTTCAGTGCACAAACAGGCTGCAGTTTTAATAGATGTGTTATTGCTCCACAAGAAACTCAAAGCGTGCCACCTGCCTCCTGACAGGCTGCTGCAATCACGTTGTGTCAACAGTGGAAAGAAACAAGAAAAATGTAACCTTTTTTTAATTTTAGTAGACCATGTAATTTAAATGGACACATCCATTTTTGAGAGCTTAATCTGAGACACCCAATGTTTGATTTTTTCCTGGATCAATGGTATGCATTTCTTACCTACTCAGAGTCGAGGGCCTCAGCATCGTTGAAAGCTATGCATCCAAAATCCAGCTGAAGTATTTATTTTAACATCTTGGCCTTTCTAGCATACTTACTCTCTTTGCTCTTACAGGAAATTGGTAGAGAGAGGAACTGCTTCTCTTCTATTTGCTTTTCAGAATTTTAGCTTAGAGATTAATATAACCATGCTCTCCTTAAGACATCATGAAATAGCCATGAAATAAACACCAGTTTGTCAATTTTCTATGCTGTCTAAACCACTGCAGGACAGGCAAGAAGCACTTCTTATCTACTCTCTGCACACGTTGAGGTGGGCTCTCTCAGTTCCACCTCTTTCCGTCTCCTGTATAAAAGAAGGGAAATCGGAGGAAAAAATGTTCTGCAGTTCTCCACTAGTATAGTAGGTCCTTGCTATCATGTGATATTGGTTTCTCGTAGCTTAACCACGTATTATAGATAACCTGTCACTAGAAGAGCTGCTCATCGACAGTAGGAAGTCAGGTCTTTTCTGTTTCTCAAACTACTGCTTTTGAAAACCACAACCATCCTCTTCATTGTTTAATTTCAAAAGCTTCCATGAAGTGCTATGCCTCTGTTTCTAGCAACTTACAAGCTAAGGAGAAGAAAAGTCAGCAATGAAAAAAAAAGCAGGTCACTCCATTAACCATTCTGTACGTTGTTTGGTTGTAGAGACAGTAAGACAACAGTTTTGGTATTAGATAGGTTTCACACCCATCTTTCTGTTCACGGCAGGTCCCGCAAAAGGAATTGGACGTTCTTCCTTTACTGCAGTCTGCGGTTAATTGGGTTTGGGGTGTTGTTTTTTGTTTGTTTGTTTAAGAGAGGAAGCTGTTTCTTCTTCTAGCTGTATCTCCAGAACTGGTAACTACTCGAGAAGAAACCACTACCTCATTTTTTATTGAAGCTATAAAAAAGAGTCCAGGCTTCATCTTGAAGGAAGTAGGACCTTCCTTGATTGCCAAATCTGGCCACACAAATCGAGCTAGCAGCAATGCAGATAACATCTCAGCCTGCACAAATATACCCATTTATGATGATACAACTATTCATTTTGCAGTTTCATACATTCTTGGTATGCATGGACAGAACGATTACTCAAAAATATTTTGTCACATGCAGGAAAAAATGCCTGAGGAGACACACAAAAGTAAGGCTTCCTGCCTTCCTACTAAAACTGCTAGTATATTCAGGAGATACAGACCAAACACTTAGATCATTGTAAGTTTTCATCTTTTTGGGTGAACTGAATTATCAGCAGCCTACTTCAGCATATGAGCAGCAAAACTCATCAAATATTCCTTTTCCTCTATTATGTCAGCAATTCCATTGCCTTTTTGGGGGGGAAAAAGGAATTTTATCAAGAAAGTTTACATGGTTTTAACTCATTGGAGTACTACCAGATGAGATGTTGGTAAACTATTTTTTTAAACTCTTATCCAATTAAGTATTGTCAACAGTACTGCTCCAGCTTGTTGTTAAACACTATTGTTTGAATTCCTGCAACAAACCAACCTACTACATACAGGGTCATGGAGTCTAATCACACCTTTAGAACAAGAAGTAGAACAAGATCTTTCCAGCCGGGAGATTATAAAAATGATATCAAACCAGGTGCCAGTGAAGGCAGCACAAAATCAAAAGTCAAGAAACCAGTGCAACTCAGAACAGACCACGGTTTTCCAAACCTAGCTTGCTTGGATGGAAGCAGCTGCTGGTGGGTCTTGTATATGACACAGGAGAAAGCATGCTTACGTTCCCCATTTCCTCATCCCCATCCTCCCGTCGCACACACATGCATCCCAAATGGTGGTCCTCATCATTGCTACACCACTTCAGCCCTAGCATCAGCCGTAAAGCTGCACCTCCCTCTCATTCCACTTGGGCTTCAAATGCTCTCACCACGCTTTGGTCTTCCTCCTGCAACCTGACCTGGAGGTGGTGGGTCCACAGCTGGTTGGTTGCTGTACCTGGGCAGGCTGAGGAGCTGCAGGCCCAGCCACAAAGAGCAGCTGAGTAGTGGTAACGACAGCACAGCTTGGGCATGGGCTTCTGGGCAGAACGGCTACTGCTGCGTATTGTTTTGAAGTAGTTGGCAAGCTGGGGTTGGGGAAACGGTGGAAGAGACAGTAATCGGCATGTCCATATGCCACCTACCAGGGGATTTTTCTTCTGTTAAGACACACACTTCCAAATACGTTTTTTCTTAAAAGATCAGTCACTTCTTCACCAGCAGTGGTACCCCTGCAAAGAATGCATGGTAGAGTATTAGAACATCATGCCCACCATTAAACACAACTTTGTGGCCTGGAATAGTCATGGATGACAAAGCCCTGCAGAAGCTTTAAGTGTCACCTGCTTATTTGTAGAGGATGTACCTTTGATGCTCAACCAGCAACTGAGTTAAGTCCATGGGAGTTTTCTCAATGTCTTTTATAATGGTAAGTTTGCATCCCTGGCAAAATACACCAGCAGTATATAACTTCAGTAATGAATAACTGTTATCTGATCACCTCATAAGAATATCTGGAGGTTCACACCAACAGGAAAACTGTGATGATCTCAGTACCTGCCAGCAACACACAATGCCTGTTAATGTTTGCTCATATTCCACCTTCTTACAACATCACTGGCTGGAAAAGTATAATGTAGCCAGTGCAACTAGACACTCTCCCCTTAAAGGAAGCTGACATGCCGTCAAGTTCAGCGCTCTCGCTGGGATGGATCTCGACTGTATCCAATAAAGTCTAAGTGATTTATTCAAGATTGTTTTAAACAAAAAATGTTATATGAAATTTAGTAGGCTAAGTCTCAGAAAAAGAAGTGTAATTTTCCATTACTCCTGCTGATGTAGGAAATAGATTGTCAATGAAATACTGAACCTTCCTTAAAAAAAAATAAATCACTCCTAGGTTTAAGTTTCATTTCTGTGTTGGTGAAACAGGAGAAAGGGAACTTAGATCACTTTGCAGCCTTCTGTTTTTTCATAAAACACTTGACTCTAGAAAAAAAAAGGCTATGTGAAAGCATATCTTCTTTTTCCATTTGTCTGTGCAAATTCTTCTGGAGAAATAAAAGCGTTACTGGCCAGATCCTCAACAAAGATTTTCTCAAAGAGAAACGTTTCTCTTCTCACCTTCACTGTAAACAGAACTTAAGCAGACACAACAATGATAAATTTTTCTCTTACTGTCACCATCTTCTTATGTACAATTAGGCAACTTGCTAGATGATGTATGCTGATATTTAAATCCTGACTGTAAGCCATACCTTTATTCTCATGTTCTCAGTTTCACTAAGTTTCACAGCACAACAGCATATTGAGCACATAAGACATAAAAAGCAGCAGTGTTAAAAAGCAGGTGCATGGACTGATGTAATGTTGGTGTTTTTAAAAGATCTCCCTTCTCTTACATGACGTGTGAATAATCTGCATTCTTCAACGAAAATAAAGTCCTGTTGTCAGGAGAAGCTGTCAGTCCAAGTACAGATAAGAAAATAGAGATAGTTTGATATAGAAATAGTTAAACACAGGTAACAGGCAAGAAAGAAGTAAATGTACCCAGGGGAGTATGCAAATCATACTAAAGTTATGCCTCTGCTTACCAGCTTATATTTTGAGATATACACGGGCCTGCTCAGCAGCTACTAAGCTGATCACAAAACTGAACTTAATTTCTGTTTCTGCATTGTTTTGCAGGTTAACTATAATTCAAAAAATCTGGCATCATTGTATGAATTTGCAGCAACTCCTTTCTCTGTGACACTGAACTACATTATACTGTACAGGCTGGTAGTACCTTAAAGGAACCTCCTTCTCCAGCAGGCATGATGCTTTAAAGCTGTTATATTCCATATAATATTGAAATGCCAATGATTTTCTTTTCCTGTTGTTTCAATCAGATCATGCTCCCCTTGCTACTGTATCAGGAATCAGTAAGTTGCAATGCTCTTCAGTGCATCCTCTTCCTTATTTTCATGGCTCTTACAGTCTTCTTCCCCAATTCTCCTCAAAGAACAACTTTCATCCATCATCCAAATCAGTCTGAAGCAAATGGCTTTGCTTACACTGAGATCTTCAGTATGTGGGAAGGGACTAGCTTATTTCAATCGCAGCCACCTAAAGTAATAATTAAATACGACTTTCTGGTACCCATCAACACTTTACTGCTTTCTGATGTTGTATGTCTGGTCTACAAATATCTTAGAATAAAGCACTCCAACTGTGCCACCCAGATTTAGGTTTGCTATGCTCATTTTAGCTGCCACCACAATAAAATATGCAGGTTTTGCATCTATCTTTACAAAGTAGGCTTTATTACACAATTCAGCAGAAAGGCAAAGACAGTTAATACTTACAGCAAAATTGTAATGTTTGAATATAAACTTTAAAGAAACCTAAAGGAAACCCAGAAACCACAGTATTTGTTTTAGGTACTTTTGTTCAAAAGAAAAATAATGAGCAGTGTCATGTGAACTGATGAAAAGCAGAACAGCTTTAAGAACCAGGACACCTTTTTCTTCCCCAATACCAGATGTCTCACTGACATGTAAATGAAATTTCAGTATTATAAATAGTCTCTTTTTTGAAAGACAACTTACAGACTTTTATATGCTCTGTGATGCTAAGCTGCTAGTTCCCAACACCTTTCTCATTTTTTCTTCCTTTATCCCACAGTTCTCTTGCAGCGAAAATCTTAAAAGTTTTCTTAATCAATCCCTTAATAACAGAACTATGTAAAGTTGAGCAGTCTCAGGACAGCAAAAACATACACCATCGGTCAGGGTTCTAACAGATACAGCTTTGAAATACTGAGCAGGTTTTTCCTTTAAAACAGGATGTGTCATACAAGGGTTCAACCTGAGTGGTCGAAACAAGAATGCGAAAAGATGCATTTCCCATGTATTAGTCCTAAAACTCTACAAATCAACAGACTGTATGATTATACCCTATAAGGAATGGATGAGATTTACTGCCTTCCACAGTTAAGGAAACAGAAACTCCACAACTGATTCTCGTCAGCTTCCCTTATTTACTAAAGATACCTAAGCTTTTCACCTTGCTAAACTCAAAAGTTTCACGCTTGTGCTGCTGCTGACATTCCATAGAGCTGGCAGAAGATTTATAATGTAGGACAACATGAGTTAGTTTAACTACAACCGAAGCAAAAAAACGTATTTCTCTCACAAACCGAGATTTTAATAATTTGCATTTGAACTTATTATCTGGACAGTCATGTAGCTGTAGGTATTTCTGTTGGAATAAATATGGTTCTGTCTCCAAGGACAAGCTGAATTAATGGATTATGTAAGTTATTTGATCATTTGTTTTAGACCGGACTTCTACATGCTTGTTATAATCAGAATGACTAAAGTAAAAGCCATTATTTGGAGTGGAATATCACCAAATACCATCAGTATTAAAGGAATGTTTTAAGCTACACAAGCATAAGAAGGTTCAGGGATAAATACTAAGTATATTTACTGCCATACAAGCCAACACACATACAAACAAGATGAAGCCCAACATCCTTTATCAGTCTATACTCAAACCTGTGTTACTGGACCTTATATTGAGAGCAGAGAACCACACCTCGGTTTTGAGGAGTATGCATATGTAAGTATGCATCAGGCAAATCTTCGTGCCTCCCCCAATACTATTACATTTACACCTTTCGACGTGAAGAAATGGAAGATGTATTACCGATTTGCTAAACCTATGGTCCACAAAAAGATAGGGACTTCACAACACTGTTAAAGTTAATCATAGATATGTCTTATACACGTACCTGCCTCCTCACGGTATCTAACGGAAAACAGAGAAAGCTAACATTCAACTTGTAGCTTAATTTTATTTGATTATAAATAAAAGACAGCACATCCACCCCGCACAAGGTTTGCTGCCCAGACAGGAACGTCTTCAGCGCTCCCCATGGGTCAGAACCGACATTTCTCTTCCTGAGTAGTAGTAGTAGTGGACGGGAGGACCTGGCCTCCTGGAGCCGTGTCTGACGGGAGGCACGCCACCGCTATGACGCACCTCGGGCTGCCCAGCCCCCGGCCGTTAACAGCCGGCTAACGGCCGGCCCGCGCGGCGCGCCGAGCCCCGCCCGACCGCCGCGGCACCTCAGCGGGGCACGGCCGCACGCTCGGCCACGCCCCCCGCCCCGCCTTCCTTCCTGCTGCGCCTGCGCGGCAGAGCCCGGCTGGAGGCCGCCGTGAGGGTCAAGGCGCATGCGCGAAGGGGAGGTGCTGCGGGCGCGTGGGTGTCGTGGCGCATGTCTGCCGTGCTTCTGAGTGCTGCCGCCCGGCGGCCCGTGACGTGCCCTACGTGACGTGAGGCGGCCGTAGGTGAGTGGCGGCTCGCGCCCGGCCGCAGGGGCTCGGGGAGGCGGGCGGCGGTGGGAGGGGGAGCGCGGGAATGCGGCTGAGGGGAGCGCGGCGCCTTGCGCCCTCCCCGGCTGGCACCGCCGCATCGCCTGCCCGGTGTCCCTCCCTCTTACCTAGCCGGGGCCGGCTAGGCTGCGCCGAGCGGCGGGGGCCCGCGCTGTCATGGAGGACGAAGACTGCCCCGACCTGGTCCCGATAGACGCTGGCGGCGCGGAGGAGACCGGCTCCAGCCCCGGCAGGAAGATCCCCGTGACGATCATCACAGGCTACTTGGGTAAGGAGCGGCCTGCCCCGCTTTCCTGCCAGCGGCGTGCCGCTCTTCCCGGCGGTGAGAAGAGCCGTACGGCAGGCCTGCGGGCTCCGGTTTGTTGGCGTCGGGAAACCCCTGAGTGAGAGGCGGGGCTGCGACGGGGCTCGGGGCTGCGACCGGGCTCTGCGGAGGGCGGCCCGCACACCGCCGGGCGGGCGGAGGGGTGCCCCGGCGGGTCTGACAGCAGCCTCCGTGCCCACGAGTTAGGTGAGTAAGCGAGGCCCTGGTGGCGTATCAGAAAGGAGTCCCTAGCGCTGCTCATTCAGCGCTTCACGGCGTTTTCAGCGCGATGTCCTCATGCCGCTCCTAGTACATGCGGTTCCAGTTCGATTTGCAGAACGATTTTGAGCAACTGTGCAAGCTCCTGTTGCTGCTGTTACCACCCCGTTTTCAGGGCTCGATTTGTTCTGGTCATGTTCGACAAATCGCTTTTTGCCACTTAATGTCAGAGTAGTGTAAAGTATTTGCCTCAGTTAAATGCAGACTGAATTGCAGTCTTACAAATGTGAGGTTTGGCTTCCCTCTCTTAAACCAACACAGTTATTTTGAGCTTCAAATATAGTTATATATGGTAAAGATCAGCTTAAATTTAGGATCGCCAACACTGTTCTAAAAGTTGGAACTTTGCCCTGCATCATACTCTCTCAAAAAACCCTAAGGGCAGAGAAGGAAGATTGTTTTACCAAATTCCCCTAGTTGTGATCTTGTGCATGGGATGAAACTGTTAGTAATGTGGCATTACAGAGGTGGTGAACACCTTGCTTAAGAATGCCTCATCTAATGGTAGAGTAGCACATCAGTGACTACTGGATGACAAAAGAACTGGTCAGAAAAAGCATTGGGAGGGGGACGAATGAGAGCGCCTTTTGTTAAGAGAAACATAAAAATGAGTTTTCTAGGAAAAGGCTGCCCAGTTGGTAGGGGACTTGTAAGTTTACCAAGCAGTGACACTTAGTGAAAGGAAAACTGTGGGTCTTTTAAAGCTGAGATTTAATGTGCTACTAGTTCCATGGGGTCAAATATCTCTACAAATTAATTTTTACAGTGTTATAATAGAATGCAGGATAGAAGAATGAAAACTCATATTTCAGAAGAGATCAGATTTGTCCGAAGTGTGTATGTGCACGACAGTATTTACTTCTTGATTGAAAATTTAAGCTTTTTTTTTTTTTTAACATTTTAATAGACATATGATCTGTGTTCTAGGAGCTGGGAAAACAACACTTCTAAATTACATACTGACAGAACAGCATAATAAAAGAATAGCAGTTATTCTGAATGAATTTGGAGAAGGTATGTAAACCTGCAGAAACATTTTTTTTTAGCTGTAAAATGACAAATGTATAAAATTTCTGGAAATTAAGAACATAGTGGTTTAAAATCCATTACTGAAACTATTGACATACCTCATAGCCTTCAGAAGGGCAAAAAGTCTTTTGACTGATGTTCATAAAGTAATGCTATGCATTAGTCTGGTTTGTACAGAAATTCAGTCCCTCAGAGTCAAGTAAATGAATATGTCACCCTGTTGGAAGTGCTATACCTCCATTTGTCCTACTGAGTTTCAAGCAAATGGAAATCAAAATAACGTGTTGGTAGATAATATTTTCTTTTCTCTCCTTTCCCCTCAGCCACTTACAGATCACAAATTATCCTAGACTGAGTAAATGGGGAGATGTGTACTTGGTGTCTGTGGTTCTTTGAACTCTTTGCTTTCCTTCTCAGGATTTTTAACTGTTATGGCTATAATTTCATATCTTGTACCATAGTCAACGTTGCTTACAGTTTGCACTGTGTTGGTGGTGGGTTTTTTATTTGTTTGTTTGTTTTCATTGACAAAGATGCATGCCACTTTTCTGGTCACGGAGCCTAAAATAAAATGTGTAGACAGAGCCTTTATTTGATATGGAGGTAGAGGCTGACTTCCCTTTCTTTTAGCAAAGTTTGTGGCAGTTATGCTGTACTTTCATCCTCTGGGTTTTGGTCTCTGTAGAACCAACTTGACTTTGGCTTTTAGATTTCTCATAAAATGGAAAATACTAATTTCTAAAGAACATGTCAGAAACACGGTCTCAGAAGAAAAAAAATATAATCCAAGAGTAAAAATGTATACCAACTTGAATCTTTCATATCTCTTTTGCAGGCATTGTCATGCAAATTTGTAGGTTAAAATTATAGTACCACTTATATTTCCAGGAAGTGCCTTGGAGAAGTCCCTGGCAATCAGTCAAGGGGGAGAACTCTATGAAGAATGGCTGGAGCTCAGAAATGGCTGCCTGTGCTGTTCAGTAAAGTAAGGAAGGACTATTGTACAAGTTTTACAGTGGGTTTTGGGGGAATTGAGGAGAGGAGGAGACATCCAGGATTTGATTCCTAAAACTGATGGTAGTATTGATTGAGACTTCTTTTGTCAGATAAAACAAGAATTGGAATTTGGGATGTAGAAATTTATTTCCTTTTGCTGCCTCACTGGATTTCGACTTAGTGTCTTTCAGAAAAATAATCTAAATATCAAATTATACGCCATTGGGGTATTGTAGGGTAGGGAGCTGTCCCTCTTCTGTTAGTATTATATGCCTTTATATAGAGAGCTAAAGATTCAGGGAGGCTGGAACTAGGACTCAAGTTTCCTAATTTCCACATTAAATACTTAATCTGTGTTTCTTTCTCTGTATATTTAATTTTCTGCATGAATATTGTGTACCTCAAGGTGGAGGGAGAACCTTTTGGTGACCTGATGAAACACAATATTCCGAATTGTAAGCTGATGGTCACGTTAAAAAGCAGGACTGTATTTGTCTCTTTGACATGTTTTTACCCTGTTTCTTTGAATGCTGGATTGTTTGTGCTAAGTTTGTAATAAGGGTGATGGCCTGTTTGTCTGGAAAATTTGGGAGAACTGGTCCTATGCCTTAAATTGGATAGTAAGTGGAAAACAGAAGACCCTATTGCATTGCATTCTACTGGGATGTAAGGAATGCTGCCATTGCTGCTATGTTTTATATACATTGCTTTCTTATATAAAGTGCCATACACTTTGCTTCAGGCAGACTTCATCAGCTGAGATTTAAGTAAATGACACATCTTCATTTTGCTGTAGGTGAGATGGAAAGGCAAGAGAACATGGTTTAGTTCCCCCACCCCCTCCATACAAAAAGATTCTTTTTGTAATCTTAGCTGCCAAATCAAATAGTTAAATATTTACACAGCCCTACTGTTCTTTACAGGGTTTTCAGTGTTTGAAAACAAATCTTTATTTAAATCACCTTTATTATGCCTGTTGGGAATAGGAAAATACTATTTTCAGACTAAAATGAAGCAGAAAACTACAATTTGCCTAATATTAGAGCAGCAGCTTGATGACTGAATTTTCATTGTAGACTGTAAGTCCTGACTCAGGCCTTTGCTTTGATGATACTGAGACAGTGTTCTATGTCGGAAGATAGATGTTTATACATGTTTTAGCTTGTTTTCTCCGTTCTCAGGTTTAATTGCTTCTTCTTACAGGGACAATGGTGTGAAGGCTATTGAGAACCTGATGCAAAGGAGAGGAAAATTTGACTATATATTGTTAGAAACAACTGGTTTGGCAGACCCAGGTAGTTCACATTATGATGTTCATAACCATGATAATTATTCTGTTTTTACAAAGTGCTTATTTGCTCACCAGTCAGTTCACTGTGCAAAATGTAATATAAAGTGGTGAGTTGTCAGGCACATGCTTTGATTGCTATATAGACTAAAACTGAATTGGGTAAGGTGCAGAGGCGGGGTTGTGGGTGTGGTTGGTTGGTTGGGTGTTTTGTTTTGTTTTTTTGAATTTGCTCTAAATTGACTCTAATGCTTAACAGAAATCCAGTTAAAATATATTTCTGTCAAGAGAGGACACTGGGCTTGGAGAAGAGAAGCACACTCTGAAACTAGTAGTTTTCAGTAGACTTTTGCTGTTCTACATTGCTCCTTCTAAAGTATAAATTATTACCATCTGATGTATTGTTACATTGTGATGTGCCTTATATTTTGTGAAGTCATACAATACACTGCGAAACAGTCTAATACATTCTTCTGGTAGGTACAGAGCAATAACAGATCTTACAAATTCCATATGTGCTCTTTAGTGATACTTATTATAAAAAGGTGTTTAAACTTGAGCTCATGTTTGTAATAGCTATCTAAAACAATTGTCTCTGAACTGTCTCAATTAAAAATGTGTTGTTGATTGAGAGTGAAGGAAATTCTTATCAGAAATTCCGTTTTTTCCCATTTAGGAGACTGACACTTTCCAGCTCAAAGCTAAATAGTTGTCATGGTAAAGTAATTTTCTTCAAAAGAAAGGACATTGATTTGGCCTCTGTTACAGACAAATTCTGTTTGAGTCAAATTGGAAAACTATTAAGCTTTTTGGAAAAAAAAAATCAATACATACCAGAAAACCATTAGATGTTGTGGCCCTTGCTATATCTTGCATGAGTAAGCACTGCAAACAACTGACAGGTATTTGGTGTTGATACAGAGTGATGTTTGGAGGACTGCATCTTGTCACTTCAGGGAGAAAATTTTAGGTGTTAGAATGAGTCTGGTTACGAATTTTTCTTTTTTTTTTTTTTTTTTTTTCTGATGTGCTTAATACTCTTAGCCTGCCAGTAACTAAGTGTGGTTATGTATTTGAGAAACAAATGTGTGGTTGGGTATTTGACATCTATGATGCTTTCTGAATTTGGAAGAGTGGAGTTTCAAGTACAGCACTACAAATAGAGTTTTTCTATGAAATTTTTGAATATTGATAGTTTACTGGAAAATGTCAATTTTGCAACTAAACGTAATGCACTTCTTAGGAGCTGTGGCCTCCATGTTCTGGGTTGATTCTGAGCTGGGAAGCGACATCTATCTTGATGGTAAGAAGTGCAAGCTTTTTTTCCAACGTATTGGCATTCCATATCTGGATTTAGTGTAATGTATCTGTATCATTTAAGGCAAGGTTTCAGAAAATGTTTGAAATACATGATCTTGGTTCTCACATCCCCAAATTTGACCATAGAGATCCACTTGCTTATTCTGATGCTTGTTTATCTACTTGGTGAGCTGTTTCAGTTTGCTAAATGCAACAGAAGTTGTGTAACATTTTGCTAAGGGATCAGATATGGAGAGATCTTGATTGTAGTGTAAGGGGGGAAAAAACCTCATTAGTTAGATGTTATAAAACATTATTTAGGATTAATATTAAAGCTCTCATTATTTTATTCTTTTTCCAATGCAGTGTTTCCAAAATGTCTTCCTTTTTTGTGAACTCTTAACTTGTCAACATCTGGACTCTTCTGCTTTTCTGCGTTTTGTTTTCTGCCTTCTTTGCCTATTGTACTCTTGTTAGCTCTAGTATTTGCTGTGTTCCATTAAAAATCTGAGTTTACTGTAATATAAATCATCACTATATGTAGTTAAAGAGCATGTTGAATGTTGATTTTTTTTTTTTTTTAACGTAGGAAAAAACCTTACTTTTTGGCTAAAGAAAATATCCTACTAACACTTTGATCAGTCTGTAAAATACCTATCTAGCCAAGGAAACATTCAGTTCAATAGGAAACAGCTTCCTAAGTTTCTGCCAGAGAATTGCAGATTCCTGGTCACTTATCATCAGAATAACTCTATACCTCAGTCAGTCCCCTTAATTTGTTTTGATAACTTGTAAAAGCATACCTCTCCCACTTTGCTGTGCAACAAGGAGGAGAAACATCCACCTTGTGAGAATTTCTCTCATCTGGTTAGGTAGACATTTTTGTACCACAGATATGAATAACAAATAAGAAACTACTTAGGTTACAAGTCTAATGTTCAGATATACTGGAAGCATTGAACGTATTATAAGCAGTTGTAACAGTATCATCACGTTTACTTCAGTAATTGTACAGGAAGTTTACAAGTTGTTACATTGTTAGCTGCTTTCAGCACATATCCCATTTTAATTTTCTCTTTTAGGTATTGTATCTGTTGTTGACGCAAAGCATGGATTGCAGGTAAGTTACTGGATTTCTTACATGGTTTAAAACTGCGACATTAGAACAGCTATTGCAATAAAGTTCATCTGGATGAATTATATTTTTACAATTGCTTTAATTCTTAAAATGGATGAGTATGTGTTTCAGTTGCCGTGGTACATTAGTACTATATTTTGAATGGGAACAAGGAAGTACTGATATTTTCAGGAATTCAGATTCTTACTGACACAGCAGCATGTCTGCTAAGAGTTGTCAGGTTGCTAGATACTTGATTCCTTCTAGTTCTATCACTTCACTCAGGAATCTTGATTCTATTCCAAATAGGCATTTGGATTACAGTGAAACAGTGGAGAAATTTGTTACAGATTATTTCAGATTATTTACAGATTATTTCATTACATGGAAGCAGATTATTTCATTACATGGAAGCAGACAAAAAGAGCAGGTATTAGAGTAATTGATCTAAAGTGTAATGTAAGAACAGATCTATGGAACAGTGAGGTTGAATAACAGCAGAAATTGAGATTAAATCAAATAATTCAACTTTTTCTGTAATAGCTAGTCATAAAAATAATTACTTGCAACATAACAACTTAGGAAGTGACTACTTTGATTAGGTATTGATTTTGCAGGATTCAAAATAAAAGTGACCATAAGAAAAAATGCCTCCATGGTATAAAAATCCCATCATGCTGTGAAAGTATTTTTAATATCTCTGTATTTTACAATGGCTGCAAAAAGCTGAGAAAACTGAAGAACAGTGGTTAAAAAATAAGGAAGTGATTCCTCCTTTTTAAGATTTTATTTTGTTTGGACTGTTTGGGTTTCTCATTTCAGTTGAGCTGCTCTAACAGCTGATTTACAGAAAGGGGGCAGTCCTGTCCTCTCTTCAATTTCTGTTGCACCGGGACAGAACTCATCTAACACCCTAGCCAGCCAGTCTGGCGAGTTAAGCCATTGTGTTTTGCAAGGACTTTTGCGGAGGAGTTGGGACAAGAATGTGGGGAGGGGGCAGAGAGCTGGTTTGCCCTTTTAAGCAGGAACCGACTTTTAAATCAGCTCAACTGTCACAAGAAACCACAGTGTGTCTTAAGTCAGCCCCCTTTTCAGCTGAGTGCCCTCATACTAATCAGATGTGTTTTATTACTTGCAAAAATGTTGTTCTGTTTATCTTCCTCTTCATGCAATGCTGATTTATTGGCTTGAATCAGATATAATTGTGTTGCACACAGCAGCATTGAATTGTGTCGTGGTTTAGCCCCAGCCAGCAGCTAAGCACCACGCAGCTGCTCGCTCACTCCCCCCGGTGGGATGGGGGAGAGAATCGGAAGAGCAAAAGTAAGAAAACTCGAGGGTTGAGATAAAAACAGTTTAATAGGTAAAGCAAAAGCCGCGCACGCAAGTGAAGCAAAGCAAGGAATTCATTCACTCCTTCCCATGGTCAGGCAGGTGTTCAGCCATCTCCAGGAAAGCAGGGCTCCATCACGCGTAATGGTTACTTAGGAAGACAAACGCCATCACTCCAAATGTCCCCCCTTCCTCCTTCTTCCCCAGCTTTATATACTGAGCATGACGTCATGTGGTATGGAATAGCCCTTTGGTCAGTTTGGATCAACTATCCTGGCTGTGCCCCCTCCCATTTCTTGGGCACCTGGCAAAGCATGGGGAGCTGAAAAAAGTCCTTGACCAGTGTAAACACTGCTTAGCGACAGCCGAAACATCAGCATGTTATCGATATTATTCTCATACTAAAATCCAAAGCACAGCACTATACCAGCTACTAGGAAGAAAATCAACTCTATCCCAGCCGAAAACAGGACAAATTGTTATTGTTTAAAAAATAAAAATTCTAATATTTAAATTTTCAAGTAGTATGTCAGAAGCAACACGATGTTTTGAAACATTCAGCTTTTCTATCCATTACTATCTTTGACAGCTTGCTGAAAACTCTTACATTACTTGATCAGTAAGCTTGTACAACACTGACATCCACTGAGTATAATAGAAACTTCAGACTTTCTGGGTTATATGGCAAATAAATAACTTTTGCTTTGTATAAAGGACTTGCTAACTTGTGCAATTCCTCTGGTTGCAAAGCTTGACCTCAACAGCTGCTTGTGATTCAGAGAATTCTGAAAGCCATACAGATAATGACATTGAGATTATACGCAGCAATTTAAGGGTGTCATGCTTCAAAGAACCAACCCATCACAAGAAAAGCTGACAAATAGTACCCTGTGACCAGTCAGCCAAATTGAAACTGAAGTGGTAATTGATATGATGGGTTATCTCTCTAATGGATTTGTCACCCAGCAATCTGAAATACTCATTTTTTTAAATCACTGGCAAACAGTTGGACGAAAGTGACGGTTCTCTACTTTCCTGCGCTACTGGCGCTGTCCTTTTCAGGGTAACAACTCTGACAACATTTAATTCAATAGCATCAATACACAGAGGATTACAAAGAAAACGGAGGAAAGGTTGCCTCCCAGTAGTCTTGTTGTTATGTTCTGCTTAGGCTGTGCACAATCACGAAAGAGTTTTTTTTCTTTTTTTTTTTTTTTTTAAGGTGACAGACTGACAGTATGCAGTAATCTAGTTTTGTTTTTCAGTCAAATAATAAGACGCCTGCTTTTTTAAAACTTATATATTTCCCATGACAATTAATTCCACTTTCATCTGGTATTCTTGAGTCTTTAAAACCAAATTTTAAAATAATATTCATGGTACATTTAGAGCTGATGAAGGAATGCACAGGACTCTTTAATCTTCCCAGAGATGTCAGGCGTAAGAGGTGAGCTTTTACTAGTATTACAGCACCAATTTAAAGTTTTGCTGCCTCCAGGTGTCTGTGACGCATGCTTTCCTGGACATGGCTGCCTCCATGGCAGAGTGGGCAAAAAATAACGTGTAGTTGAAACTTTGCTGCTTCAATGTTAAGTCTGTTGCTCTGCCTAAATTATTGATGAAAGTAAGGCTTTATGTTGCTAAACTTCACGCTGCTGCTTGAGATGCAGGCATTTTTTTTTTTCCCCTTTCACTAATTCTTCTGCCAGGACGTTAGCTTGGGCAAACAGGTGGAGCACAAAGCTGCAGATGGTTAAGATACTAAACTCCTGCAGCATGACCAAAAGCTTCTCCTTTAGTCAGCGCTGAGTGACTCTTCTGCCCAGTTACAGGTGAATAGGCCACAAACACTGATGTTGGGCAGACTTGCCAGGGAGTAGTGGTTTATTCGTACAAACCCAGAAAAAGTTACGAATCTTTACTATAGAAGTACAGTTTGTCAAATCTTCCAGAGAAAAGGAGTATGCAGTTATGTATATGAAATCCTGTGCTGAAAGCCTAACTCATCTTTAACAGTTAGTCAACATCACACTCATTAGAAAAATTACTGCATTTTCATTTTTTCAGATACATTTTTCCATGGCTACTCTATGTCATGGTGACTTTTTTAACTTCATCATGAATCTGAAAAGTAGTTAAAAATAAATACTATAATACAGTGTTCCAACTCTTTAGCATTCTAGTCATAAAAGTCATTGAAAGATAAGAGTTTTCATAAAAGAAATTATAAGCTTCTGAAATGGTGAATGTATAAATGTACTTTGTTGCCATCATTTTATAGAAAAATTCTAGATGCCATGTGCCTCAGTACTTTGTTGAAAAATATACCTCAGCTGAATTGGTTTTGACTTCCTTTAACTGCAAATGAATTTAAATGTCATTTGAATAGGCTTAATCCAATTGTTTTAATTTTTGTCTAGCACTTGACAGAGGAAAAGCCAGAAGGCCTTGTCAACGAAGCGTCTCGGTATGGATATATAAATTAATTTTATATATCACAGTTAGGAACCGTGCTGTATAGAAGTTCATTAGAAATGGCTTCTTTTTCTTTTGTTAGAAATGGCTTCTTTTTCTTTTGTTAGAAATGGCTTCTTTTTCTTTTTTAAGGCTTTTCTCTCCTCCTTTGCTTTTAAACCAAGGTAGATTGGTGTAATGAGGTAGAAAATAGAAAAGTGACTTCATGCTTCATTTGGTCTTTTTGCCAAGATCTGACTGTTCTAATACATATTTTAAAAGGGATGGGGTTTTCCATACGTGAAGGAAAACCACCTGTGTTGGGGGGAAGAAAGAATTACATGCTAGAATCTACCAGATGCTTGAAGCAGAACTGGAGATAGAGGAATATTTTTTGCTAGATATGGAGCCACAATGATTAAGGGTAATTGTAACAATAGAAGTCTTCATAAAGCAAAGAGACTTCAAGTATAACTTTGCAAAGAGTATGTACAAGAGAAATAGGGGCCTGTGAAGTTGATAAAGTACAAAGCGCTGTAGGTTAGATGACTTCTTTAAAAAAAAAAAAAAATCCATGACAAAAAAACCCAAACAACAAAAAACCCCCCCCAAACCAAAATACCTCCCGCAAAACTAACAAGCCTTTGTAGCTTGGTAGACTCCTCTTACGGCACAGAAGAGCACCTCAAGAAGCCAGTAGTACTGTAGTCATACTCCATGATGTTCTAGTTTGATTAATGCTTGCCTTTTTGTACTAACAACACTCATACTGTTTTTTTGGTGCTATGGAGAGATGGTGTTTCTGCCTTACAGAAAAAGTATTTGTTCATGTTGTCTCCTTTTTTTTTTCCCTTAATGCATAGGCAGGTTGCATTAGCTGATCTTATAATCATCAATAAAACAGATTTGGTTTCAGGGGAAGAATTGAATAAAGTCAGAACATCTGTCAGGTATGAAACTTCTGGCATAACTATAACACTGTACTGGCTGAAAGGTTATTTTTATTTAAACATAGTTAATTCCTTCTTGCTGTTAATACGGAAATTAGATCTCATGTTTACACTGACATAAATCATTAGCTCAGCAGGGAGAAAGACTGCCCCTTTCTAAAGGCATTTCAATACTTTTATGTGTTTACACAAACTTAGCAGTTTCCCTGTCTAGATGAGATTTGATGTTGCCTACTAAGGACAGGCCTTTGTCTTAAGTGTCCACATTCTTATATTTTTGGGAAGCTGTTGCCATTTTTCTGAATTAGCATCAGGGAAAAAAAAATCTGCTAGTAGATATGAGTTCACTAGGAAATACAAAGATGTATGGAGGAAGTCCCAGATAATGGTCTTGGGTGTAGAAGAACCAGTGGTCTGAATCAAATTAATGATAAAAGGCTTGTCCCATCTTTTTCTATCAGTACCATGATAACCAAAACGAAACACTGAAATTTTGAAATGCTTTACAACTCTCTTAGTGGTTTGAATTCTAAAAGTAAAAATGCTTAGACCCAGCAGAGTGTATCATAAAGAGTCGTGCACAGGAAAACACTATTCTTACTGGTAGTATTTTGTTGTCAGAACTTGTGAAGTTCCCCAGCCCTTACTTAGGGTATGAAAAAGTTGTAAGAATGAAGTCTTGTTGGGGTGTCTGTTGCTTTGTTCAACAAGTTGATAACAAAGTTGGAGTTATTGTTGTGGTGTTATTTCTCATGCTGTTTAAGTTGTTCAAGCAATGTATTACAGTTGCATTTTCATCTAACTTCTGATTTTTTCTATTTTATTTTAGGTCTATAAATGGACTCGTTAAAATTCTAGAGACACAAAGATCAAGGTATTAAATGGCCACTATTACTAGGTACCAGATCCTGCTTCTTTTGTGACAGATTTAAGTATGCTATTGGATTGGTTTGGTTAAAAGAAAACTATTGAATTAGAAATATTTAACTCAGTAATTATTTTACTAATAAGGATTTAGATAAAAGAAATTTTTTAAAGAAGTAAAAATGTATTTTTCTTTGTTACTTATCACATCCTACACTCTAGCGTATAACTAGTTTAAAAAAAATCACTATTAAGATGTAGCTTAGTTTACAGAGCTTATCCCTAGTGAGTTTTATTGGACTTTGAAATATAACTGTAAATATTTCTTATTTACATGAGAAGTGGATTTTACAAAAGCTCGGGCATTAATTTTTCCAAAACCTGCATTTTGTCTCAAGTTTAATATTAGTATGACTTTTAATTATTAAAGTTGCATTTTAGTCATGTTGCTATTTATGGAGTAAAAGCATTTGGAAAGTTCCTGAAAAATGCTAATATAGATGTAGCTTAATTGGCTTCAGCATATTCCAAACATGCAGCAGATTTTTAGGGGAGTGTTATAGGTAGAAATTCAACATTTGTTGTAACTTGTTAACCAGATCTTGTAACTAAAGAGCAACTTGTAAGGTCAAGCTGTATCTCAGCTAGTCATTGATCACGTGTACTACAATGTTTTTTTTCTGTTGTGTCAGCTTAAAGATTCTTCTCACTTAAGATGGCTGCTGCAGATAAGTCGTTACTACAAAATTACTTTGAAAGCAGTGCAAGGGAGTTTATAAGAAGGACAAGTAAATTGCATTGTTTTTGCTATTTTTCATTGAAATTCTGACTCGAATTTCTTCTTTACTAAGGAATTAAATAGAAATGGTATTCCCAGGGACATTAGGAGAGCAGTGTATCTTTTAGATGGCTAGGACTGATTTGTGTACTATTACATCAATCATTTGACTATATTGTGATAAATGTTCCTATAATACATGTTCTTGTTTTAAGCAATTTTTGAAGGGAAAATAGTAGACATAATCTTAATAAAGTATACTTGTCTTTTTAAAGTTATTGCCAAATGTAGTTGGAAAGTGTAAAGAAAAATATTTGCTGATCAGATAGGATCAACAAGTGACTGTAGAATACATATTTTATTTGGTAACCCAGGGTTTTGAAGATGGTGCTTGTCTGACTTTAAAGATCATCTTGGTTTACATTTCCAAAAATGTTAATCTTGCTAACATTTCTATTGATTTCAACTTACTTGAAATTCTGTCTGCAGTCTAATCACTGGAAGTTTTATGCCCTGCTGTTGAACAGTTGCACTATGAAAAGCATTCTCTTTAGTGACTGTCTTGTTAGTTTATAAGGATTATTCTCATATTGTTTTTATTACTTTGTTCAAGGAAGAAGGTGAAATGTTTAAGTAGCTTCGACAGCTTCACACTCCTTTCTTGTTAACTTGCAAATTCTGTTGAATGCTTAGAACAAGAATAAACAATATTATACAGGGGATCATAAATTCTGTTACTGAGAGGTGTTTCATATTGATTCAGTCATTGCTCTTCTAGTGATCCTCAGTAAATAATTTCTCTTAAGTCAGCATGCATCTCTATTATACAAAAAGTTGTTTTCTTCAATGGATTTATTGTCATTTAGGGACTTAGGTTCAAAACAGCAGGTGTGGTTAAACTTGTGAGCAATTTTGATAATCAATCTTTTAAAGTTCACCAGCTTTTTTGATATGTTAAGAGTTTTAATGTGTAAATAGTCACTCTAGATTCTGCTGCAAAACTTTAGACTTTTGTTAATTTGTCCTATTCTGTAAATTCAGTATTATTAAGTTAGTATTTAATAAAGTTGAGTCGTATTAGAATAATGCTACTGACATTTTTCTCTGTCTATAGATGGAGACGAGAATGTTCTGGTGACTCCAGGTTAAATTTAACTAAGATTTTATTCTGATGGTAAATCTTGGATATTTGCTCATAGCTAATTTTACAATATCCAAATTTGCCTATCTTTTATTTTTGAGACTTCTGTATTATTTACAGTTTTCATGACCTTTCATGCAGTGTGATATTTCTTCATCTAATGTACGCACTTTCAGTGCAGCATGAAAGATTGAAAGACAAAAGAAGAACAAATACTGCAAAGTGATGGAGTTGGAGAGATACAATCGTAGCATTTCCGTTTCCTCCTATTTAGTAAACTTTTGGGAATATGATATTAATTTTTAAGGTTCTGGAACTTATATTATGAGGAAAGGGAAATTTTACCTTTGCCACAGAATGGGGAAGAAAATAATGAAGGATGATCAGGACTTAGGAAAACACTTATATGAAAAAGACTTGCAACAGAGTGCTCCAGCTGAAATCAAAGAAGTGGCAACGCAATGATTTTACTGGGAATGAACAGTGGTTTTGAGAAAGCAGATCAGGACTTCCTTGTTCTTTAGTTGCAAGGCAAAGTACAGAAATGGTCACTGAAATGCTTTGGGGGGGAAAAGAAGCAAACTGTTGATAAAGTTAAACCGCTCATAAATTGCATATGCATGTCTCTGACTGCCCTAGGAAATCAAGGCAAGTTTGAGGCCAAGATTTTTGCAACATGAAGAAAAAAAACCAACCCAATTTCTGTAAACAAGATGGTGGTATCCAGCATGGCTAACAATTTTGAAGAGGATATTAAACTTCATGCTTTGAGTCTTAAAACAGTATCTGTCCATGTCCATTAGGAAGAGATCCAATATGTGAAATGTAGTATCCACATCTGTACCATTCTCTGGTGTCTGATGCCAGCCAGCATTAAATTTTGGATATTAGATTAGGTGGACCTCAGATGCAGTCCTCAATGACAACTCTTGTGTTACTAATAAATATTCTTTAGTGAATGACACATACTGTCTCTCCCATGATTAAACGTTCCAAAAGTGAAATAAGCACAAAATTAATTTATTAACATGTTATTTGAGACCATACCTTCTTTAATTAGCGGGGTTTGTCCCTCAAAAGTCCACATGTAAAAGGGACTATTATAGCACTTTCTTGAGTGTTTCTATATGCTTTTTCAGAACATGGCTAAGATCAAACAAGTAGCACTGAGTTGGTCTTGAACTTTAGAGGCGTTATTTATGTGTTTTACATTATAAACCTTTCATCTCAGAAACTGCTTTGTAAAGCTACTGTTGAGTGTAAAAGTTTAGTAATACCAGCTACACTCCAGAGATCTCTTTTTGTTGTTTGTTTAGTTTAGTTTTGGTTTGGTTTTTTTTGTTTTTAACCTCTCATATGTTCCTTGTATTTAGCCACATACCATTAAATGCATTTAGAAAGCTGTCAGTTCCTATTAGCAGTGAAACCTATAGTCTGTATTGCTTTTATAAAAAAAGCTTCTTATGCAAGTTTGTAGGTAGCTGTTCTTACAAGTAAATATGATCAGTGCTGTCTGTTCCATATTACATTTTTCATTTGTCTAAGTTTCAGATGTTAGAGCTAAAATTCTTCATAGTAGCACTTGCCTCATAGTATATTTCAGATTTGTTTGCTAACAGTGTCTTAGTAGAAGCCACATATATTCCAGGGGTTTGTGTGTTGAGAGGAGGGTCTATATTAGTAAATATTAAGATTGCAGAATAATTGTGGGAAGAACTTCAGGGTTCCTCTTCCCATTTAGGGAAAATCAGTTATTATGCAGGCATCCAGGATGAGGGATTTTATCATCTTTCTTGGAAATATCTTGTATTTTACTATATTTTTAAAAATTATGTTTCTGTGCTTACATATTACTGTGTAAATAAAAACTGCGTTTCCTTGTAGGAGATGATACCAACCACTAATGTCCAAAAATAAGGCTAAGGATTGATGGCATTAGAATGATAGATAGGAAAAGAAACATAAGCTTCAGAGAACCATTTTAAAAATAATTATTTAAGTATACACAATATTTAAATATAGCAAAAATACAAAGCTTGCTTTCTTCCCCCTGTTTAGAGTTGATCTCTCCAATGTCTTGGACCTGCATGCTTTTGACAGTTTATCTGGAATAAGGTATGGTGCTAATTTCACTATCTTTTATTAGAAATAATGTCCATTGTATAAATACATGCATGAAATAGACACACTCAAATCCTGGCTCAAATTTGCATCTGTGTTTCTGTTAGAAATCCTAGTTTAGTCACTTACTAAAGTTCTCACTTTATAATTGGTAATCTGAGACTGAGAATTTTGTCCACTTGAAATGCATGCAACAAAAGCTTTTTGACTTTGTAAAGTTAAATGAGCCAGAGTGTGTGTGCTTGGGTGGCTTTTTTTCCCAAAATACGAATTTTGGTGTAATAGTAGTAGTAGAGCAGATTTGCACACTCTTTTCTGGTTCTCTTAAAACTTAAAGGATTTCAAAGATTTTCTCACTTCACATCATGATGAACTGGAGGCCTCCTTAGTTTTCACAGAAAACAATGAGAGGCTGAGGTTCCACAGCAAACAAAGCCACTAAAAATTCTGGTTGCTATGTTCCATGTTCTTTTTTTTCTTTTTTTAATGCCAAATGTGAGTTTGGCATGCCAGATGGGTTGAAAAGTAAAATTGGAGGTGAGTGGAGAAGGGCTTTCTGTTCACTTTGTGTGCTGAAATTGTTCAGCAAAGAGAGCAAGGAGTACTGGAGCAATCGTAAAAGAAAGGAGGGAATATACAGCTGGGGGCAGTATCAGCTTTGTTTTTCTTCCTGGGCATACACTGTTCGCTTCAGGTAAAGGAACGTAGCCACTTCCTTATTCACAGAAGGGAGAAATTGCAGAAGATGCAAGCTAGTAACCTCTAGGAGATGAGATGCACACGTGAGATTTTCTAATGAACTGGTGCAGTACTATCCAAAGGATAGCCTGCTTTTCCTGACTCTTGGCTGCCTGTTCATTTTGCTGGCACTGGCTTTTGTCTGATCTGTGAAAAGTAGTGTTTGTTTCTTTTGAGCTCCTTGAGTGTACCAGTCAGATCTATACCAACGGCAGCGTTAGGGAGGTATCAGGATAGGCATCCAAAGGAAAGTTAAGTGGGGAGGAAGGCAAATATATCCTTTATGCACAATAGATACCTATTAGGTCATAAACCAGACCATAAACCCATGTCCTTTGTTCTTATGATGGATCAGCTAGCTGAACTGACTCATCCTGGGGTCACACAGCAGGGGGAAAGCAGTAAGATGATGTGAACCAGAAAAGGATCGTTCTTGACAATGGCAATTCACAGTTAGATCTGATTAGCTGTAATATTAAGTGGCATTCTGCAAGGTTTACTAAGAAGTGCTGTGCTCTACAAATCTGAGAAAGTCCTTAAGGAGCTGACAAAAAAAATCTTTCTTTCCTTGGTCTAGTCTTCTCTCTGCTTTCACTCACAGTTCCTTTAGAGGTTCTCAATGTTTGGTATTAAAACAGAGGAAACACTGTAAAATTGCAGCATTTAAAGACAAATTCTAAAAGCACCAAGAAGGTTGTAGAGTGCTTAAATGAAGTTCCATTTCTTTTGATTTTATTTAAACTCTGTACAGTGAAATTGAGGTCAGAGCTCAATTGGGAGGGATTCTGTGGGAAGCTTCCATGGAGGATAAAGGAGCTAGCAAGTGCTGGGAGTTTTTCAAGACTCTCCTGGAAGTCTCAAGACTCTCCTGCTCTCCTGCAGGCACAAAAACAGTTCATCCCCTTTAAAGGTAAGGGAAGTAGGCAGAGGAAGAGAAGGGATCTCTTCTTAAGCCTCCCTAAGAAGGGGCTTAACTGCAAGCTTCTGGTCTGCTCAAAACCAAAAGAGACGTGTACCAGGGATGGAAAAGCAGGTGAATACCTGTTAAGAACTACAAGGGCATTGGCAGGGCATGCAGAGATGCAGTTAGAAAAGCAAAAGCTCAGCTCGAATTGAAATTGGCCAGAGCTGTTAAAAAGTACAAGAAGGGGTTCTTCAGGTACGTGAACAACAAGCAGAAACAGAAGGAAAATACTGGCCCACTGCTGAACTGGAGAGGTGAATTAGTCACCAGCAACACTGAAAAGGCAGAGGTTCTCAACACTTTCTTCACCTCTGTCTTTACCAGCACTGTTGGGCCCCAGGCCTTGGGAACAAAAATCCAGGTTGATGCAAACACAGACCCACCACCAGTGAAGGAAGAGTTGGTATGTGAACTATTACAGGAGCTTCACCCCTACAAATTGATGGGCCCTGACAATATCCATCGGGGGTTTTAAGAGAGCTGGCTGACATTGGAGAGTGGCCTCGCATACTCTTTGAGAAGTCATGGAGATCAGGGGACATCCCAGAAGACTGGAAGAAGGCTAATGTCACCCCCCATGTATAAGAAGGGCTTGAAGGAGGATCCAGGAAATTATAGGCCCATCAGACCTACTTCAGTCCCTGGGAAAGTTATGGAACAAATCCTCCTGGGGGCTATCACAAGTCAAATGAAGCGCATGATTGGGAAAAGCCAGCACGGATTCACCAAGGGCAAATCATGCTTGACAAACCTGATCGCCTTCTATGACAAAGTAACCTGCTTGGTTGATGTGGGCAAGCGGTGGACATGGTCTACCTGGATTTCTCCAAGGCTTTTGATTTGGTTTCCCACAGCCTCCTCCTAGAGAAACTGATGCGTTATGGTCTAGACAAGTGGTCTGTGTAGTGGGTGGGGAACTGGCTGACAGGCTGCACCCAGAGGATTGGACAACAAGCTCAATATGCATGAACAGTGTGCTGCTGCGGCAAAGAAAGCCAACAGGACGCTGGGTTGCAGCAACAAGGGCATCACCAGCAGAGATAAAGAAGTCATTATCCCACTCTACTCAGCGCTTGTCAGGCCACACCTGGAATACTGTGTTCAGTTTTGGTCCCCGCTATGCAAAAAAGATGTGGACAGGCTGGAGAGGGTCCAGAGAAGGGCCACAAAGATGATCAACGGACTGGGAAGCCTGCCATGTGAGGAAAGGCTGAGAGAACTGGGTTTGTTCAGCCTTGAGAAAAGAAGGCTTAGGGGAGACCTTATCACCATGTTCCAGTATTTAAAGGGTAGCTACAAAGAAGATGGAGATTCCCTTCATTACAAGGAGCCACATGGAAAAGACGAGGGGTAACGGGTGCAAGTTACTCCTGGGGAGATTCTAATTGGACACAAGAGGAAAATTTTTCACAATGAGAAGAATCAGCCATTGGAGTAATCTCCCCAGGGAAGTGGTGGATTCCCCAACATTGCACACTTTTAAGATTTGGCTGGACAGGGTGCTGGGCCATCTTGTCTAGACCGTGCTTTTGCCAAGAAAGATGGGACAGGATGATCCTTCAGGTCCCTTCCAACCTGGTATTCTATGATACAGTATTTCACTTAGTGTTACAGATTTCATTCCCACAAGCAATAGCTTTGTACATTTTTTTCTTCTTGCTTTTCAAATCATCCTTCTAAAGTTATTTTCAAAAAATCAATGTCTAATAGACAGATTCTAGTGTTTTTCCTTTCTTGCTGTAGTGCTGTAGTTTCCCTTTTGTTCCTACACAAAGGAATATCAAGGGTGTTGTACTTGAAGTATAATATTTAAAATCCCACAGATACTGCAAATCATTATTATAATTGTGTGTATATTTTAAAAACCTAATGTTCTAAATCATTAACTAGATCAAACCAATATAATTAAACATACCTATTTTGAGATTAAAACTGAATTAACAGTTGAAGCTTATTCTGAATATACACCTATCTTTGATATTTTAGTTTTGCTCTGCAATACTGAAGAGTTTATTTAAATTTTGAAATAATGACATTTTGTCCATCCTACTCAAATGCGACGTTTAACTTTACATATTTTCAGTTTGCAGAAAAAGCTTGAGGATGTAAAGACAACACATGCACATCTAGATAAGGTAATTACCAAAACTACTGCTTCAATCTTTTTGTAACAACAGGGTTGTTCGGGGAATTGCAGGCATTGCATGCTAATCATGCTACCTTTTCAGAAGCTTTCTGTTAGGGAGTAATGTGTTTTAAGATCTTCGGAAGATTACATTGAATACATATAGGAGTGTGCTTTGTTGTAGATAGATTCCAAATGGATATAGTAAGTCTTACTTTCCAAAATAGCTTATAGGCTTCCACTGCTCTAGGCAGTCACATCATTCATTGATTCACATGGAGAGTGTTACTGGGGCAGACAAATAGCACTACTCTTTTTAATATTTGCAGAATCAAGTCCTAAACTTGTAGCCAGTCTTTATCCTGTCGGTTTTCTGTCCATATGTTGTCTGTGTATGTAGATATCAGGGAGATGTTGTTCATGATTTTGCAATCTTTAAAGCTGTAATAAAACTTCACTAAGTAGTTAAGCATGTGTAGATTTCCATTCTGTGAGTGCTTCCCATTGTTTTAACAAGAAATAGTAACAATTTAACTTGTAACAGTGACATAGATTCTGCCCTATAAACTAGGTATCAATCTGGTAAGCACATGTATGCTAAAAAAAAAGACACAGTTCTGTTGATGTTATTTTTAGTATGTCAAATTAAACTCCAAAATGTGTTCATGCCTGCCCCCCACGTCCCCAGTACTTGGTACTCAACCCAATGTGTGTTTATATCAGGGCAGAATCTTTTCTCTCCCTGTGTGCAATACAATGATGCTAGCATAATGCAACTGCAAATAGCATTTCTGCCTTTGTGGCTTTTATTTGAGCCAGTACAGTATTTTTTGTGATCAGCATATCTCATTTCAAAGATGAATTTAAGGAAAAAGAGTCTGATCCATCATCCCTACAGAATATAAACCATTCTATGCTAATTGCTACTTCTAAGCACCTGTCTTGTCCATGGTGTACAGGTTTTACTAGAAAGGCTCCCTTTTAATTTTTTTTTCTTTTTTTTTTTATGTTATGATCACAGTATCTTTTTCTGCTCAGACCCTTCTCAAAAGCAGAACAGTCTTAAGTCAGGGAATTACTGAATTTATTGCCAGGCAACAAAAACTTAAATTACTGATTTGAGTAGTGAAATAAAGAAATGCAAAACAATTACACAAACACTTAAATGAACACTTTTCCTCTCTCCCTCTGTCCCCCAACTTTCCCTGTTTTTTTCAGTCGCTTACACATAGTCCGTCCAAGTTCTCCCAGCAAGGCCACATGTGGCATAGGAAGTTGGGAGTGTTTATGTAATGATTTTCTGTTCCTCATCACTGCTCTGTTCCTTAGGGTTCCTTCCCTGTGGTTCATGCGGGGTCCTCCGTACCTGTGGAGTGCCCCTGCCCTGTGGGTAAACAACAAGCTGCAGTCTCTCGAGTGTGGGTACCCCCTTTGGCATGGCATGGCATGCCTCCTCCAAAGGGGCTTCAGTCCCAAGGGGCTGGAGGTGTCTGTCTCTCTAACAGGGTGCCATGTGTTTCTCTGCCTGAAGATGTGTGGGATGGTTTGGGTTTTTTTTACTGTTGTATGGCTTCAGAGCTGTCTGGGATAGGTTGTGAGACGCACAAGGCAGCTGATGGTCTCCTCCCACACCCCTCAGCATTGCAGCCCCCTGCTACATAAGCCTTGTAAGCTTACACATACTTAAAGAGCTGTAGGAACATATATGGGTTGTAGACTCTACCCTTAATATAATCTGAATGTAAACCTAGAACATATCCCACTCCTTGCCACTGAGAGTTAGGCTGTAGGGGTTAAGTTGTAGCAGTCTGAATATACACATTAAAAATTGTTGCCTTTAACCTCCATCTCCTGCCAAGTGGATGATGGAGGCTAGTATCATAAGGGTTTGCATTTACATGTTTCCATTGCAGACTCCACCCTTTGGAGATTAGTAAGGTTAGCATTGCTTACTGTAAAATTCAGGCCTTGTTCCTGCAAAACACCAAACCAAGACACTCGGCTGTTTAATTTACTCACCGTGTCTTAGTATACATGCAAACATTCAAGCAACCAGTTAAAACAGTGCAACCACAGAGTAGCACCACTATTGGATATCCAGTTGGTTTCTGAGTCCAACAGCTGTAGTGTCATCCAGAACCAAAATGTATGGTGACCAGTGTTCATTTGGTATAACATGGGCACTTCCCAGCTGGGGAGTAAGATGATGCATCAGATGACTTAGATTTCCCAGAGCTTGCTTTACATCCTATAACCATATTAACTGAGCTCTGGCCTTTCTCCTGAGCTTGTTATTCCTTAGCTCCCAGGTGTAGATCTTTGAAGGACTTCTCTTCCCCTTTCCAAGTCCCAGTTTGCAGTGTGGGAGCACGGGGATTTTTCATCCCCTCCTGACCCTTTCACAACTCCAGTTTTGTCATGCTTTGCCATGAGGCTGATCTCGCACCTGCCTTTGGCATGTTCCCCCCAGTATGATACTCTAGGTCACTCCTTGAGCGATAGGATGTCCCACCGGGTTATCAGGTGATACCAGAGGGGCAATAGTGACTCTGCCTAGCTGTCAGAGCTTTTGGTCTGTGGCCTTAGCCTTTTTGGCATTCCTTACCCCTTGCCTGTACACTCAGCAGGAGTCAGAGTGATCACAGTTGATTGTCCCTTCTTCTCAGTCCCTCCACAGGGGTCTTGTTTGTGGGATCAGAAGGATCGAGCCCAGCACAGCCCTCCATCAGTAAATCCCAGAGTTTCCTACTTTTGCAAGTGCCCTGCTCCAGCTTCCCAGCACCACCACAGCCACTGCAGAAGCGACCTCTGGGGACATCAGCCGTAGGTGTCCTGCACTGCTTTAATTACTCCAAGTAAAAGGTCGCAGAGCGGTTGCACTTTGGGGAGCGGTGCTCCCATTTCTGCAGCACTGTAACATGGGCTGCCTGATAGGACTCTCTTAATTTTAAACTGGCTTACTGTTTCCATGGTAGATTGGATGGCTTGTCACACAAGTTTCCCTTTGGCAGTTCAGTGTTACCAACTGCTAAGTTTTGACTCAGGGTTTGTTCTTGCTGAGCATTTGCTAGTATATCTTCTAGCAGACCATTAGTTTAACAGTGACTGTCAGTCTGATGGTGATGAATTTTAAGTGGTCCCAATCTTTCTGAGGCTCCATTTGGAGAATATGATAAATTCTGGCATACCTCCACAGCAAAACACCACCTCTCCCAGTGTTTTACAGGTGGTGGTTATATCCCTTTTGCAACTCCTAGGCTAATTTTCTTGGATGCTGCCCTAGGCCCCATGCCATGGGTGCATGGGTTTGAAGCTGGCACCATCCTGTGTCTTCCCAGTCATCTTCCTGTCCCACTAGGGCTTTCACAGGTCCCTACTTTATCCAACAGTTTATACATTGTCTGCACATATCCACACACATGTAATGGGTGCACCACTCACACCAGAATATACAATCACGGATTCCCAGTACCAGAACCAAGGCTCCTTCTGGATTCCTTGTCATTGCAGTAATGCACTCTGCTCTTGTGAGACCCCACCTGATTCTTACCCATAGACACTCATTTTCTTACCCCCCGATTCTTACCCATAGACACTCATTTTCACCCATTTTCTTAAGTTAGACTAGTCATCCGAAAGCAGTAATCATTTGAAAGAATTTTAGGTTGTACAAAACTTAATTCTCTGTATGTTATTCTATGCCTTGAGAGGTTGTAGTGACAAAAGTAAGTTTGACACATTATTTCCTTTATTTTGTAATAAATTGTTAAACTACACATTTATTATTGTTATTATTATTGTTATTATTATTATTATTATTTTGGAATAAAACATCACTTCTGACATCTTTATTTTCAGAATTTATTCCTACATGGTCTATTTATAAAAAGCTTTTCATAACAGGAAAGTATCGATAGGTGAAAAATATCTTGATTAATTTTTGTCTGATAGAATTGTGATGAAGATTAGAAATTGTGACAAACATCAGTATGCCAAGAAAATAGTGTTCTTAAACGTATTTGAAAGATTGAGCTCACTAGCCTATAAGAATTAAAATTCTTAGGCTTTCTTTGAGAACAAACATCAGCTACAGCAAAGAATTATATGGTAGAAGCTGATGGCATTAAACTATTCAGAGTATTGTGTATGCCCCTTAAGTGCACACCCAAGCAGAACAAAAAAGTATAGCATAATATAGCAAATTAGAGCAGAATAGAAATGGATAATTTTTTTTTAAATTTGACATGGGTGTATAGTTGCTTTTTTATGAGGCCAAGTTATAAAGAACACTTTTTGAAATTAATGTAATGAAATGTTTATTCAGTTTGGTAATAATAAGTGGGTCTTTCCATTTGCAGGGTATAATTACAGTAACATTTGAAGTTCCAGGAAATATAAAAGAGGAAAACTTAAATCTCTTTATTCAGGTAAGTAATACATCACTGTCAACTGAAAAATCATTGTGGCTTTTTATAGAAAATTGTCCCATGCCACTCTTGTTTATGAAAACACTTTTCCTTTTCGTAGAATCTTCTGTGGGAGAAGAACGTGAAAGATAAGACTGGACGCACCATGGACGTCATAAGACTGAAGGTTAGTCAGAAATGACCAAATTCTTTGTTTTGTGCTTTTTCTCTTTCACACCTAAAAAACTGCGGTGTGCTGTCAGTTGCAGACCTATCAAAGGCACGACTGGATCACTATAGCAGAGCAGACAAAATGGAGAACAGCAATTTGTCATTCTTCCGTGTAGAGACAGTTTGTTATGTGCTGGCTGGTGGAACAGCTCAAAAGGAGATAGCTGGCAGAGAAGGAGACATTGATCCTACTTGTTTTGAATTGAGAGGGAAGATGTACGGTCCCAAACATCAGTGGCAGAGTTAATAATCAGGACATAGTTAAATGACTTTTTAATTTTTCTCCTCCGCTGCTTTGAAGGGTTCCATCCATCTCACATACATGTCTCCTTATCTAGGGATGTAACTATAGATTGCTATCCGTAATTATAATTGTTGACATAATATGCAGAAGTTGAATTTGGCATAACATAGCAGTGCAATACTAGTTGTGGTCTACACTTAAAACTTTTTACAGTATTGTCAGACTGTAGTTTTAAAGATGCAGCCCATGAGTATTCACCTTCATGGATGAATACTTCATGTGTTTTTCAGCTGCATGGTTTTGAGAGGAGTATAGGTGACAATTTAGGATATATTTTCATTTTCCTTATACCAAGCAGCCAAGTAAATAATTAAAAAATGAGAATCAAGTCTGCCATTTGGTAGGGTGTAAGAAATAGAAGAAAATACACTCTGGTTTGTTTTCTGAGAACACTTGTGTGTCATGGATAGCGATATAATTATTTTAATTTCATTGGAAGAAGGGTTGTATTCTTGCTCTTTCAGCAACAAAACGAGAGTATCCTTGCCTTCCTCTTCCTGACAAATAGAAGAAAATAGCCACTGATGCATCTTAAGCTTAAGAACAGTACTGCTATGCACAAGTACATTTTTGTTGTATTGAGCATTGGAATCACAGTAATTCTTTAGGAGATCTGAGACCTGTGGTAAGCTGTGTGCTGGCCCTCAGTCACAGACAAATACACCAAAGCAAATGAACCCCAGGTAATTATAGAATGGTTTCCAAAGTTTGTTGCTTTTCTATTTATCTCTTACCTGCAGTCATAATCCTTTTAGCAGTGATAGTCATGGATTTCCAATTAATATGTCAAATGCAGACCTTTTTTCATGAAATATTTTTAACTCTTTTTTTTTTCTTTAGGGAAGTATGAGACATGTTTTACAGAATGTGTTCCACTAGAATATTTTATAAAGTTTTACATGAAGTGATGAAAACTCTAAATACAACTTTTGGTATGTGGGTTAATGGGCTCACTCTGACAGTAGTCCCTTCTAATTCTGTTGCTAGTCATTTTACCTCACAAATGTTTGTTCTTTCTTCAGTATTCAAAGATTTTGTTTCAGAATAGTGAAAATGCTGAGCATGAGAGTTTAATAAAATAATCTGAAATCAAACATTTTTGGCCATTTTACATCATCTTTGATAGGCAATCAATCTTTCATAGACATACATCATACATCTTACATATATTCAGAGTCACATAGTAGCAGACGACGTTTTGGTTTTGCTCAGACATGCTGGATACTGACAAAATGAGGAACAGAAGGCAGAGTATGGCAAGCTCTAATTATTAGTTTTTTAAAAAATAAGGAGATGTGAGAATGGATGCTATGAGTCAAAGTGATCATACTACGTTGTTATTTTGACTAACTGGTGCATAGTTGCCAGGAATATTTTTCCCAGCTTGGCTTAGTTTCAAAGGTTTTTTTTCCTCTCTTATATATTTCATTATAAAGGTTTGTTTATATATCCTAACAGTTATTTTTCTGATAAGGGACTGGTATCTATTCAAGGCAAATCTCATCAGGTGATAGTCCAAGGTGTCCATGAGCTCTATGATCTGGAAGAGACTGCAGTAGCCTGGAAAGAAGACGAAAAGAGAACAAATAGACTGGTCCTAATAGGTAAGAAGAAATTACGTATCTCCTCATTTGACTTTAAGAAGCTGTTCTTTCAGCATGCAGTCCTGTGTCTCGTCCGGTGAAAAGCAATCAGCCTAAACTGGCCAGAATAATAGCAGTATGTTCAGCATAACCTTCAGTCAAAGGTTTATCCATCAAGACCTCCAGCAGTTTTATATTTCACCTGAGAGGAATATACACTATCCCTTTTAGTGGAATAACATAGCATAGCATAGCATAACATAGCATAGCATAGCATACGTAAAATACTAAGTATTCATAAATTATGTTGGCATATTTAATGATATTTTTAAAATCCATAATTATAAATATGGTGATGGGAATGGTTTGAATGTTTGATCAAATATTCAGTAACTGTCAGGAAGGTGATTATAGCCATTAAAATGTATAAAATCTGGGTTTTTTTCTGAAAAGCTTGTAATGCTGAGGTTGTACATTTCTTATTTCCTACATGTTACTCTCTGCCTTGAAAGTGTCTTTATTACAAAAAAACACCTATTTTTCCTCCTTTCCCTTACTTGTACAGCTTGAAGTCTGTTGTTGCCTGTAAAATCTAAAGCTATCTTGTTACCTGCAGCTTAATTTTAATACTGCTCTGTTTTCACTCATTGGTATAATAAACATTTTCTTTGCTGAGAAGACTTGCACATTGCTACTTGCATGCGTTCTTGTAATACAGTGTAAAATATAATTAGCTAATTTATTTCTCTTTGCAGGCAGGAACTTGGATAAGGAGACCATCAAAGAAGTATTCATAGCTACTGTGCAAGAGAAACAAGGAAACAGTTGACAGCAAACTACAAAACTCATGAAATGCTTGCTTAACCCTGCAAGGTTTTTATGACAGAAAAGACTGAATGACATGCAGTATAGTAGTTTCTCTTTCCTCTAGCAGTTTACACAACAGTTAAACCCTGAAGTCCTCCTAACAGCTGAATTACTGTTTAAAGATTAGCTCTTATGGTCTAGAGTCAAACACAAGAATTCTACCATTTTGGATTTGCCTTAAGTTATGTCAGTAACATCATTTACCTGTGCAGAAATGCAGATAGGCAAAAGACTTGTTTATGCTGTACATGAAGTGTTACAGTAGGAATATGGTAAACATGTTTGAAGCCTAGTGCTTTCTCCAGCTAACTCTTTTACTACTGGAAATGAAGTAACAGTAATTATTGTCAGTGATGCAATCACAGTGAAAAGTTTTTGATGTTTACTATTAAACTGTCTTCCATCTCTTTCCACTTGTTTTGTGATTTTTGAATGTATACATCCATCCCAGGTACTGCTAAACCTGTTGTATAAATGAAACTAAAAATACATAGATAGCAGAGGCTCAAGACCACATGGAATATATACTATCTGCTTAATAGCTATGAATGCAGTGTTCAGTCACATAGCCAAAGTGTTAAAAGATGTAGCTGACCTCATAGATCTTCTAGGCCATGACCCTGCCAGTTCAGGATTTTGGGGGACTGGGGGCAGCACATTTTCACTGTGTTCTCTAGATGGCCTGGGTGATTTGTTATGGGGTTCTCTGACACTGCGTTTGGGTGCTGTCTTGAAAACTTAGTTTGAAGCTTTTATCTCTGTGCTCATTACTTTTACAATTTCGAGTTGAACTTCTTGCCTTGTACCTTCTCCAGTAGTCATCGTTCACCTCTTAGCTTTAGAGGGATATGTTAACTACAGCTGGGTGAATGCAAAATGAGTGAATGCAAGAAGTGTGACGGTGCGCTCTGCCCCCCAGCCTGCGCCCCCAACCTGTCCTTTATCTGCCATAACCCTGCTCAAGCGATAACCACCAGTCGTGGTTGTAATGATGCGTCTGGTCGTGATGACTGCATCTGGCTCAAAGTGGATTCAGGAGACAGATAACAACACAATAGTCAAGAGCTATTGTGCGATGCGCCCACCTAACCACAGTGAAGAAACTAAAATCTGTGGTTGGTATGCAAATGTGACTATGGGTCAATCATCTTACCCCCGTAAATAGTGAGCAGCCCAAGAGCCCTTTGAGCTCTTCTGCATGGCAGTGGGCTGCGTGCCAGGATCTCCCCATGAATAAGGATGCGTCTCAAGGTTACTCCTTGAGGTTGAGAGATTCCTTGCTGCAACAGATCCTTGGTAAGTGACTAATAGCATGCTAAACTTTGAAATCTTAGCTAAGTGATATAAAGGATTGATTGTGCATATATAATCCTTTAGACATAAACTGTTGACCAAGTCTGGGACTAGGATTGGATCCAGCCGCACCTAGACTCCTCTCTGAGAAGGAGTTTAGAAAGCAAGGCAAGGGGGTCCTTTTCTGAATCTCATGACTCAACGGGAGGGTCTCCCTGACAGCTATGTCTGACCCTGTCCTCTATGCAGTAAATAATCAAATGTACCTTGCCATTGGATATTGTTAAACCGCTGTCACATCTACCATTGATATCAATAAAGTATCTTTTGCTTCTCTCTTACGAGTTAAGTGCATCACTCCATCCATGACAAGAAGATAAGGTGGAATTAAAAATGTTCCAAAAGGTAATTCTAAGACATGCAGCAGATATTCTGAAGAATGGACTCAGCTACAGTGCTACATGGATGCTTGCTGATGTGTCTGGATAAGTAGAAATTGGTTTTCAATACTAGTGGTGTGTCACTTGTCACATTTGCTTTAGGATAAAAGGTGCATCAAACTAAAAACCAAAAAAAAAAAAAGAAAGAAAGGAGGCCATTCCGTTATCAGCCATCTTAAAAATTTTATTTTTGTTTCTACTAAAATAAATGACCTTGGAGTTTGTTTCCGAAGAGCTGAGGAAAGGGACGTTGTTAATCTGTCACTGCCAGGAGCTGGTGTCTTGTTTGATTAATATATGAAGTCATGTGTCCAGTACGATGAGAGCTCTTCAGTCTCCCAGTGGATACATTAGCAGACATGACTTCATTCCTCACATCATAAGTAGTTTTAGATAACTTGAAGATGTTCACAAGAATTAACTATTTCTGTAAGCTAAGGCAAGGTAAAAAGAAAGGACAATCTACTTACAATGTTGCTTTCTGTTTAGCGGAGCATTGGTGGCATTTGAGGGAGATGGGTATATTGTTGAGCGACATTGTGATAATTTCCCTTAGTATTTGCATATATTCATTTTGAAAACTAATACATGTTCTCACACTGATACATGTTTTGGATTGAATAAATGACACTTATTCCTGCATGAAAATTAGTCAAATGATTGCCATCAGTGTTATGGATTAACATCATAAGTTATAAACATCATGTAAATGCAAAATTGTGGATAATACATCTGTATTTGTTGCTGCTTATACTTCCATTCTTCACACAGAAAACAATCAAATACCTTTTATCTTATAAATGCCCCATGTAATTGAAGAACTCTGTTATCTTTAGAAACATTAATCTCTGAAGTGCCCAACTGACCATTCATTTTCCATTTGAAAGAAATGTTCAGAGATTGAATAAAAGCTTCAACCATGAGTCATAAGGGAACTAGCCATGGATGTCTTTCTTACTGTCATATTTTAGATGCTTATTTTTTATATTTGCTCACCAACCACACACTCCAAAAATCCCACGACGACTCGGTATACGGGCGGCTTTTTTGTTGCTGTTAATGAGGCATCTCTGCAGCTGGGAATCTTCTTCTGTATAGCTCATCTTGCCATTACTCCTTCCTCTGTAGGACTTTCCCCGCACTGCTCGCAGAGGTAGCGTCAGAGAAGCTTTAGTCCGTGTGCACAGCTTTGTCTCTCCTCTCGTCTCCTTGCATGTTCCCAGGGAGCCCCTGGGACAGAGAGCAGCTCCCAGGCAGGATGAGGATGCGCACCTCTCCATCCCTGCCAGTGGTCAGGATGCCTGCTCTGCCTTGTCCTCCCCTATTCTGTTCCACATAGTGACACTGGTAATACAGCCAAGGGCCGGCTCTTGATCCTCTTCTCCCAAGAAGATTGCTGTTTTCTTTTCTTGGATATTTATTTAACTTTTTCTGGTCTGCTCTTATACATCCAGCATGGGGCACTAAGTCTTGTTCTTGTGTCATGCCAAAATGAAAAGAGGAGGAAAGGTAAAAGACAGAGCTCCAGTAAAAGCTGCCCTTAGTGAACTGATTGCTGGATGCTTTGGGTATTTATGTTACTGGCAGTTATATCAAGGTTGCCCTTCTCCAGGGAACTGGAACTAGGTTAAAGTGAGGCTGAGCAGGCGGGCACCGCTCAGCCCTGTCCTGGGATGGCGGTGGCATGGACGGTGGGGCGGCTGAGGGATGCTCGGGGCAGGGGGGGAGCGAGGAGCGGTCTGGCGAGGGAGAGCATTAGCATTTCTCCCCTACGGCTCCCAAGAAGGGCACAGCAGGGAGTGAGCTGCACCTTCTCATGAGGAAGTGGTGGCTGTCATGGCTGTGGGGCAGCCATCCACGCCTGGGCCTGCTTCCAAGCCAAAATAACTCCCAAGATAACAACGCTTCACTCCCCCCACCCCCCAAGGCATGCTAAGCACTAGGTACGTGCTCGACATCGATCTTGTCAACAAAAACCATTCATTTTCTTCCCTAGCAGAGACAGAGAAGCAGTTTCTTTCCTAGAGGTAAAACTGCAATGATTTGATCACCTCTGCGCCCTCACAAGCATCAGACGTCTACAGAAATCACCTTTCCAAACCAGCATTTTCTCCACTGTATTCTACTTTCCATATGTTTTTACAGGCTCTATTAAACCCAAAAATAAACAACAGAAATTATCTCCCTCCTTGCACTAACCATTGTGCTCTTTGTTTATATCACCTGTTGTGTTTAATTTTCAGGAATTAGCCAGGGAGGTGGATGAGGTTTAATTTTTCTGTTTTGTGATGCCCTTTAAAAAGTAAGCAGTTCTGAATTTGCTAGATTTTCACTAGATTCTTACTTTCTAATCCTGAAGTATAATGACCTCCCTCGGTGCCCTCTTGCTGCACCGGGGCGGGGCAGTGGCAGGGGGGTGGTGATCCATGTCCCGTCCCGTCCCCCGTGGGCAGGATGTGGCCAGGTGGGACAGGACGGGTGAGGCCGGGGTCCCAGCCACCCGCTGTCCCCATGAGCCACGCTGCTCCTCCGCTGGCCTCATCAGCCCGGCCGCCCTGCGGAGCCCGCCGCGGCGGTGCCCGCACCTCCACCCAGGGTGCTTCCCCTGCGAGCGGGAGCGCTGGCCCGAGCAGCGTCCATCGTTTCTTCTTCCCCCCTCTCAGAGCCACCTGAGCATCATTTTTGTATGCTTGCTACCACGCTTCGCTCTTCCTTCACTGCTCTGCAGCTCCACATTGCCTCCCAATTTGCTGTATACATTTACAAATGTTAGATGCCATGCGTTTGTTCTCTTTATTTTACCCTTAAACGCAGTTTTATCCAGATCCAGGCTTGCATTGTTTTAACTGACCGTGGGTGAATCCTTAGGGGGTCTCCATTGCTAGAGGCCTGTGCCCCATGTCTTATCACCCCATGCCTGTACTCCTCTACACCACATCCTTGTCTCCACTTCCCAAGGCCACTGATACCCTGTCAGGCATGTGTTTCTCTGCGCTGCATCATTACTTTACAGCCATAAATATCTCATTCTGCATGGAATGGCGGCTTGTTACTGCTAGCTATGAAAAGCTATGGTTGTAACACACAAGGATAAAAAAGTAAAACAAATCAGCAATAGACACTTGGGCAGTTAGAGAAACTACTGTCACAGGCAACCCAAACAACACCAAGGTGTGGGCAGGTCAAGAAAGATCAGCCAGAGCAGGCGTGACAACCCTCAGCCCTGAGGCCCTGCACACTCAGTACAAAGCTTATGGCCTCTTGCTGGCGGTGGCAGTGCTATGCTGCAAGACGACACGGTTACAGTCCCATCCCAATGCCCTACATGTGATCCTCCTGTTGTCCCAGCCCTGGACATGCAGTGGACAAATGGAGCAAAGAGGAAGCCTAAGTCCAGTTAGGGCCAGCAGCTTCCCAGAGACATCAGGGCTCCAGTGCAACTTGGTCTGAGTCCTACATCCACAGACATCCATGGAAATTTTGGGAAAAGAACTGAGCTGTAACAGATCAAGCATCAAGCAGATTAGGAAATGTATTGCTTGTTAAGAAATGAGTAAAAGACTTGCCACTTGCATTTACTCATAAATATTGGTCTAAAATATAGACAAATGCTTCTGATCTTCAAGCATAGTGGAAAGTCTCAGTGATCTTACTATCCTTGCTCGAGTAGTCTGAAATATCTGCTAGTTTCACGTGGTTCTCTTAACAGGGTTTCAATCCCATCTACAAGCACAGTTAGCTTGTTAATTGGTTTCTTTATTACTTTCTCTGTACTGTTCTTGTCTGAAACTTCTTTTTAATAGGAATGAGCAGCTAGTAATGATTTTTATACTCTTAAATTACTAAGGTATTTGTGTTCTTATAATTTCATTTTCAGTTAAATGCAACACAAAAGACTACAGTTCTCTATGTTTTGTCCAGAGCCGCAGTTTGTTTGAATTCATAATAGGTTGCTCAGATTCACAGCATTGAATCTTTCCTTACAGAGAAAGTTTTTAGAAAAACAACACTACAATTAGCTGCTAACAATGTATAACAACGTAATGCTATTATAACATAATAACAGGGTGAAGGGACCTGGTTGTTGTCCAGCTAAGTCCTGCCAGTGGCAGCAGGGCAGGGCAGAGCAGCCTGCGAGGGGAAGGGCTGGCCTCCTGCACCAGCGGGTCTCCTGCCTGATCCCTCCTCCCCCTTTTCTCTCACCACATTTTCTTAGGATGCACCGACACGGTCACTTTCAGGAAGAAGAAAAAAAAAAAAGCTGTCATGGAGTGAATAGCTACTGCTCCTCTCCTGGAGATGCCCGTCTTCCCTGCAGAAGGACTCCAGCCAGCGCTGCCTAAACCATTTCAGTGCCAGGTCAAGCCAGTTAGGTCAGGTCGTCCTGAACATCAGGCTGGTCTGACATTGCACGGAAGAAGACCATGTTTGCATTGACTGATAAGAGCATTAACCTCAGCTGATGGACAGGAATACATGGCTGGAAAAGATAATATTTTCAACTGTGCTGGTGGAAAGGGGTGGTCTACATTACAATAGCTTGATTCACTGTAACGGCACAATTCTCTTAGGGGCATTGTTAGCAGGGGCTATTTTTAAAACCACCTTGTCTTCTGGGGCCTCTCTTTGTCAGAAGAGAGCACAAAACAATAACCAGACTTCTCAAAAGGAACATGGGAAAGTCGATTAAAATTCTTTCTGTCCATCGGTACTAAAATATTATTTGGAAAACTGTTCAATTTGCTGAAGAAATCAGAATTTTCGCCCCTTGAGGAAGTGGAGATTGCTGGTTCCTGGTTTTGTCTGCTAGGAACTAGGAAGAATTCGCAGCTCTAGAATTAACCTTTAGCTATCAGAATCACCCAAAAGCTTGTGCTTTTTACATTTAGCTTGCTTTTCCCTTCTAATGCTATGCTTTTTGGTTTTTTTGTCTGCACCTTTTGTCAGTTATTTTAATCACCGCCGTGGAAGACTTTTCACGGACTGAAGTTAGCAGACTACCAGAACAACCAGAGCTGAAGCCTACAGCCGGATCTAGACACATTCAGAGCAGCTGAAAGCTGAAGGTTTTTCTCAGATATTTAACTATTTGAAGCAACCTGGAGTCTCAGCTACCTGAGGTCATAAGTCAAAGTAGGATATCCTTCTAGAATACGCGCTGTGGTTCGTATTCCTTGGTATTGCATTCCTGGAGTTATGGATGAGATATGATAGGTTATTTTACTGCAACATGCAGGAAAGTCAGATCAGATATCACACAGTTGTGGGTTTTGGCCCTAAGAACCTATGACTTTTCTTTTTGTTTCTATCAAGTCAGTAATTTTTTAAACGAATTCACAGTGCTGATTCTATATTTTTACTATAAATAAAGTAAAATAAATCTGAAAGAGAAATGTTGGCATGTTTATGGAGTGTATCAAACTAGTCCTCTGCATTGTGTCTATAGTAATTTATTCTGTTTTTTTTTTTTTTTAGATATGAAATCCATGACTGATTTTATAATGAAAAAACATTACTCACAGTAGCCAGTTGAGGATAAGCATCACAAAATTCAAAATCTTTTAGATCTTTTGGCATGCTTCAAGAGTGTCTGTGGTATGGAGTTTGTCAAAGTGAAGGACTGGTTCTGTTTACCAGAGTAGCCACCAAACCACACTCATGGCAGTCCCTGGAGGTGGGCGATACTTTCCATGTACTTGACAACATACTTTTTAGAAGATGTAGGTTTAGAAACAAGCCAAAGTATTTGTCCAAGTCCAGCAGTCTCCATCCAGCTGTTTATTGAGACTGAAGGCCTCCATCCAGGTCCTTTAGGTAGAGCCAAGTTCAGCCTCCTTTGCAACAGCCAGGCCACTCACTCCTCCAGTTTCCCTGAGCTTCACGAGCACAGAGCCCCTGCCCAACCCACGCCTGCCCCTTGCCTGGCCCTGCTCCCATTGCAGGAGCTCACTGATCCCTTGGCTCAGACCAACATTTAACCATTGTTAACCATTGTTGCTCTGTGAGCTTCCTTCATTAATTTGTTGTGTGACTGACCAGCCCTCTTGCCTGTGCACTGTGAGAGTGAGCACATGTGTAATGGGAAACATGGCAATTTGTAATAGTTTGGTGTGTGATTTAACTTGAATTAATATTTTATTCACCCGTACTATTTGAGTTTTAAGATAACAAACCAATGGTAAAGTTACTACAAATAACAATACAATGATTATTAACATTAATCACAGTACATTGGTAGCTTTTAGTGACCAGCCTTTAAAAATATCATATCAATGATGCTGAATAAGGGTGGTTTCCACCTCACTAACTTAATTAGTGTAATACTACTGTATATCATTTTTGTTTCTCTTTTCCCTAAGCATTTTCCAATTTCAGACAGATGTTGAGTAACCTTGTTGCTTAGTTTGAGAGAGTTACGTAGCATATTGAAGATTACTCCAGTCACTACTGCGGTGTTAAATGGTGCAAATGGTGCAGGTATCTCCTGCTCAGTCACGTGAGAGGTTACCTAATAACTTTTTTGGTGGTTTGGTCAAAACCACATCACATTACAATGGCAAATACTTCCAGGTCCAAAATTTATATTGTCTTTGAAGCAAATAGTATTGAAGATGGATGGTCTGCCCCCAAACCATCATATACACATGTCTTGTTACCACAGACATGTTGCCAGACACCGGCAGCAGGGCAGAGTCTAACTGTGGCTGTGAAGTTGGGTAGTGGTTGTCTTCAATACCTGAGCTGCTCCATGGGCAAGGTGAACCCACAGGAGACTGGTTTTGGGGCTATGCCCCAACGACCAATGTTCCCACAGTGGTCAGGTAACTCCACATTTTCCTGCAAGAGAAGAAAACTCGGACATAAGACTCAGAGGTCTTGGGCATAATGCAAGCTCAAGTTATGGCTGACCTACTGCCTTCGGTGTCAGCAGCATCCTGCACTTCTTCTCTGTTGTGAAACAAGGGTCACCCGGTGGACACAAAATTTTATGTTTAACCACAAATTCAGGTCTAGGACTTCGGTGGGGTGTTACCTCAGCTTTAACAGGATTTTGTACTGCTGTCGTCCCCTTGCATGGGACTTCTCACAGGGGTTTGCCACTGGTTTAGCCAGTGTACTACTCCCTATGGCATATTCCCACTGGGAGGTGGGACTAGAGTCCCTCCTGCTGTTATCCCCTTTCCACTGCAGGTGGAAAATCCATGCTCTCCGTCCCAGCCACACCAGGTTTGCACTTCTTTATTCTTAAACCGTGGCCTGTTGACAGAGGTGTTTCTTGGGCCTGGGGAGAAGCAGCAGACTGGCAGCTGAGTGAGTTGCAGCTCTGGTGGGGTGCACATCCCCCATGCTCCTGTGAAGATGCCTTTCCAGCCTTCTGGTGTACACTTTAAGGGACTAATATAGGTTTTTCCATAGTAGTTTACCTTCCCTGACACTGGCCAACTGTTGTCCTTTTGGCATGTACTCTGCCATTGCCTGGCAAAAATGGCAGGGGTGCACAATTTACTCAGCCAGACTTTTTGTCGCAGGCCACCCTCTCCTCACTGCCCACCAAAATAAATCATAACCACCAGTGCCTCCTAGCCGTACACGTAGCCCCTTCCTAGCCATGCTGCCCCACCATTTACTCCAGGTAAACCATCTGATACCACTTTCCCTAAGGTTTTCAGGGTTTTTTTTCTGTTTTTGTGGGCATGTACATGTCCTACGGATATGTTCCCAGATTGCACTACAGCACAAATCTTTTCCTAGTGTTTCCCCCATATAGCTGCATGGTAGTTTTTTGTGCTGCCCCAGGGGAAACGGCTCACTGGTTCAAATGATCAGGAGTGGGTGCACAGAGCTTGATTCCCCTTCCTCCAGCGACCGGACCGGGGCAGCAGCCCTGCCCACGCTGCCAGCAGCACTTTCCCGGAGGGAGCCCGGCCAGGATTTACAGCCAGCAGTAGCAGGGCAATCCTTTTCACCTTGCCCTTCTTGTTGCCATCATCCCTGTTGATATCCCATAGTATAAAGGGGCGGTTGAGAGGACAGGCCCTGTAGATTGGTAAGTAAAAATTTCATCTTCTAAAGCACTGGATGCTTCACAGTGTTATTGTTGCCAATTTGACACTGCATTTTTCTTCAGCAAATTGCACAGGGATCTCACAGGAATACAGACACCTGGCACGTGTGACTCCAAAACCCACAGGACCCGGGTAAAGCCCACAATCGCTTTTTTTTTTTAATCAGAAGGTGCCGGAATATTTTGTATCACTGCTGAAACAGATCCTGGCAGTTTTCCACCCTCCTGTTTATCAAATACCTAAAACAGTTTGGTGAACTATTTCCTTATCTGGACCTCTGATTAAGATATTGACTGTATGTTGATCGGGTGGGAGGATGGTGGATTCCAGTTGTTTAACACGGTAAGGGCAATGGTGGGGCTCTGTTTAAAACTTTGGGACAGGTGGTTAAAGATGTATTATATTGCACCCCAGGTAAAAGCAAACTTTGATTTATCTTGCTCTTGTATTGTGATCACAAAGGACATATGTTGTATACCTGGCACGCCCACCCACGGAAAAGCATGTCAATTTATTGCATTGACTATATCTAGGATGCTGGCAACAGAGGCAGTGGAAAGGCCAGCTTTTTTATATCAATCCTGATAATCAATAGTTTTTTTAACAGGCCATCTTAGGCTGTTATATGGTGATCATTTCTTTTTTTTTTTTCTATCCCCATTGCTCTGTTTGTTTCAATAATTCTGTCACAGGTTTTATAGCAGGAGCAAGTAGCTTATAGTGATGAATATTAACAGATGATATTAACCATTAGGCAGGGGTGGGGCTATTTGTAGCATGTTTGTAGGCTTAATCATGTGCAATTTGTCTTTAGAATCATAGAATTATGGAATCATAGAATAGTTTGGGTTGGAAGGGACCATTAAAGGTCATCTAGTCCATCCCTCCTGCAATGAGCAGGGACACCTTCAACTAGATCAGGTTGATCAGAGCCCCATCCAACCTGACCTTGAATGTTTCCAGGGATGGGGCATCTACCACCGCTCTGGGCAACCTGTTCCAGTGTTTCACCACTCTCATCATAAAAAATGTCTTCCTTATATCTAGTCTGAATCCACCCTCCTTTAATTTAAAACCATTACCCCTTGTCCTACTGCTACAGACCCTACTAAAAAGTCTATCTCTGCCTTTCTTATAATCCCCCTTTAAGTGTTGAAAGGCCGCAATAAGATCTCCCTGGAACCTTCTCTTCTCCAGGCTGAACAACCCCAAATCTCTCAGCCTGTCCTCATAGGAGAGGTGCTCCATCCCCCTGATCATTTCAGTGGCCCTCCTCTGGATCTGCTCCAACAGGTCCATGTCTTGTACTGGGGACCCCAGATCTGGATGCAGTACTCCAGGGGGGGTCTCACCAGAGCGGAGTAGCAGGGCAGATTCACCTCTTTAGACCTGCTGGCCACACTTCTTTTGATGCAGGCCAGGACACAGTTGGCTTTCTGGGCTGCGAGCGCCCATTGCCAGCTCATGTCCAGCTTTTCATCCACCAGTACCCCCAAGTCCTTCTCCACAGGGCTGCTCTCAATCCCTTCATCCCCCAGCCTACTGGGGGTTGCCCCGACCCAGGTGCAGGACCTTGCACTTGGCCTTGTTGAACCTCATGAGGTTCACATGGGCCCAGTCCTCAAGCTTGTCCAGATCTCTCTGGAGGGCATCCTGTCCCTCAGGCGTGTCAACTGCACCATTCAGCTTGGTGTCATCTGCAAACTTGCTGAGGGTGCTCTGGATCCCACTGTCTCTGTCAAGATGAAGATATTAAACAGTACTGGTGCCAGTACGGACCCTTGAGGGACACCACTTGTCACCGATCTCCATCTGGACATCCATCCACTCCATCTGTGGACTGCCCACAGTCATTGCTAAGTCTGAAGTATTTCTGGGTTTTATGGATTGATGTCCTTGAGGTTTCAAACTTCATTTCACTTACACATTTCCATATTTTCCTCTATGATGTTTTCCAGAAAAGTCACATGTTATACAGTACCTTTTAAAATAGCCAATATTCATTAATTCATTATTTTAGCTGCTGTCAAACTGATTAGTTTACAGGGCTGAGGAATGGATAGCCTCATATATGACAGCAGACTTTAGGGAGGGGGGGGAATCTGAGCTTAAAAACTTTAAAAACACCCATTTTTACTTTCAGTTTTATTAGAAAACTATTTTTCAGAAATCCAAGTGTGAGACAAATCTGCTTGTGTTAATTTGCTCAGCTTTCCTAAGAATTAACTTTTCTTTCCTAGTTTATAAATTGTCTTATGGGCTGTCTTCCCTCTGGTAGGAACATCTTCTCTTTTTTTGCAGAAGGCAAGTAGAGAAGGTTGCACCTTTGTGGCTGAGCTTCCTGTTGCCAAAACTGTGCCTACCTTACAGTAAGCCCTTCTTCTACGTTTTTTTTCTTCCAAAAGCCTTTCTTCTATGGATACCTTTTGTGGCAATTCCTTCCCTAAGACAAAGAAAGGCTAGTTAGCTGAAGTAAAGTCCGTTTCCTCTAGAATCTGAACTTTGGTATTATCCATTTAAGGTTTCTTGTTTTTTGAGAAACTCTGATGCCTTCCTTACACTGACACGGCTGCCATCAATGTATTGGGGGTTATCTGAAAAAAGGCTATGTTGATGTGACATGAAAACTGTATTTTCCAGAAGGACCCAATCATAATCACAGAATCATAGAATAGTTGGGGATGGAAGGCACCTTTAAAGGTCATCTAGTCCAATCCCCCTGCAGTGAGCAGGGATCAGCTACATCAGGTTGCTCATAAATAATAGTCTGAATAAACCAAACTTCTTAATCATAATATTTTTATTTGCTTTGTAAAAATTGTGCTGCTTGGTCCTGAAAACATCACTGGGGATCAGCATCTGCTTAGAGGAATTGAAGGAAGGTGAGCAAAAAGCAAAACTGACAGAGTTTCTGGAGTTCTGGTTTGCAAACAAGAACATCAGAAAGCCTAATACCTCAGAGGACAACTTTTCAAAGTCAGGACTATAAAGCAGCAAGCTACTTGGGCTGAAACAAAAAATTTACAGCCCAGTAAGTGAATTTTAGTCTATGAAGAACTCTGCTGCTGTCTCCAGGAGGAACAGAATTTGTTTGCAAATGGGGATTTATCCCAGCTCCTCCCTTAACACAGGATTTCTTCGCCTATTTTTACCTTCTAGTAATTGAGCTGATCACAGGAAAGAAAATGCCACAGAAAACGAGTGTTTGCTGTCCTCTAGTGGTAAAATTTATTTTAGCAACTGTTTGCTCTTGGCTCTGCAACAATTCAGTTTTAGTTTTCTCCTAGGAAATTCTATATCTGATTTTGGTTTTATGCTCTTTTCCAGGTAGTAAAGGAGAGGATTTATGAAGAATAAAAAGCCTGTATCCTTTTACTGATGGTTCAGTCTAAAATCGTAGTGAGATTTTTTTTCCTGCTAAATGCTTTCCTCTTTCTTCTAAAACTAAGAGAAAGCTGACTTCATTTTTTTTGATGAAGAATTTTGCTGACATCATTGCAAGATTGAATGATGACATCAACGGTGCCTGAGAAGATAAGCTTTACCTTTCCACCCCCACCACCATAAGAAGAGGTACAACTTTAATCACCTTCTTCAAACACAGTGGAGAGAGTGTTATCTTCATAGTTCTTTTTTTTCCTCACAGGTATTCTTGGTACTAAAGGATGGGCAGCGATGCATGAAATTTTGAGGTATCATTCACATCTGTAATACACCACGCATGGTGTGCTGAGTTACAGCTCCTATTGCTCAGTTTAGCTCTGTAGTTATCAATAAAGCTGCATCAATTTATAGTCTTTGGAGAACTGTCAAAAAAAGCACCCCGCTTTGCGTCATTTTACAGGCAGTTACGCTGGCGGCTGTTAGATGGCACATGCTCTGGGCAGGACTGTCCAACAATGCAGCAGAAAACCAGGAAAACCACGAATCTTAAACGTGGGATGCTGCATTCTGCCCAAGGTTTGGCATGCAGGAAAGGATGCATACAGCACTGCTGGGAAAGGGCAGGATGGATGAGAAATGAGACTATGCCATAATACACCCTTGGTTAAGAGACAACGCTAAGAAAAAGTGATGTGGGGTCCACAAAGACCCACTTCCAAGTTTATGTGAACCTCTTTTTAACTATCTATGCTATAACAATGTGTATTGTAAAGGACAAAGCTAAATTGTCATATGTTTTCAAGTAAGCTTCCAGCCCTTTCCACTTCAATGGGATCTTAGGAAGGCTGAAAGACAAGCTTGTAACCTTTGGACCAAGATCACTCCAGAAGAATTATTTTGTGCTAAGGCAGGGAGAGCTTCAACATTGGAGACAAGCTAAAAATAAAGGTCCAGAAACCCCAGGAAACTACCACTTTGGTAGGGTGTTTGCTGGTTAATCATGTGGCCATGGGAGAGGCTGGAAGGGAAGTGGCATCATTGACATAATCTGATTCAAAGTAAAACCTGACAGGCAAAGGCCAAGAAGAGCAAGTCAAACCAGCACCCTCCTGTCGTGGTTTAGCCCCAGCCGGCAACTAAGCACCACGCAGCCGCTCGCTCACTCCCCCTCGGTGGGATGGGGGAGAGAATCGGAAGAGCAAAAGTAAGAAAACTTGAGGGTTGAGATAATAACAGTTTAATAGGGAAAGCAAAAGCCGCGCACGCAAGCAAAGCAAAGCAAGGAATTCCTTCGCTACTTCCCATGGGCAGGCATGTGTTCAGCCATCTCCAGGAAAGCAGGGCTCCATCAAGCGTAACGGTTACTTGGGAAGACAAACGCCATCACTCCAAATGTCCCCCCTTCCTTCTTCTTCCCCAGCTTTACATACTGAGCATGATGTCATGTGGTATGGAATAGCCCTTTGGTCAGTTTGGATCAACTATCCTGGCTGTCCCCTCCCAGCTTCTTCTGCACCTGGCAGAGCACGGGAAGCTGAAAAGTCCTTGACTAGTACAGCAGCAACTAAAACATCTCTGTATTATCAACACTGTCTTCAGCACAAATCCAAAACATAGCCCCATACCAGCCACTATAAAGAAAATGAACTCTGTCTCAGCTGAAACCAGGACAGTATCCACCCCTTATTCCATACCATTTACGTCATGCTCAGGTCTCACACTATTCAATACATTCTCATTACCCACCATCACCCTTCCCATCCTTTGATATAATACACACATATCATTCCCTTAGTCTATGGACCACCCCTACAAAATATTTGTAAAATGACCATAAATGTCCACAAAATGTCCACTGAGTTCATTTAGTCCATGACTTTGGGCTTCATCTCTTATGGTTTTTACTCAGGACAGGAGAGGTGGTGTGTTGCTTGGAGTTATTGGGCACCAAAACCAGCTCAGGTCAGGTCACTGCTGCACTTGCACTGCTTCTTGTAAGGCTTCTCCTCCATTGGTTCAGGTGGTTCCGGCTGTAGTAATTCCTATAACATGCAACTCAAATCATGGGTTACAACAATTTAAAGGTATATCTATTACAATGTCCACCCCTGGTCCTTTTGGGCCAGGATATAGGGTTTAACATTGCAACGAACTCCTCCCCTTGCTCCTAGCCTCGCTAGCAACAAGGGGTTCCTGCTATGGTAATTCCCACAACATGCAACTCAAATCCTGGGATACAACAATTTAAAGGTATTTCCATTACAATCTCCACCCCTGGTCCCTTTAGACAGACCATCAGGTTTAACATTGCAATGAAGTCCTCCCCTTGCCCCTGCTCCAGCTTGGACTTATCCACAGAATGCAGTACAGTACCTTCAGAAGTAAACTTGCTCCAACATGGCCTCATGCACAGCCAGTGATGCTTCAAGGTGTACCTGCTGCAGCATGAACTTCATCCACAGCCACAGATGCTTCGAGGTATACCTGCTGCAGCATGGACTTCATCCACAGCCACAGATGCTTCGAGGTATACCTGCTGCAGCATGGACTTCATTCACAGCCACAGATGCTTCGAGGTGCACCTTATGCAACGTGGACTTATCCTTGGGCCACAATCCCTTCAGAGCTATACCTGCTGTGGCACAGACATAACCATGGCCACAGACGTTTCAAGATATACCTGCTCTGGCATGGGCTAATCCATGGGCACAGACGCTTCGGGGTGTCCCGCTCCCACGTGGATTCATCCACAGGTCACAGTCCCTTCGACTCGAGTTCACACCGGAGTTCCAGCCTGTCCAGTACAGCAGCACAGAAACAGCAGCAATGCCCTGGCCATCTGCCAGCCCAGGCGCAAGGCCATTGCTGTTATCAAAATGTTCCCAGGCACAGCAGAGTAAGGTGATCAGCAGTACAGCAGCACGGCAAGCAGTGAAAGCAAAAAGCAGCCACTAACGAGCCCTAGGCTCTAACATACAGTAAGGCAAGCAAGCCTATGGCAAGCACAGAAGCCTGCTGATTAATAGCTAAACAGCAATAACAGCTATAAATTCTATCTGGCACATTCCAATCAAATCTGTCATTATCTCAAACCCTCGAGCCCCACGTTGGGCGCCAAAAAGGACTGTCGTGGTTTAGCCCCAGCCGGCAACTAAGCACCACGCAGCCGCTCGCTCACTCCCCCTCGGTGGGATGGGGGAGAGAATCGGAAGAGCAAAAGTAAGAAAACTTGAGGGTTGAGATAATAACAGTTTAATAGGGAAAGCAAAAGCCGCGCACGCAAGCAAAGCAAAGCAAGGAATTCCTTCGCTACTTCCCATGGGCAGGCATGTGTTCAGCCATCTCCAGGAAAGCAGGGCTCCATCAAGCGTAACGGTTACTTGGGAAGACAAACGCCATCACTCCAAATGTCCCCCCTTCCTTCTTCTTCCCCAGCTTTACATACTGAGCATGATGTCATGTGGTATGGAATAGCCCTTTGGTCAGTTTGGATCAACTATCCTGGCTGTCCCCTCCCAGCTTCTTCTGCACCTGGCAGAGCACGGGAAGCTGAAAAGTCCTTGACTAGTGCAGCAGCAACTAAAACATCTCTGTATTATCAACACTGTCTTCAGCACAAATCCAAAACATAGCCCCATACCAGCCACTATAAAGAAAATGAACTCTGTCTCAGCTGAAACCAGGACACCTCCGTAAAAGTGGCAGGTAGAAACAGCCGTCTACTTCCATGCAAGGAGAGCCTCCTGGGGAAAAGAACTTGTAATTCTAGAGTAAAGAAATAAAGCAGCATGTTACTTCTCTAAAAGCATCGTGGTCTAAATAAGACAGAATTGTTCAAGACATTTCTATGACAGACCCATTTCTGCAGCAGTAGGCTCCAAAGACCTCAACCCAGACATGGACTGCAGGTATAAATACACCAACTCAGTGTCTCTGGCAATCCTAGGAAATGCCCTACTTAACACCTGCAATTGATACGTTATTTTAACTAACTTTCTATTGCAACTGCCAAGTACAGCTACACTCATTTTCCAGAGTGCATCCAATTTTTGTTCCACATACACTTTCACAGCATCTAAATATGCAAATCTGAAGTTACTGCGGATTTATCTGAGGCCAGATGAAAGGTCAGGCAAGACCAGAGGCAGAAGACACACCAAAACCAAAAAGCTAGTTTGTCTGACTGCAAGTGCCCAAAGAGATACATCCAAATGGGTATCCCTAATTAAGCCCCCTTTCTGGCTTGCAGGTCGTGAGAACTGAGAGCGAACTTCTCGGAGATGAGCCAGAGGATATGGTAGGTTACGGAAGGGAAAAATAAATCAGACCTTTCTTGTGGACAGGTCCTCAAAGAGCAGGTTCTACGAGCGACCAGACATGCCCACAGAAGGAGGCGCTGCTCGACCACTTTCCACATTGCTTGTGGCACCTGACGTGGCTGGGTTCCCAGCCACAAATCAGGGCTCGGATGCAGATGTCTTGAGGCATCTTGAAATTATACCTTTGACTCATTTCGTCTGATTTTTTTCTGGATCTTAAAGTCAATGGTTCTTTCTGGATTATTTTTATCCATTTAAAGTACTGCTTTTATGTCTGTCTAACCTCATTGGTGGCCAAAGAAACAATCACGGCCACTTGAATATGGAGGGGTTGTTTAGCAGACACAGTATATTGCTGTAAGAAATTTTTCTTCTTTTCATCAGCTATAGTCATAACATAAAATAAGTTTCCTGGCAAAATCAATTTGTGCAACTAGAATTTAGAGTATGTATGCTGAAAAATTACTTGACCCTTGATGTGAGAGAAAAGGGAACTCATAAAAAGAGAAAAAATCCCAAGTGCTTTGTCCGATAATATCTCCCCAAATGGCAGGGCCAGAAACAGCAGGCAGTGAAGAGTGAAGTTAACAACGTCTTTTTCAGTGCAAAAACAAACAAAGGAAACCTTTAAGCAACTATGGAAAGTGTTCAAAACCCGATATTGACACTTACTAAGGAATCGCTGGAATTCTGTCTGGGACCCTTTCTTAAAATAGGGCTTTTTAATCCCTGGGTCTCAAAGTGCTTTCTAAAAGGCCAGTGATCTTGGCTGGTGAACTGAGGGACTTAAATATATTGTGACGTCCCCAAAAACTCAGAAAGCTGGTATTAAAATCCTTTTCCCCCCCACATTCCAAGGAGCTGTTTTTCCATGCCGCTTTTTTCTTCCATTTTCATTGTATTCCTGAATAGTTTTAGTCTTGAGTCCTTGTCAGAGACACTGTGACTCAGAGCAGGGTGATGACGGTTTGCTTTTCCTACCTTGATATATCGTTGTAGAAGCCGGTGTATATAAGACAAGGAATCTCTGTACCAAACAATCATTATGTTGAGCGTGTATCTTCCTTCAGGTGTGTTTATTATCAGAAGGGGTGTCAGGGGAACATTTCCTGCTCTGCGTTTTTAAACTTTGTATATATGCTTTGACTTAATGTTAAAAATCCTGGGCTTTTAAAATGGATGGACAGTAGAACTGTACTATAAATTCACTCTCTGCTTTGTTTACCCATCTGTTCGTACAGCAAGCAACCCAGCATTTTCTCTGTTACCTTTACTACCTAGCATCCCTGGGGCTGGTAGATAGATAGCCAGGATATATTTGAGAATGTATGTTTCACTTCTTCTATATTATCACTGCCCAGTTCCCAGGATCAAACTATTGTGCCTCAGCTGAGATTTTTATTTTACTCAGTAATTCCACCACTGAAAAGGACAAACATACATAGAGAACGTGCTAGCTAGTTAAGAGTGGACCATGAAGTAATTTGTCTGCCAGGATTCTGCAGTGCACAAGCAAGTGATCATGTGGAAGAGGCCATTCAGCTGGCAGTATCTGTAAGGCGTATTTTGTCATGGTTATAGAACATGATGTCACCTGAGCACTACAGCCTGCAGGGCCTAGTCGTGTGTCACTCTCATTGGATGCAGCGGTTGTGCCTATTTCTCACACCTCTGAAAATCAGACCTGAAATCTGCAGGTCTGCTGCAGCAGGACCCATTTGTAGGTTGTGTTTCATTCTTTGCATATCATGTGTCAGAATGCCAATCATATGGATAAAGTTTCCGCTCTTAACTTGTGACATAATTGGTAAATAGCCATAAAGGGAAGTGTAAGCCTTCCACAATGTTTATTGCTAAATCAGGCCTTGACTACATGTTGCTTACTTGGCAGCACAAACAGCTTCTTAAACAGAATATATCTCCATCACACAGTCTAGCAAGACTGTGGTGACTGCACACTTAATTTTACATATAGTAAGATTAATTAGCTTACTTATTTGCAGTTATAAAGAGTATTAATCTCTTGATACTGGACAAAACTAAGGGTGTGAAGCATCTTTCCATATTCAGCACTTCCACACAGAGCTTGTGTTGGACTCAGAGAATCTGTCACTTCCTGAGCAGGAATTTAATTAGTTAATTACAAAATGTTAATATTTGAGAATGTTAGTATGGCTTAGATGGCTTAAGTATATTTCCAGATTTTGCGAAGAACTCACACAGGATCCATGTCAGACATCTTTCGTTTTTTGGGATTGCATCTCTGCTACATTCATTCTGGGTATTAACTACATTGAAGCATATTTATGGGGTAGCAGGAGGGAATTGTACTGCAGAGTGTCCTCTCCAACTGCTTTCTCCTCCCATGAGAGAGGAGACCACTAGACTGTGTAGCTCTTTCCTGTCCCTAGCCTTTCCCTTCCCCAACCCCATCATAGCTCTTCCCACCCTTGAATCATGTTACTTCCCAATCTGTACTTAATTAAGTGACAGCAACAAACTTTGCATGTGCTGATGGTTCATCATTCTATCCTGAATTTTCTGGTACTCATTTATTTTTAATTCCCAAACAGCAAAAAAATAATCTCACATCTGTATATAAATCCCAACATGAACTCAAGTGAAAAATACAGACTTTCTTCCCAGAAGATGCCCTCTGCATATATCCTAATTCGTAATATCGGTGGCTAGCATGTGCCCAAAGAATTGTACAAATTTTACAGCTTATTTGAATAACTGAATGTAGCAGCTGTTAAACAAGGGTTACTGAACAATACTGGTAAAAACTTGAATCGTGTATTACTTACAGCCTTTTTATCAATGCAGCATTTATTCCACCCTTTGTTTCCCCCTGTGCCAATCCAGACAGGCTGCCTAATGAGAAGCTGTAATTTGTGCAGAAGCATATCCACTATATCCTGGATTTCAGGCATCCAGCAAAAGCCGCTGCACAGCAGTGCCTGTTTTGGTCTACACAGCCATTTAGCAAACCTAGCATGTGGACTAAGACTTTAAAACATCTGTTATTATTTCCCTTCATCTACAAGGACTGGATAACAGGTGACGGATCTAAGAAAGCTGTGTAAATAAGTAGAATGGTGCTCTCGCTAGTGAGGCGGCATACTCAGAGGAGAAGAATTGCATACCCCCTTGCAGGACCGGAGAGAGGGCTTACTTTGACTCCCAGGAATTACATTTTGTTTCCTGTCCCGTGCTGGTGAGTCACATTCCAAGCTGCTGTTAAGGCGATAGGAGAATTAAAATGTCAGCTGCTTCCCCTGCTCGTTCCAGCCCTGGCAGCAGAGGCGAGACCAGCAATGGAGCTGTTGGACTGTGGCAGGACTAGAACAGGGACAACGACAGTTGCTTGGGTCCATGTTCAGATTCTACTTCTTCCCCACATTGGCAAGATCCGTCACATGAGGGATCTGTTGTTCATAGCCTTGCATAACACCTCTTGGCCTAGCATTCAATGCGCTTGTCAGAGTATTTCTAATTACTTGTCGAAAACAAGAATGATGGGACTGGTCTGTCAGTAACACTGGAAAATCAAAAATTGCTAGTGATTCTAAGATATCCAGAGCACTAATTTGAGTAGGCACATTGTTAAGAGTTTTGAAATGGGTATTTATCTTGATTTTCTCTGCTATGCACAAAACTATTTGAACAAACTTTCTGCAACTGAGTCTTTGGGCATTTTGGGGGATGCTCTTTTCACAAAAGTTGCTTTCTCTGTTAGGTTAATGATTGGTGACCTTCCTTCTTCCCTTCCTCAGTCCCTTCCTTCCTTCCTTGTTTCTTCTGAGTTGATGGAGAGTAACAGGCAATTTGGTAAGTCAGACCTGAGTTATACAACATCATGAGTTGCTGACAGAGCAGTAAATCAGTTGCCAATTATGAGAACTATGTTTTCAGGGAATTTTTCCTGTTTGGGCTTTGTAAATCAATTTGCATGTAAGTTTGTGTGAAATGTTCCTTAGAACAATCGCCCTGTTTCACAGTAATTAGAGACTTATAGCTGTAGTGAAATACAGCCTTTTCTGGTGATTAAGTTTAACTTCCAGAAAACAACGTCACTGAGTTGTGGTATCCACCAGATCACAAATACTACTTCTCAAATAAAGCTGTTCTACAAGGGAACTAATTTTCCTAGAAGAGTACAAAATACACTTTTTCTGTCTTTTCTAAACATTATAGCAAGGCTTACATAGAAAAGCTTTCATTTGGAAACTGAAAGACAAGACAGATCAAGTCAGTCAAAATACCTAAAAAATTTTCAATTTTATTTTCTCTTTTAATTTTTTTAACTCCTAAGTAATTTACATTTTGAAACAAAGTCACTGCAAGTCAAAGAAAACAAAGTTTTCACAAGTAGGAAATGCATCAATGGAAGCACTGGCTTTTAAAACTATTTTTGCTTTTATTAGCAATACAATACATTAATTGAAATCAGCCATTTTCTTTGAGTGGTTTTGATAAGCCAACATTTTATTTTTAGAACTTTTTTGCAAAATGCTTTTTTCAATAGGTCAGGTTAATAATCTTCATCTTATAATAACACTACTATATGCCATTGGCTATATGCCAATATGCCATTCAAATGATAACTGCACTATAAGAGAATTGGAAAATGCAGTTCAGTGGCAGAACGAGAATTTGAACTGCAAAATATGGCACCATGGGGAATTGCTGAATTAATTTTGACTAACCACATTCCTATCACAAACACATATTGTATGAAACAATTGTAAAAATATGTTTCCATCTAAGACTCGGGTATTATACTAGTGCTGAATTGTGATCTTACTAGTGCAACTGAAGGAGCAAAACTTGCTTAGTTAATGGTGCTGGTACAGTTCTGCCGCAACATTCGCAAGCTGATACAAAAGATTTTTCCGTAACGCAAAGTAAGCTTCAGGCCCACAGCTATGTCTTGTATATTAGCATCAAATCAGAGCTGGGCTGGGCTTCCATAATCTACCTTTAAGAAGATCCACTAGTAGTTTCTGCTGTCTTGCAGAGGGGACACTTCTGGTCACCAGGTGAACTGAGCTAGAAGTAACTGTGTGGCTACAGAAGGCTTCTGTTGCTGGGGGACACGTTTCTTTCCTTTGAGTTGACACAGACAACAATGCAATGCCCAGCTCAGTGCATGAAAAAAATTGGACCTAAAGGGACAAAGAAAGGCATCAGTACAATGCTGGTAAAAAAAAGCTGAGAAAACACAAAAATTACGGCTCTTAAAGTAATTGACATTGACTCAGTCAATTGCACAAGACAAATGAGTAATGGTAAACATCTTAAGGCTCAGGAATTAAAAAGCTTTAAGAATCAAAGTAAGGGTTGAAAATGTTCCTGAACTAGACAGCATATGTCAAACCAAGCTTTCAAAATTGGCAGTCAGAAAGCTAATTGTTTTACTTGGAAATGGAACAAATGCGACATGTATCCTATCACTCCATTAAGTTGTTTTTTATCTTAACAACCTTTTAAAAACTAACTCACAACACACTACTATGGTAATACTAAGAATATATTTAGCTGTTGTTTCCCAAAAAGGCATTCCAGGCTTTTAATATTGTTCCATATCGATAATTATTCCTTTGTTAGAAATACATAGCAGTAATCACTTAATGAACTGCAATATTGGCTGTTTACAGAGACCTCCACTTTTCAATGAAATCTTCTGAGAGCAGAACTGCTTGTGGGACTTGCAGTGCTATAAAAAAGAATTTGAAGCACATCCCCATGTGTAAATGTATCAACATAATGCTAATACAGGTACTTGAAAACTGAAGTGTTTATTAAAAAAAGTAAAAAATTGTTCCTTTTCTTCAGCTTTTGTACTAGAATGTTCAGGCTCTCTACAATAACTTTTTCATGCTTTGCAATGCTACAGTGAAGGCTGGTAAATTTTTGGTTTTTTTAAACAAAACCTGAGCCACTCATGAAATACCGCGACTTTGGGAACCTGAGTTTTGCAAAGTATTACAGGAACCACAGTAAAAGAGGGGTCACATAAACTTTTGCTTGGACTTACCTCAAGCAGAGCCTGAGTTTGAACTAAAAAATTTACAGTTCTCTTTACAACCCCTTACACTCCTGGTAGAGCCATTGTCAAGGTGATGCTTGAAAAGACTGCAAAACACACTTTCTCTTTATTGTTCAGCACTGTTTATGTAAATGATATGGGTGAAGGCAAACACTTCTGGAAAATTGTCACTGATTGTCCCTCTTAAATGTACATTCTGGAAATGTCAGCGTTTGCGGAGTTTTTAAAAGTGATTCAAACTGATATATTTTATTCCAAATGCTGAACACATTTCCCCTATCCATATAAAAATGCAGTCACGTCTCTATTTCGAAGCCTATTACTTTGCTTCTTACTTTGGTTACGTGTTTTCTTTTATTTGGCATTTGGAACTTATCACCCATTGTTTCTAATGCTTTCAACCTTTGTTGCTGTTTCCTTGTAGGATACTTGCTGTGGTAGATACCGGTTCTCTGATTCCAGCTTTCACTAATGCAGACTATAAGTCATGGCTTCTTTACTGACAGTGCCCAAAATTATTTAAGGTGCAACAACCTAACGTATAGCTGTGCCTTGTTTACATCAGGGATGCGAGAACCAGCATTTCCATACTGCAGAATTTTTCCTTTTGCTATTTAAAATTTGGAATCAGTACAGGAAGCCACAAATGTGACTACAGACTAGGAGGTCTAACAACAGAGAAAGAAGAGATTACTGCTTCCCTGTATCTGTTCTGGCCCTCTGCCAGACTATATGGCCCAGTATACAGGCATTCCCTCAGCAAAGCTAGAATTCCTATATCTGCTTCCGTGGATTAGTTTATTTAAACTAAACTGTTGGGCCTTGCCTACTGTAGCATATATAGTGTTCTACTGAGAAGGCAGCGGTCACTGCAAAGGGGATGGATGAGTAGCAGACAACCAAACGGTCATACTCTATCTGCTACGAACCACTAAAGAGTCTGCAGAGATAGGGCTCAAAACCACCACCGAGTTCCTCTGGTTACCATTCATCAGATGACTCCCACTGACTCTTAATGAGCTTTTAGTCTGTGTAACAGACAAAAGCATTTTACCCCATGTTTGCCTGGCCACCTGCTGTCACGCAGCTAAAGCGTTGTCTTGCTGAGCCGTGACACTCCATGGTGCTTCTGAGCAGTTTATGAGCAGACTGCTTTGTAGAGACCTGAAGAACGCCTTACAAAATTATTTTTGTCTGCTCAGGTGCAGGTCTACACCAGAGATTTTTTAAGCACAAGAATGACATCTAGGTTACATGACTATTTTTTCCATCTCTCCAGCCAACAGAGTTGTCCCAGCAAAATATTGTTGTGTGGGCCCAGTGTGAAACACGCATTTGGATGGAAAATTTCAGCTGATGTTTGACGGTCATAGGCACCTGTAAACACAGCCTTTATACTGGGAAATGTCAGGCATCTTCGCAATTGCCAGTGCCACCACCTCTGCAGAATCAACTTAAGCAGAATGAACACATATGTCAATGAACTCAGCCTCACCACAACCACATGAAAAACCTTGCAGTACTTCAAAGGGAAAGACGCCTTCAGAGGGTTGCTCGGCCTCACAGGGAGTAAGCCTGGACAGAAACCAGCGTCGTCGGTTATGCTACAATCAGACCAGACCCTTCCCGTAGTAGTCGGCTCCTGCTGTGAAAAAAACAAAACCAAACCCCCTCTGTAAGCTTGCTTACTACACAAACCCCTTGCTTTCGAGCAATATAGTGAAAAAAACCCAAACCAAAAACCCAACCGATTCCCCTCGCTTAAGGTTTAGCAGTGAAATAACTTGTTCACTCTTTAGTCGCCTGTTCTCCTGTTTTCTCGCCTGCAGAAGGGGACGGTAGCACCTCCCGGGCTCGCTCCAGCCGGGGGGCCGACGCTCTGCTACGAGCGGCCGCTGCCCCTGCCTTCGGCCGGGAGGTGCTCCGAGGGGAGAGCCGCCGGCTGCGTCCCAAGCCGCCCGGAGGTGCGCGGCTCCCGAGGCACGGCGGCTGTGCCTTTCTGCTGGCCGGGCGAGAGGCAGCCGGCGGGGGTCGGTGGGGACGGCTCCAGCGCTGACAGAGCGTGATCCCCCCGAGCAAGTGTGTCGCGCTGGCTCGCCCTCTCCCCCTGCCTCCAGTTACATCCCTGGCAGGAGACCGCGATTCTCGGCTTCGCTTTCCAGGGCTATTTTTGGCCAGGGCCGCCGCATGCTGATGGCAGCGGACCGGCAAGCCCCGGGCGTCCTTGCGGGCGGCAGGCGCCGGCGGGGGCCCCGCCGGGCGGGGGAAGGGGCGGCGCGCACCCCGCGCCCGCCCCGGCTCCCCCGCGGCGCCGGGCTCCCGCCGGCGGGCCGCCGAGGGCTGAGCGAGCCCGCCTCCGGCCCCGCGGGGGCCGGCCGTGAGGGAGGCCGACCCCGCGCCAGCCCGCCGCAGGGAAACGCCTCTCTGCTCCCCGCCGCCGGCGAGGCAGCCTGCGTGAGGGGCTGCCGCGCCCCAGCGGAGCCACAGCCGGGCGGGCGGCAGCGGGCCACCGCGGGGCGCCGCCATGGAGAGGACCCCCATCCCGGTGCTGACGGTGCAGACGGCGCCCTACGAGGACCAGCGGCCCACGGGCGGCGGGGGGCTGCGGCGGCCCACGGGGCTCTTCGAGAGCCAGCGCAACTACCTGCCCAACTTCGTGCAGAGCCTCCTCTCCTCCGTCGACCTCCGCGACCGCCAGGGCTGCACCATGGTGGTGGGCAGCGACGGCAGGTACTTCAGCAAGACGGCCATCGAGATCGTCGTGCAGATGGCCGCGGCCAACGGGGTAAGCGGGCCCCCTCACCCTCCCCGCCGCCCTCACGCCGTCCCCTCGGGGCGCCCTTCCCGCTAGCCGCGCCGGCCGGGCCCCCTCAGCCGCCCCCGGCCCGCCTCAGGCGGGCGTCCCCGTCGCCTCCTGGCAGCCGGCTCCGCGCCCTGCCCGCGCCGGCTCCTCCCTGCGGTGAGGAAGCGCCGAGCAGTCCCGTAGGAACGGGGGAGAACCTGTTGGTGTCACAGCCCGGGCAGCGCTGGGTGCACCAACGACGGTAAGACGAGCTGTGTCCGGCTGCGTTCCGGGGGTCTGCGCGGCTGGTGCCCGCGCCAGCCCGGTGCCGGCTCCTGCGTCCTTTGGGCTGTGCCGCCAGGCGTCGGCGAGGCTGGTTTTACCTGCCTGTAACGGAGGTGATCGTGATGGCCTCAGGAGACTGCTGGCCATGCCATACTGTTTCTTACCTTATTTTAGACTGAGGCAGGAACGGGAGCTGAAAAACACGGTTGACTCTGCAGGAGAAAATGTAACAGAATGAAAAATAAGCGTGTGGGGAAATGAAGGTGTCAGGCATGTATCTGCTGCTCAGGATCTTTTAGAAATACTCAAGGCAAATGGTATTATTGAAGCAAGAGGAATCCAGCATTTTGGCTGCATCTTAGGAAAATGATTGTTCTTCTCTGTTGTTCACTTGCGAACAAATTACTAAAGGCAAGAAGACAACAGTGGCACATACCTCTGTGACCAGATGGGTTGCAGCTTTTCTTGTGTGGTTTTGAAAATAGAAAAGAACTTGGGAAGGAAACCGATGTCTTCTCATAGATACATGCACATTCCTGTGTCAGTGTGTATCTACAGAAAGGTGGAAATACCAGCTAAGGTAGGCTTGAAGTTTCTACTTCAAAGCAGAGTTGAAGCTGCTGTCTCACGTTATGATGGCTAAATTGATTCTCCGGATCTGGCAAAAGAAGTTATATAATTTTATAGGGGTTTTTTTGTAGTGAATTTACTTTTTCTTAACTTTTTTCAAAAGCTCCGTTCTTTAAATGCAGTCCCGTTTTATAACCAGGAGATCTTTCAGCTTTGAAATGAATCTCCATATGTGTCTGAATTATCCCTGCTGACTTATTGTCACATATGGATTAGCCAGCCTGGTACAAATAATGACTATTTTAAATTTATTTCTAAAGCTCATTCTCAGCAGGCTGACACTATCAAGCAGACGCTGAGTGATACCTGAGATTTCAGAGAGACTGGCTGTGTTATGTACTGGCTAGCTTTTGCAAACTCACTGTTCACGTGGGGGCTTGCTAGAGGCCAGGACTTATGTGGCCCAGGGTGTGAGGAGGGCTGTTGGGGGGGACACTGGCAAAGGTGGGGCCACTGGCGAGGGTAGCACGGTGGTGTTCCGTCTGCAGCGACGCAGGACGAGCATGCAGGGAGCAAGCACAGAACAGCGGCCGTGGGCTGGTGTGTGGGGCGTTGCAAGGAAGGTAGGACGGGGCCCAGAGGAGTGCTGCTCCCTAGCCCCTTCCCCCACGTAGGTTGGTGGAGAAAGCCTGGCCACTGGAGTTGTACCTCTTGATCAGGCGGGATAAAGCGCAGCAACAGCTAAAGCAAGAGCCCTGCAGCAAGAGCTGCCCTGCCGAGGCTGATGTTCTTGCCTGCCCTTGCACACTGGTAGGAGCTACAGAGTGGGTTACAGCCGCAAGGTGACCACAAGGACTGAGGTGCTGAGGAAGACAAGAAGTTTAGGGTTTAGAAGACGAGGGGCTTGTCAGCCAAGTTATGCTGTATTCAGGATTCCTTCCTGACTAATTTTTCCTGTCAGCTTGCCTCCTTCCTGCTGCTTCTGTCACATTCCCCATTTTGCTGTGTTTCCTCTGAAGATCAGGTCTTTTTCACCTCAGGAGATTTCCAGTTTGACATGTTTCTGGCACCTTGCTGTAGTAGTGCTTCCCCTTTCTTAAGTTGCTGCAAGTTTCTTAGAAACAGTTTCTCCCTAGGGTTTTCTGAAGGCAAAACCCAAGCTTTTCTCCTCACAGTTCCCACAAATATCTGAATTCAAGCATGATACTCTTACTAATGACACAGTCCTCACAAATTCAGCAGGCCAGCTGGTAGGGTGCTACTGATACTGAAAAGGCTTCCCATTTCCCTGTGCTAATGCTCCATCCCCTCTCACGCTGCTCATCCTCACCCCCGTTTCTCTCAGGCACACTGTAAATGCATAAGCCTCACATTTACTTAGTGAATACTGTTTGTATGTTTTATTCTTCGGCTGTTAAAATACATCTGCTGGGAAAATATCTAAACCTCCCTGAAGGCATTGTTTAGTGCTGAGCGATGTAAGCAGGGAGAGAGGAAGGGAATACTCCTAAGGGCAAACATCTCTCCCTTTGGATGAGGTTAATGTCATTAGAAGGCACATAGCCAATATCACAAGGAAAGAAGTGAGCTGGTGTAGGCAGGATCGGGTGAAATGTGTGGAAGCCTTGAAGCTGCATTCAAAACCTTTAGCCACCCCAGAGTGCCAGGAGAGGGATAGCCATGTAGTGCTGATAAACTGAACTTGAATCTCCTTCCTGGAAGACACATACCGAGTGTTATGGTTAATTGTGCCTGCTGAGTACAAAAATAAAAGGGATTTTCTATTATCAACTGTAAATGTATTGCCCTTTAGAGTTGCTAGGTTCCCCTTGTTCTCATTTGGTGACTCACCCCGCATTCCCCCTGCGTTAACAGCCTAGCACAGTTGGCATAGGCCCCAGTACAAGGAATGAGATGAGGCCCCCTGCCCGGTCAGCTGCCAGTGCTTGCCCTGCCTTCTTCTTGTCTTCAGTCCCTCTGGCTCATGCCCTCCAGCTTGGGGTTGCAGGTACACACTCCACAGCTATAGCCTGCGTAGGCTTCCACTGGTGGCAACAGCTACAGGCTGGTCCACGCTGTGCAACTGTAGTCAGCACATGCTCCACCAGATCTTTCCGTTCAGAGCTGGAAGTGGCTAACCAGGGTCACCCGTCGACAGGTTACACAGCTGGGGCTGTAGCAAACACATTTGGGTAAGGGACTGCATGTCATGGGAGCGTGGGGGAGTGTGAGGAAAGCCAGACAGAGGTCCTGTACCATTCTGGGTTGCAACAAGCAGTTTTGCAAAGTGAAGTGGTAGGAGAGTATCTGAGGCTCCATTTCCCTTTTCACCTGTGTCCTGTCAGTAGTAGTGTCCTCATACCTTAATGTCTGGAAGAAATGAGGTAAAAGGCTCCATCGTTTATAATACAGTTCCCCTACAAATTAAATGCAAGTATTCCATTAGACCCATCACCTGGATGTGGTGTCTCATTTTTGATGCAAAGTTTAGGATATGCTTAAATGAGAAGCTGCTGTGTGTCCGTCTCAGTGGCAGATCAGAAGCTGATGATCATACTCTGAATATGGAAAGTCATAGCAACATCCTAGAGAGATCACAGAATATTGCTAGTAATGCTGTAGAAGTTTGAGATGGCAGAGAGTTTTCCAGTTGTCTTCTTTATAATACCATGTTTTTTTTATTTTCCGTGATCTGCCATGCAAATCTTGCCCTCCCTCCTTGGACCTGTATGATTGATATATTTGGTTCTACATTGAGTGTGGTGCTCAGTCATCTTTAGGATACTATAGTAAAAGATAGGAAGGCACAGCCCTGTGCTTTCCAGGATATAATCTGCTTGCTTCGTGTTCTTTCAAGTTTAATTGACTGAGGCATGTGAGAGATTACTGGGAAAAATAATAAAAAAAGGCATTAAGTGACTCCACAATAATCAACTGAATTGTCTGAAAACGCACAGCTGCAAGTGGTAATATTGCGTAAAAATGTTCTTGTAAAGTACTCGTTAGGGTGACTATTCTTTCAGCTGAAACAGTTTGCTGAGGATCATGGTCTTTGTTTCTGCTGTTGCTACTAAAAGCAGAGTGACAAAATAGAACGTGGCGTAGGGACACACTATTAGAAGAGACATTACATGCCTGTGATCCCGTAGCCATGCAAGGTTTTGAATTCCAAAGATAATCTTTCCATGCTATGAAACTGTCCAAGATTTTCAGAAGGATATTACTGGAACTTTAATTGTGAGTCAGTACATGGTCATTAATTGGTTACTGTTTTAGCCTGGATTGTGAGAAGTCTGTACATCTGAGTGTTCATTACTTAAAACTAATTAAATGTCAGTTTAGTTTTTGGTTCAGAGATAAATGAACAGGTTCTGGGCCAAGAGAGGATGAGGTTGTGCATTCTTGCCACTGAAATGAAGAGAGCAGAGGAAGATGGGTAGCATGTGTACACTTCTAAGGTCTGCACTGTCCTCAGGGAGTTTTGTAAAAGCACTGAAGACCTTCACATAAGGTGAAGCTCTTTGCACTAGTCACTGCAAATGAAATATCTGTGTATCATTCATGTAATTTCACTTTCAACATCCTTAATTTAGAATACTAAATATTGCAGTATTTCTATAGCGTAGAAATTAGTATAATAAATAATATTTCTAAGCAGTATAGAAATAATAGCCTTGTGACAAATGCTGAAGGCGAATTACTCCTGTTCATATCAATATTTGGCATCCAGAAAAATGGGAAAACTGGTTTGTGCAACATCTATTGAACAGAAAAAAAATGAAAATATGGTGAAGAGATAGTGCCAGGTAATTTGTGCATTCTGAACAATCTAAGTATTCTACTTACTTTAAAAAACCAGTTTCTGTGTCCATGAAGGCAAAAATCTAAACCTCACAAGTTTAGATTTAGAAGTAGAGAGAACATGTGCTCATGATAAACCTGTATGCAAGTATAAATGCATTTGTACTTGACTACCTCAACATAGATTCAGTGTTGTTGTTTTCAAGCATTTTGCAAAATGTAATTCCTGTCGTATTCCTTTTGCTTACCGATACACAATACTGTTTTAAGAGCTGGCACCCATTTCTGACAGCTGTATTTGGATGATTGAGTCATTGCTCTAGCTTTCTACATGCTTCATAGTTTAAAAAAGGGAGAGACAATATTCAAAACAAACATTTTCAGTATTTATTTTCATCATGCTTTTCTTTCTATAATAAAGGTGCATGGGTAGACTGTTGTATAGACTGGAAGAGAGTTTGTTAAAGTCTATTTCCTAAAGTTCTGTGTTTTTTCTAATGCTTCAGTACAATTGGCAATAGTGATTAAATGACAGCATAAATACAACAGTCTTGCAAGACGTGGCATGTTGTCCAAAAACTGCTTCATGGACTGCAAAGAAGCCATAAAAGGACACACTCAAATTCAGAACAATTGGAAAAAAAATCTCTATTTCTCCTTCAAATTATTTACATGGCACTGGTTTAAATAAAACAGTAAATTATGTGGCTAATGGAAAGTTTTCTTTCTTTCTTGAGCTTGATTCTAAAAGTGTGTCAAAGCATGTGCTAGAGCTCCTAGTGATTTCAGAGCCTCTCATGATGGATGGAGTTTTACCCTACGCATTTTCTGAGGTAAAAGTGTGTCAGTCAGTTGTCAGCCCACAACAACTGGAAACATTTCTGCTATTAAAAAAAAAAAAGTCATCTTGCTTGTTTCACAAAGTAGGAATAGCATTTCTGTGGTAACAAGTAGGGTTGTATAGAAAGTATTTTTGAAGTAATTTATTATTCAAAACAGTTGAATAAATGAAATGTAAATGTAGCATTTGCAGATTTAAAAGAGTTTTAAAAGGTGGGAAGAACGTTACATAAATGGGAAGAAGTCTGATCAGTAAGGGAGATACCAATTTTGTTCTGTAATCAGTGAAATAACATTTAATCAGCTGCTTCACTTGGCTTGGAGCTAGGAGTGGAGGAAATATACCTTTATTGTTGCTCCTAAGGTCTGTAAATTATGATAAATTGAGAGATTTATAAATACATATGCTGTAAATTACTGCTTAGTTTTACCTTTAGGGAGAAGCAAGAGTGGGAAGGCAGGAGAGACAAAAAGTCAGAAAGTGATAGAGCGTCTTGCAAGTAAATGCTGTCACAGTGCACAAACATAACGTTTAATCTGTTCTTCAGGGAAAACTGTATTCACTGGTATGTTTTGTTCCACAAATAATCAAAGGTATTTATGTTATAGTTGGCATCAGGTTCTATAATAAGGAAGATGGTATTGCTCTTAATCATTCAGTTGTAGGTTAATGAAACTGTATTGTTAGGCTTAAATAGGAAGTAAAATTGTTCAATACCACTGAAGGGAGCAGAAATGATGTTCAGCTGTGTGGTGTATGTGTTAACTGTATATACATTCCATCCTCACCAACTGACCATGTCAGTGGAAGCACTGCTTTAAAATGATCTGTTGAAACAGAAAATGTGGATTCTGCTGATTTGCATTTTTTCTCCTGGAAAGGATACTTGTTTTCCCTGGAAAATATTTTCATTATAGTAGAAAAATGAGAAACCAGAATTTTTTGTTTCTGAACTTTTTCTTTTTTCATTTCCTTCAGAATTGTTCCAACCTGGGAGAAAAAAAGACAATGAAACAAAACATTTTCCCAATAGTGGCAAGAGCAAGTCAAATGAACCCTGAAGATTTTCCATGAACCGTACTTATAATTTTGATAGCTTTCCTGTTTTCTAGCAACAATCCATAAGCTTCAAGATTATCTGCAAAAACTGTGAAAAGACAACCAGGTAGACAAGCAATTATCCTATCATCAGATCTTGAGGTAGAAATCTCAGTTAATAGAATGCATTGCTCTGCACAGTTTTTTAAATTTGAAAGCAGATCTTGTCATTCTCAGTGAAAGCGAAAGCTTAAAGGCACAAGAGCAGGCTGTCCCCAGGTGCCGAAAGACGAGCCAGCAGGGAAGAAGAGTGGCCTGGCTGAATACAGAGCTTTGGCTAGAACTCAGGAAAAAGAGGAGAGTCTACGAACTCTGGAAGAAGGGGCAGGCAAGTCAAGAGGACTACAAAGGTGTAGTGAGGTTGTGCAGGGAGAAAATTAGAAGGGCCGAAGCCGAGCTAGGGCTCCATCTGGCTACTGCCATAAAAGACAACAAAAAATACTTCTTCAAATACATTAGCAGCAAAAGGAGAGCTGAGGAGAATCTCCAGCCCCTAGTAGATGGGGGAGGGAACACAGTGACCAAGGATGAGGAAAAGGCTGAGGTACTTAATGCCTTCTTTGCCTCAGTCTTTAATAGCAGGGCCAATTGTTCTCTGGGTACCCAGCCCCTGGAGTTGGAAGATACGGACGGGGACCAGAATGGAGCCCCCATAATCCAGGGGAAAATGGTGAGTGACCTGCTGCACCACTTAGACACTCACAAGTCTGTGGGGCCTGATGAGATCCACCCGAGAGTACTGAAGGAACTGGCAGATGTGCTCACCAAGCCTCTTTCCATCATTTACCAGCAGTCCTGGCTAACTGGGGAGGTCCCAGGTGACTGGAGGTTAGCGAACGTGACGCCCATCTACAAGAAGGGCCGGAAGGAGGACCCGGGGAACTACAGGCCTGTCAGCCTGACCTCGGTGCTGGGGAAGGGTATGGAGCAGCTCATCTTGAGTGCCATCACACGGCATGTAGAGAATAACCAAGGGATCAAGCCCAGCCAGCATGGGTTTATGAAGGGCAGGTCCTGCTTGACCAACCTGATCTCCTTCTACGACAAGGTGACCCGCCTAATGGATGAGGGGAAGGCTGTGGATGTTGTCTATCTAGACTTCAGTAAAGCCTTTGACATGGTTTCCTACAGCATTCTCCTGGAGAAACTGGCTGCTCATGCCTTGGATGGGTGTACTCTTCGCTGGGTAAAGAACTGGCTGGATGGCCTGGCCCAAAGAGTGGTGGTGAATGGAGTTTACTCCAGTTGGCGGCCAGTCACAAGCGGTGTCCCCCAGGGCCCAGTTTTGGGGCCAGTTCTGTTTAATATCTTTATCAATGATCTGGACAAGGGGATCGAGTGCACCCTCAGTAAGTTTGCAGACAACACCAAGTTGTGCAGGAGTGTTGATCTGCTTGAGGGTAGGAAGGCTCTACAGAGGGACCTGGACAGGCTGGATCAATGGGCCAAGGCCAATTGTATGAGGTTCAGCAAGGCCAAGTGCCGGGTCCTGCACTTGGGTCACAACAACCCCATGCAACGCTACAGGCTTGGGGAAGAGTGGCTGGAAAGCTGCCTGGTAGAAAAGGACCTGGGGGTGTTGGTTGAGAGCTGGCTGAATATGAGCCAGCAGTGTGCCCAGGTGGCCAAGAAAGCCAATGGCATCCTGGCTTGTATCAAAAATAGCGTGGCCAGCAGGACTAGGGAAGTGATCGTGCCCCTGTACTCAGCACTGGTGAGGCCGCACCTCGAATCCTGTGTTCGGTTTTGGGCCCCTCACTCCAAGAGAGACATTGAGGTGCTGGAGCGTGTCCAGAGAAGGGCAACGAAGCTGGTGAAGGGTCTGGAGCAGAAGTCTTATGAGGAGCGGCTGAGGGAGCTGGGACTGTTTAGCCTGGAGAAGCGGAGGCTGAGGGGAGACCTTATTGCTCTCTACAACTACCTGAAAGGAGGCTGTAGAGAGGTGGGGGTCGGTCTCTTCTCCCAGGTAAGAACTGATAGGACAAGAGGGAATGGCCTCAAGTTGCACCAGGGGAGGTTTAGACAGGATATTAGGAAATTTTACTTCACTGAAAGGGTTATCAAGCACTGGAACAGGCTGCCCAGGGAAGTGGCTGAGTCGCCATCCCTGGAAGTATTTAAAAGATGTTTGAATGAGGTGTTTAAGGACATGGTGTAGTGGTGGTCTTGGTAGTGTTAGGCTTACGGTTGGATTTGATGATCTTAAAGGTCTTTTCTAACCTATACAATTCTGTGATTCTGTGATTCTCTGAAATGGCTAACCACAGTTTGTGCTTTGTGAGGGTTAGCAAAAAAGCAACTTGTGCTTACTTTAGAAATTGGTCATTTCAATGTAGAAATCTTTATTTTTTTATTAAAATAGTTCACAAGAACAGGCTAAATAAATCATCTGTTAATCCTTTGCTTTTCTGAAATTATTTGGAACCCCACTTCTAAATAACCATTAAGAGCCTCACACAAACGCTGGACCCAGAAGGTCATCTGTGTATGAAGGAACAGCTCTTTATCCAAGGGAGGCAGGTAGTGACACCTCCCTTGCTGTTGGTTTGCCACATGGACAGTAGAGCTATCAAATCTCCCTCAAACTAGCGAAGGAAATCTGAGGTTGAAGTCCCAGTCTGCTTTTAGATGGGGAGTGAGAAGGATTCAGAATTCTGCCTCTTCCTTCCCCCCAGAAAGTACTACTCAATAGTGGTGGAGGGTTTTTTTGATTGTTCGGTTGCGGCTTTTTTTTTTAAGTGAGGATATTAAAAAACCCCAAACTTTGGCAATATCCTTTTAAGCTCCATATGCAGCTGCCTCAGTTCTCTTCTGTGATACTAGCCTCCCCTTCTCCCTTCCTTTTTTTGTACCTGCCTGTTTTCCAGGAACTGGAATTCTTTCATATTTCTTTGTAAATACATTTCTGGTTGGCTCCTACATTATTTATGTTGAGCTGAAACTGTAGTATCTGTGTAGGGGATGAAGGCGAGGTTTTGAAATTGGAACCTTGCAGTGGAACTGTACATAATACCAAACTTGTTGCGTCAGTGTTTAATAACACCACCTGAACGCTTTTTTTACTTTAAGAATGGTGGGAACTTCCCCTGCTCAGCTGCGCCCTGGGAAACACACCCTCTTCGTCTGGATAGCCAAGGAGTCACTGATGGCTGGAGGAGGAGCAATACTTTCTATAGGGCAGGACATCCAAGGGTGTCTTAGTAATTGAGATGTGACTCGCAGAGACTACGGTTCCTAGTGATATTTGTGATTGCACTGAAAGGCCACTCCATGAAAGGCAATTTGCTTGCTGTTCTCTTTTATGCTAGTTAAAGTCCCAGCCCTGCAAACTGTATCCACACAGTCAGCCCTAAACTATATTGATATTTGAGGGGATTTGCTGGTTCGTGGGGATACCTGGAAAGGTTTGATAGCAGGATCATAGCCCGGTGCTGTGCTTGGGAGCTTTGCGAGTCACTGCCATGGCTGTGCTCTTGCTTCACTGTCAGTACACAGGCCACTGGGCTTAAATGTGCCAAGATGCAACATTTTTTGTCAGCACTCCAGATTAGCATGTAACCAACTAAGGTATGTATGTTTCTCTGCAAAAGAATAGGTTCCATACTAGGACTTTATAATTTCTATCCTATGCATGTATACCTATATGTGTGTGTGTGTTTATTTATTAATTTTCAAAAGTTTAGTACCATTCAGAGTACTTTGACTTCCTTTTCCACCTAGATCGGCAGATTGGTTATTGGACAGAATGGTATCTTATCCACACCTGCTGTTTCATGTATCATACGAAAGATCAAAGCAGCTGGTGGAATTATTCTAACAGCTAGCCACGGTCCTGGCGGACCTGGAGGAGAGTTTGGAGTCAAGTTTGAGGTTGCCAATGGAGGTAGGTTTTTTTTAATAACGTATTACAACATTGCATCTTGGTATGATGAAAATACGCTGACAAGGATAACTAGCTGACTTTAACTATGTGTTTTTCACTAATTCTGTTAAAATTATGAAGAACATATGCTTATCTTTTTTTTTCAGTAATAGGAGTGTATTTGTTTACATGGATCTGTACAATAAGCATTAAATGTTCACTGAAGTCCTTGTGGTAGCTGTAAGATTTCTATAAACAAGAGGTTTGCTGTCCCATTTTTACAGCATTTTATGTAGATCATTGTAACAGTTCTGATCCTTTTATAAAGACTCCTATGAGGGAGCTCTCTTTTGCCCATATTTCTATGTTGCTTGTCTTGGCATTTACTTTAAAGCATGTAATTTCAGAAGTGCTGTAAGCAGTATAATTCATTGTCTTGTATGGAAGAAAGCACTTCTCATGTTTACACAGGAAATAACTGCTCTTATCCATGGAGAGGGTTGTACCATTTTAACTATAGCAACTCCACTGTTGAATAATGGGATTCATGTATATAGCTTATGTCTTGTTTTCCAAAATCAGCAAGCTGATACATGTAGGTATGTTATACATTACGTATGTTTTATGTTATAGATCTGTGTATACCCGTAAAACATCATGGTGACAACTGCTGACACCTTGTATAGCTCACACATGTAGAGTGCTTTTCATCTGAAAAAACTGAAAGTGCTTTTAAAATAATGTTTCCTTCCCCAGTTTGAAGGTGGGAGAACTTGAGAAGGGGTTGCTTCTTCCTTGTCCCTTGTTTAATTGAAAAATGCGCATGGTTAAACCAGTGTGATTTTATAAACAGAATAGGCTTGAATCCCAGAGAGATTAAAGGGACTGCGTAAGGTCAGACAGTGAGAAAGCCAGGGTCACAGCACAAACATACCAGAGCCAAACCATTATATGCATTAGCACTCTATAAACTTTAAAATACCATGTACACCTAGAATCTGTTTGATAAATGGATAACAGTTGGTGGGGCATTCTTTTTAGTGTACTTTGCCTTTTTAAAGAAAATTCAAACAGGCTGTTAAGCTTTAAATATGAAACATTCCTCCAGCACAGGTCACAAGGTTCAATTATTTATGATAATCAGCAGAGACATAATGAAAAGTAGTTGGTTTAAGTTGCAGCTGAGAAAATGTGGGTTAAGTATTAGGCAAGGCTTTTGAACTATGAGAATGGTTAGGCACCACAACAAGCTCCTAGGGAAGGCTATTGTTGCTCTGCATTCTCACTCAGCCGATTTTGCAGATCCAGGTCAGGCAGAAGTGTTTTGTTTCTGTAGCTGTAGGAGAGAACGCAGAGTGACACTGTGGGATCTCCTCAGCTGGAAATATCAGTAGACAATACATCTATCTGTCAAGGATGATCTGGAGCTAATGAAACCTGTCCTCACCCCTTGGATGGGTTTGGATTAGATGAGTAAGAAGTCATTTTCTAAGCCAAATGAAGAGTTAAGTGACTGTTACTTACTGTATTGCCTTGGACCATCTGGTACACTGCATCTGAGATGGAACACACTGATTTATGTGGCAAAGCTGCACTGAATATAGCAGCATTGTTAGAGAAGTGGGAAATTAGCACTGAAAGGACAGAGGCTTTGGATTAGGAGAGAGAGTGCATAAAAGACAATAAAGGAAGTAATTTTTCAGAGTGGAAGTGTGGCTTTAATGTAAGCAATGAAGAGTCAGATGAACCAGAAAGGACTTTTGTTGTAACTCAGATTCAACTCTTGCACTGTATACAGCATGGCTCATCTGGTAATTTTTGCATCAAGCCTGCAAATTCTATTTGATTGACAGTAAATCTTTAAAAATAGAGCCAATCTTCAGGATTTGGCAATAAAAGTAATGCACAAGTAAGATGTGATTTCTGTTTCTGAATGATGTAACTGTTCCAGGTCATAATTGCTTGTTAAGCAATTAAGGCATTTAGAATTCTAACAAAGATACATTTCCTTAAGCCATTGGAGGAAAACTGCAAGAGAACACCACTGTCAAACTGGTAAGACTTTTTAAAATGGTGATTCTGTCTAATGAAATAATGTGAAACACAAAGTTATCTCACCTTCACAAGTGTGCATTTGCAGAAAGCCCTATGAAACACCAGAAACTGCTGCTGAAGGACAGGTGGTCCTTTAATATATATGTTGAGATTCTGTGTAGAGTAAAAAATGACTGTCTTTGAGCAATAAACCCGAAGAAAGATGGGTGCAGGTTTTTTGGTTCCCTCATCCCCCCTGCCCTGGATAATGATTGATTTAAATACTCTTATGTGAATCAAAATGTTGTGAGTAATGCACTGTATTTCCATGTTACATTTTTTCAAAAAATGTTTTAAACCTGTTTTACACTGAAAGAAAAGACCTTATTTACTATAGTTCTTTGTTTGGGTTTATTCCTTAATAACTCCAATATATTAAGAAAAATGTTTGCTATAGCGCTCACTTTTTAAGTAGGGAACCTTCATTTAAAAAAATGACCCATCACATGCTTTTTTCTTGCAGGACCTGCTCCAGATATAGTTTCAGATAAAATCTATCAAATAAGCAAAACCTTGGAGGAATATGCCATTTGTCCTGATCTCAGAGTTGATTTGTCACGCCTAGGAAGACAAGAATTTGATCTGGAGAACAAATTCAAACCTTTCCGAGGTATCAGTGTGTGCTTTTATGCATGCTACATCCATTGATTCTAAATATTAGAATTGCTGCAGAATGATAATGGGTAATTATTTAAACAGAACTTTAATTCTTCAAAATGCCTTACTACAAGTTCTCAAAATATTAGGCAGTACAGGTAAGCGTTGTGTTTGTTTTGCACATAAGGAAGATGAGTTACGGACTTCAAGTGCATCAGGCCTCATCATTTAGCCAAGTACCTTTGCCAAATATACGTGCTTAAGCTTGCTAGTAGTTAAACACCAAACACAAACATTTTTGGACTAGGAATGGTTTGCTCATGAAAATCTAATAGACAAAAGAGTTCGTGGGAGTCTCAGTTTATTCATTCTTTGCTCACACTTTCTGAAAAGTTGTGGGATGTGTAAGGCACTATACATCCAGTGACTCCAAATGTAAAGGGAGTACTTAAGCACATGTTTAATTTTAAGCATGTGAATACTTTTATGCCTACACTTGATTTAAAATGAGCTAATACAGCCATTTTGTCCTGAAAGAGTCAAAAGCAAAGAAACGGGTCCAGACAATATTTCAAGTACTATTAAACTCTGTGTGGCCTTAAGAACTCTTCCTCATTCCTCATGTCCTAGAATTAAAGCCAGTTTATTTTCCACCAAAACATTTTGTTTTGAGACAAAGTACATTTTGATAAATAAAGTTTTTTATTTTAAAAAATTAAATTATGATTTTTTTTTTTTGATTGCAAAGAACATGTTTGGCATTTCAGGCAAGCAAAAAGCAAAGAAAATTCAGCTCTAGCACAACTCTGGAATCATATGATTGCTACAGTTTTAAATTTTGCTTTTTCAACATTTTAATCTCCCGAAATTGTATTTTTCTAAATGAAATGAGACACCCTGGTCCCCCCCAGTAGTATAAAAATAGATTAAAAATAATTGCCATTTGTCTGAATGTGTTTCTAAGGAAAAATCATTTCTCAATCATCTCTTCCCAGAATACATCATCCTGGGACAGTAATGCTGCCAGGGATCCATACTGAAGCAATGTAATTGGCTTACAAGTGCATGAATAAGTGTAGTTTACACAGGTCTGAATGCAGAATGAAAGTGCAGAAAGAATGAAAATAATTTAAAAAGTATTTTAAGATACTACCTGATGTATTTAAAACTTCTGCTTTTTCAGTTGTATGAACTAACTCCTGTGAATCAAGGCTACGGAGGTGTTGAAGCAACTGAGAGTAGACCAGTTGAGTTTGGCAGGAGCTAAAATAATTTTTAGACTTTAATCCTGCATGCACTTTATCTTAACATGTGTGAGCAGCTCCACTGAAGTTGGGGCATTTGTTCATATGTGTAAAGCTTAGAGCCTACTTAAACATCATTAGGAGCAGGGCATAGAAGATATGCAGTAATGGAATTTTAGTGAATCCTTGAGACTTTCAACATATGCTGTAGAATTAACTCATTTTGAAATACGTTTTACAGGTTGTTTTTCATCCTTGAGAACCTTTTTTATTGTTTCTCCATTCAAGTGTATTGTTACAATCTATTCTAAGTGTTTTTCTCAGGCTCAAAAAATGTCCGTGTCATTTTCATGTTATCCTAAAGAAGAGCATTAGGGTGAGGTCAGTATTTCTTAGGAAAACTGGCTGATATTCTAAGTAATAATTTAACTTGTAACTAAAATATTTCAAGATACTCATTAACCAGATAAAAGACATATGTATAATATAAGCTTTTTAATTTAATCAGGAAAAGTAATAGGTTCCAAGATGACTGAGAATCATGGCTTTCGGCAGTTGTTTGGTAACTGCTTTCATTATGACAGACTCACTTTCATTAATTCATTTTAGTTTAATGTTTTACATCCAAAAGAACTAGAAAAATTGTAGCTATCTGTTTTTATGAATTTAGAATTCAAATTAGCAAGACCTTAGCAAAACCAGATGTAGTATCTGAGCGTAACTTCCCTAAATCAGTGAGATATAAAATGCAAAAGTGTAGTGGTAGATTGACAACAAACTGGAGACAGATATTCTAAGTGCCAAAACTGAGAATAATAGCCTGTATGTCTCTACTGATGGAATGATGCAGATAGATACTTGTGTCAGATAGAAGAGTAGCACATTTGGCTTCAACTCGGCACGGACATCTTCCATCCTCTGAGAATAAACCTGTTTAGCTTGAAAAGTTGTTCAGTGATTTAATGAATGATAAAGAGTTTACTTTTGATAGAATGTACTCTCATGAATGTTTTCAGTGAGGAACTGTCAATTTACATTATCTCTGCAGTGCTTTAGCAGGCAAAACTGTTGATCTTTGCAAGGCTTAAAGCTTGATGGGAGCCACACTGTAATCAGTGGAAGTCTTTGACTTTGTCTCTATGGGCTTCAGAGCAAATCCATATTATGTAGAGGTTGCACGCTCTGATTTTAGTTGAGGTGCACGGCTGGTGGAAGTGTGCTGAAAGAGATACTTTCCCATATGTGAACTGTAGTGATTTTTTTCTACCTAATTTTTCTAGTGGAAATTGTTGATTCTGTGGATATCTACCTCAATCTCCTTCGAAGTATCTTTGACTTCAATGCAATCAGAAATTTGCTGACCGGACCCAACCAGATTAAAATAAGGATTGATGCCATGAACGGAGGTATGAACTTAAGTTGCTATCAGGACAAAATTGTAGGTACACTGCAATAGCTTCCCAGTAAAGATGGTACACTGCAATAGTTTCCCAATAAAGGTACAGTGTATAAATGTCAGAGTTTTTAGTAAGGTTAAGGGTAATAAGAAAGGATTTGAACATTATACTAGTAACAAAGGCAATCTTAACAACGAGTTAGGTCCCTTATTAGGCAAACAGGTTTATCTTTCTTGATAAAGAAGTGAAGGCATATATGTCCAATAAACATTCTCTTTCTGCATTTGGAAGCAAGCAGGATGAGGTAATCTTGCCATGAGAGGGTGATGAAGTATGTGTTGCAGTGTGCAGTAACCAAGGAGGTTACAAGGCAGCCTCTACTAAGAGTAAATTCTAAATGGTATAAAATTAGTTAAGTCTGAATAAATTGCACCCAAGAGTCTTTAAAGAGTTGGCTGAGACCTGTCTCACTAATGTTAACTGTTAAAAAATTTCAGTGTACTGGGGGCAAGATGAAAGAAAGTGTCACAGAAGACAGCAAGGGGGCCAATTTTGTGCCAATATTAAAAAATTGTAAGCTGTGTCACTTGCAGAAACATAAATCAGTATGAGATCTATCTTAGGCTACGTCATGAAAAAAGAAATAAAGGTTTCTACAGATAATGACTTGAAGGATAGGAATGTAAGTAATGCTGTTCAACATTATCTTACGGAAAAAAAATTCCATCAAACCAGGTTTCATTCTTTAATGGGATTACAAAAACAGACCAATAAAGGGAGCTGGATAGACTTACAAAGCTTTTGTAAAGCATTTTATCTAGTACAGTGTGATGTCACTGTTCAAAAGATCATAGTGGGCATACAGTCAGTGTGAACAGCCAGTTCACAGGCTGTGGCAAAATACTATAGTGGGCATACAGTCAGCGTGAACATCCAGTTTTGCCAGGCTGTGGCAAAAGGGCAGATGATGTCCTTGAACAATGCAGAGGGAGCAATGAGGAAGGCACTGCCTCCTGTCATGTACAGTACTGGAGAGGCTGTTACTCAAATAGTTCATAGAGCTCTGATGTCCAGATCTATAACTGAGCGTTGAAAAATTGTCAAAAAGATGCATAGTCTGGCTCAGGGTTAGAAAAACTTTTCTGATGCATCAGAAAAATTTTGAAGGACTGAGCTTGTTTACTTTGTTTACAAGGTGATAGAGAATTGGCTTTATGACTTTGTATCTTGGTGGAGAAATAGCCATATTGTAATACATAGTACACCTACAGTAAGTGTATACAAGAATACTTGTTTATACAACAGAGAAAGGGGTTTTTTTTCCTGCAGAAAAATTATTCTCAGTCTTCTATTCCCCAAAATACCAAAAAGAATCAATAGTGAGAAGCTGAGGCCAGACAAAGTCAAATTGAAATGTAGCTCACATGTTTGTGGGTAACAGTGAATAACCACTGGAGGAATCTACCAAAGATAGTTGGGGTTTGTCCTTCTCTTGGTGGCATCAGATCAAAAGTCTTTCTGGATGAGATGCATTAGCCAAAAGCGAGTCACCAGCCACAATACAGTGAGCATTAGAGAGGACCACGTGTATGTGGACAAACTGTCTTCCAAAGTTTGTTTTAGCTCTGCACCTCTGGAATATGCTTTTATGTCTGTAGACATTGATAGTTTAACACTGGCATAGAAAAGAGTAATTCATCAGGCTTCTACTCTTGATAAGAACCTGAATCATTGTTTACTGTATATTTTACAGAATTAGCATCTAAATTTTCTTGAACACAAGTTTCTCACATAGTTTTACCTCAGGTTACAGTTGCTCCAGTTGGCAAGGTTTGGGAGTAAGGTAGGAGAAAGAGAGAGTACGACAGAGCGAGCAATCACTCATGAATTTTTTACCTCTGAGTGACCTGTTCACACCTGCCTGAGGGATACAGAGAACGCACTCAGTTGTTAGTGTCCATTCAGCCGCTGAATGCATATAATAATTATGATATATAATAGCATGAGCTGGGGTCTTAGTTAGCCATATCTTTAACAAAATAAAGAGGTTATTTTGGAGTTAGTTTTGAGAAAGTTTTTATTTATTATCTACATGGTAGTAACTAAAATGTGGTAAAATTCTTTGGTGGACAAACCTATTGTAATCTTAACATGAATTGGAATTTTGAGGTAAGTTTATTTCCCATTTGTATTCTCCTACTGTTTGCTTTCATTGCTATTACGTGTTAAAATGTTGTTTGTATTCCAGGACACAGAATAGCACCTTATTTTTATTCTAGTGAGAAGAAACCCTCTATGTGTATGATAATTTCTTTACTTAATAATGGGTAAATAAAACTTGTATCTTTGACCATTCAGTGATTACTTTTCCATTTCCACTAGTGCGAACTGTGTTTTTAACACTGAATTGTCAATTAATTATTTACTGGGGGGACAATCACATGCTCCTCTGTGAAATAATAGTTTGGGTTTTGTTGCTAGGACAGATGTATAGAATTGCTGAAAGTATGTCTTGTATCAAGTCCCCATGGTGCCGTGAAAAATTTGAACGTCAAGCATACGTTTTTGTGACTGCATGGCAGATTTCTGTTTTTGCAGTTATGGGACCTTATGTGAGAAGAATCCTGTGTGACGAATTGGGAGCTCCTGCAAATTCTGCCATAAACTGTATTCCTCTGGAGGATTTTGGTGGACAGCCTCCTGATCCCAACTTAACATATGCAACTGCATTGCTGGAGGCTATGAGAGGTGGCGAGTATGGATTTGGAGCCGCTTTTGATGCTGACGGAGTAAGTATTTTGATCTGTCTGGAGGTTTCACCATAGTTGTTTGTCTGGGGTCAGATATGGGACATGTAAGTATAATTTATTTGCTTTTCAGTAAGCCCTCAAAGCTGAAAGCAATATTACTTTCAGGTACAGATGATAGCATTTGCAACCCATAAATCAGACACATATGTTGTAATTTGTCTCTGCAGATGACTGCAAATCAAGTAGGATGTGAATGCAGAATGAGAATTCTTCAAATATTAGGCTGGTTTTATCTTGTACTGGTATAACACTTTTATTCCCTGGTTAGGAAGAGACAGCATATATAGATAATACGGACTTGTCACAGTAAGTACTAACTAAGTTATGTCCTTTTTGATTAACATCTTAAATTGAGGGATTTTTAGCTCAATAAAGCACTGAATCATAATCTCTGTTGGTTTTAATTTTTTTATGTCATATTATCGCATTATAAACAGCGAAGTATTACAGAAACAACTTTCTGTCCTGACAGGGTGGGAGAAAGATGAAAAGGTTCTGAAGAACAGAAGCTGTATTCTGTTGTCAGTAAACACAAAACAGCCTCCTACTCCTGGTATAGTGTGAGTCATTGGCAAAAGGATTCTCCTACAGAGGCATTCCCTGGCAGGAACAGACCTACTGAAGTAGGAGGCTGAAGCTAGGGACTGATCTGGAGCTTTGATTTGCAAGGCTGGAGGGAGTGATAGTGTGATAGCAAGATTATAAACCTGCCAGGATGATGCCAATAAATTATTCTGCCTGAAGAGGGATGCAAGTAACCCAAAGCCTGTTCTTTTTTTCCCTACCTACAGTGGATCTAATAAAAGAAATTACTGCTCCACAAAACATGGAGTTTAAGATGCTTTTTAAAATTTATTTTCTTCTCCAGGACCGCTACATGATCCTTGGCCAAAATGGTTTCTTTGTTAATGCGTCAGATTCATTGGCTATAATTGCTGCCAATCTGTCTTGCATTCCATACTTCTGTCAGATGGGTGTCCGAGGATTTGGCAGGAGCATGCCTACCAGCACAGCCCTGGACAAGTAAGATGAAACATTTATTTGTATCACCTTGGTCATTACATTAGTTACCTCTCTGTTTTGTACTACATAGCAATTCCAAAATTGTGAAGTCTTTTGATAAGAGCTGCTAATTTTCACAATCTTTATGTGCTTTATTATTTTAACTAGTTTTGATGATATTTTGATCTTACCTAGACTAATTTTACCAACCTTTACTTGGATGAAAATAGTTTAATACAGTGTGGAAAAGAAACAAATAGGTTAAATCTTTTTGAGAGTACAAACACTTGACTGGTAATTCCTTTTCCAAATAACTTTCGTCTTTTTCGTAGTAAATAATGGTTTACAGCCCAATCTAGCAGCCCTTCTTATGAAAGTCATGGAAGTTTAAAAGAGATAAAGTACTAATTCTGTACTAAACAAGCATTAAAAAAACCCCAAACAAAAACCCCCTCTTATTTTAAGCCTTTGAAATGTATCATCTATTATGATACAAAATGTCCCAGAAGAGACTGGAGGCAGTCATGAAATCCATTGCCAGTTTCAAGGCAGGTTAAAAGTATACCTAAAGCTATTTCTGACAAATCCGATCTACTGTTAAAAGATTTGCTTGATATGCATCTTGGTTTAGGAGCCGAATTTTGAACAAGTCTCATCCAGGCCTAAATTTTCTGTAAATATTGGCATAAGAGCATGAAGCTAAATATTATTGCCTTATATATTCTGTGTGGAAAGAGCATTCACTGAGTCAATTGTGTCTCAGTGTTGATCTGGTTGCATAGCTTTACTAACACAAGAATGATCTGCTGCCCCCATTAAATGTGTCCAATCAGGGAACAGTAATTTTAAAGTGAAATGTAGCTTGTGTGAAAAGGTTGATTGCTCTTTGAAAAGAAAAGATATTAGGGTGCTTCCCTATTCAGGAAATTTCTGAAGGTTACTAAATTCAGAGCTAGCAGCTTCCTCTAATGCTTGACAGAGTCTTCAGGGAAATATTCCTTACTGGTAGGTAGATGGTCCAATTTAAGGAAATACGGTTAGGTCAGGATTTGCTGTATTTTGTTTATTCTGTTTAGAGATCCAAAAATCTAATTGTTTAAGTGAAAGCTACCATTATATTGAAATACTAGATAAAATAAATAGAGGTTCATTTTGGATATAAAACCCAGGATATCTTAATTCCTGTAAGACTTGAAGAAACAGTGACATTTAAATATGTTTGTCTGTCTTCTTTTCTTAAAGTTCGGTAAATATGTCAGAAAGTATGAATGTACTGAAGTCCCCCTCAATAACACTGTGACTATTTGAATTATGTTCCTCACAATGTTTGCTTGACCTTCTCGAGCACAGATAGTCTCATGATGATTACTGCCTTATTTAGTTCTGTGGAGCTAAGTCTGATTATTAAAGCAATTGAGCAATTGATAATGATGGAAGGATGTAAATATTTTCCCAACCATTCTTACAAATATTTATTATTATGAAGTGTGTAGTCTGTATCCAGGACACTTGAATTTTTTTTTTCTTTCATTCTGTGGTTGTCTTTGTTTTCCTGAAGATTTAAAAGTTACATGTTTTCAAAGTTGGTCACTTTTGTTTTGTGACTCATTTACACACACCACAATCCAAAATATCTGAATTTTAATTTTCTGTAAAAATGCCATTATGTTGTCCAGAGATTGTCATGCTTTGGTGGCCAAAATTGTATAACCTGCTTAACTTATGAGTGCCAGTGCTGAACTCACTCATTGAAGAGCCCAGCTTAGACTTGAAATCACAGTCAGTAGTTCGTCTGAAGCAAGTCACTTTTCCTATATGTTGGCTGCCTACATGGATTGGACCACAGTAAGGTGTATCATAAACACCTTCCTTAGAGGTTCACTGCATGAGTTATCGAGCCATTGTGTCTTCCAGGATTGCCAGTGAAGCCCACCATAAGGAACTGCTGAACTTCCAGGAAAGGTGGTTGTGTATAAGAGGTATTTTTCAGTAAAATTGTAGAATGTCATTGTCTGAAATCCACATATTGCTTGAAGGAGTCGCTAACAGGTTGATTCTCAGTGTAGGTTTCATGTTGAACTGGATTCCAGTTTCATGTATCTGTAAACATAAGGGACAGTTCCACTAGTGTCAGTAAAATCTTACAGTGGGACAGTGGGTGTAAAAGAATATGTGTAAGGCATTCATGATTCCATTCCCATGGACTAACTAGCCAACTTGCAAGAAAAAAATAGCACCTTTTGGAAAGACAAGAATATTCGCAATACAATGAAGCAAAAAGAACAAAGAAAGATTGAGCAATTCTATGTAGAATTAGCACACCAGTGTAATGTTTAGTATTAAAATTCTAAAACCTCAATCTGTACTTCTGCAATAGGAAGGGAAATCCTTCCTCTTCCAAAATGTGATGTCTGATACCAGACAGCATGTTGGTTAGTGTGAGGGACAGCATCCTCTCTGTATTTGCTGCTGCATGTCTCACCTCCAATATAATAAAATCAGAAAGGAAAATATATTGAGTAGAACATTCAGAGAAGAATGGATAACACTGCTTGCTTAAGTCTTACAATAGGTTTCAGGTTACTGCTTACTAGTGTATGCTTTAAATCTATTGCTTTTTTGTTTCTTGATCCCTTTTATTCCTTTCCAATGGACTGGTCTTATGTGCTCCAGGGACAACTATCACAGAACCCTTTTGCATATCTCCCTGTGAAGCTCCTGCCTTAAGCTTATGCACTGGAAAGAAAACATTAAAAATTAATTAAAAATCTGTACTGTGACTATTAATTCTGGCAGAAAAGATGGAAATGATCACAGAATAGTGGAGGCTGGAAAGGATACGTGGACATCATCTAGTCCAACACCCTGGTTCAAAGCAGGGTCAACTAGAGTGGGTTGCTAAGAGCTACGTCCGCTTGGGTTTTGAGTATCTCCAAGGATGGAGACTCCACAGTCTTTCTCGGCAGCTTGTGCCAGTATTTCACCACTCTCAGAGTAGAAAAGTTTTTTCATGAGTAGAAACAAAATTTCCTGAATTGCAGTTTGTGCCCATTGTGTCTTGTCCTGTTACTGGGCACCATTAGAAGAGTCTGGCTCTGTCTTCATTACTCCCCCCACCCCCCATTGGGTATTTATCCACATTGACATGATTTCCTCCCTGAACCTTCTCTCTTTGAGGCTTAGCAATCCCATCTCTCTCAGCCTCTCCTAGTATGACAGATGCTCCAATCCCTTAGTCAACTTTGTGGCCCTTTCCCAGAACTACTCCAGAAGATCCAGAACTGGACGCAGGATCCCAGATTTTGTCTCACTAGTGCTGAGTAGTGGAAGAAGGCTCAATTCCCTCCACCTGCTGGCAGTGCTCTTCTAATGCTACCCAAGATGTTGTTGGCCTTCTTTGCCATAAAAGCTTATTGCTGCCTTGTGGTTAACTCATGGTCCACCAGGACCTCAGGTCCTTTTCTGAAGAGCTGCTATTCAGCTGTCTGGCCCCCAGCATGTACTGGTGCCAGAGATTATTCCTCCCCATGTGCAGGGCTTGGTGGCATTGCCCTGTATTGACTTCCATGAGGTTCCTGTTTGCCAGTTTCTCCATCCTGTTGAGGTCCATCTGAATGGCAGCACAATCTTGTGGTATATTACTCCTTCCAGTGTTGTATCTGTAAACTTGCTAAGGGTGTGCTCTGCCGTGTTGTCCAGGTCATTAATGAAGATGTTAAACTGTATTTGCCACAGTATTGACCTATGGGAGGCATCCCAGGTGACTGGCCTCCAGCTGGGTTTTGTGCTGCTGATCACAACCATTTGAGCCTTGGAATTCAGCCACTTTTCAATCCACCTGACTGTTGACTTATCTATTCTATGTTTCATCATTTTTCTGTGAGGATGTAATGGGAGAGAGAGTTGAGAGCCTTGCTAAAGTCAAGATAGACAATATCCACTGCTCTCTCCTTATTCTCTGAGCCAGTTGCCTCATTGTAGAAGGCTCTCAGGTTGGTCAGTCATGATTTCCTCTTCATAAATCCGTGCAGACTACTCATAGAGGACCTCCTTGTCCTCCATGAGTTTGGAAATGATTTCCAGATTAGTCGCTCCATCACCTTCCCGGGGATTAAGGTGAGACTGTTTTGTAGTTTTCTAGATGTTCTTTCTTGCTGCCCTTGAAGATAGGAGTGATATTTGCTTGCTTTCAGTCCTCAGAAGGCTCTCTCAATTGCCACAACCTTTTGAAAATAACAGAGAGTGGCCTTGAAATGACTCTAAGCACCTGAGACCTCATGGAATTGTGTATATCTAGTATGTTTAAGTGTTCCCCAGTGTGTTCCTCCTCTACTAAGGGTAGGTCTTTCTTGCTTAAGACTTCCACTCGTCCCTCACCTCACTCTTGTCTTTAGAAGAAAACGTTTGTGTTACATAGTGCTAGTTATAGTAGAAAGTATGAATTGTTAAGGTGAGTGAAACATCTGACAGTGAAAGCTTGTGGGTATTGGTCAAAATGGACTTAATGAAATAAATCCTAATGAACTTCCAAATAGTGATTTTAATGAAATAAGTAAAAAGTTTTGAGTGAAATGTTACAGATTGTAATCTGATTTTATCTGTAATCTATCCTGTTTCCATAACTTTCCAAAACTGCTTGCTTCTGCCTTCTTTGCAACTATTAACTATTTGTAGTTATACCAATGCTAAAGATTTTATTAGAAGCTTCTAAAATGGACATCAAAATATGCATCCAAATATTTATGGTGGGTTGATCTTGGCTGGCTGGCTGCCAGATGCCCACCCAGCCACTCTCTCACTCCTCTTCCTCAGCAGGACAGGGGGAGGAAACAGCATGAAAGAGCTCATGGGTTGAGGTAAAGACAGGGAGATCACTTGCCAATTACTGTCATGGGCAAAAGACTCGACTTGAGGAAAATTAATTTATTGCCAATTAAAATAGATATGGATAGTGAGAAACAGAAAACCCACAAATTAAACCAACATCTTCCCCTCAGTCCTTTTTCCCAAGGCTTAACTTCACTGCATCATTCTTCTACCTCCTCCACCCTAAGTGGTGCAGGGGGATGGGGAATGGGGTTGGGGTCAGTCCATAGCAGCTCCCCTCTGCTGCTGCTTCTTTCTCACACTGTTCCCCTGCTCCAGCATGGGCTCTCCTCACGGGCTGCAGTCCTTCAGGAAAAAACTTGGCCCTCCAAAAAGTGTGGGCTCTCCACCAGCTGCATTTCCTGTCAGGAAATAGCCATCTGCTCCACCGTGGTCCCCTCCACGGGCTGCAGGGCAATGTCTGCTCCAGCACCCGGAGCAGCTCTTCCTCCCTGTCCCTCTTCTCTGACCCTGGTGTTCACAGGGCTGCTTCTTCCTCAGTCCTCACTGCTGGGCAGCTTTTTGCCCTTTTTAAGTATGTTTTCCCAGAGGGGCCACCAGCTTGGCTGCTGGACTCAGCTGTGCCCTGTGGTGAGTCTGTGGGAGCTGACTGGAACTGGCTGTGTCCGGCATGGGGCAGCCCCGGCCTCTCCTCACAGAGACCACCCCTGCAGCCCCCCGCTGGCAGACCCTGCCGCGTACACTCAGTACAACATCTAAACCAACTCCCTTAAATACTTAAATATTTCTCTCATATCTAGATTGTCATTCATTCAAATTAGCATTTATTCCATGTGAGGTAGTGGATGCATAGCAGACCTTCTTATATACAAAGATTAAGTGGTAAGTTTTGTTCTTACTCATACCAGTCTACATCCATGGGTTTCTTAGACTTGTCCCACTTACCTCGCTAGATTTAATCTTGAAGTACGACAGCTTGAGTTAGTCATAATTTGGCTTTTAATGCATGTGCAGTACCATTCAGTTCCATGGGAATGGTTGTTTAAAAATACTTTGAAAAGTCTTTTTTGTTAGTGAATTAGAAGAAATAAATAAAGGAAAATGACTTTCAAGCCAACTGTTATCTACATCATGTAATGGTATGGACAAGAATAAGAACAACACTTGATTAACAAGGGAGGGAAAGCACACTTAATAAACAGAGTACTTAAAAAAAGATTTCTGCTGTGCTGTTGAGTGCTGATATTCCTTATTTTCTGCATTTTGTTGCTCTAACACTAGAAATAGAGAAACTGTGTTAAAATAAAGGTGTCTGAAAAGGACATGGCAACATTTGTAATAGTAGGTGCAGTAGGATAGCAGAATTAGTGCCTAGGAAGAGAAAAGAAACTTATATTCTACTTGTTAGTCTTCCTAAAGAAGGTAGGAAATGCTAACTTCAAGCACATCTGATTAGGATTTAATAATACAGTCAGTACTCCATAAAAAATTAAAATGCTTGGAAATCTTTTCCCAGCAGATGTTACCAGAGTAGGGAAACAGAGATAATGATGGTCAAAAGGATCTTGTATGTGAATATCCCTTATTTTATTTTTCATGAGAGAAAGATGAATTCTGCTAGAAATACTTCATTGTATTGGATGGTGTAATCCCATTGTCTCTGGGATAACAATTCTTTGGTTGTCAGAGCCCCGCTATTGTCTGAAAGGTGTAATTTGATTTGTGTCTACAAAATGAATCTTCTTATTGTAGTGTACCCAACCATCTCTTTTGGCCTGCTTCTGGACCTTGGTAATAAGAGTAGCTCTTATGTGAGGAAATTGGATCAATTCCTGTCCACTTGGCTTCTGTCTTCTGAGATCATGGGACTCTCTCTTGAAGTCTATGCTAGAGAGCAAATGAAAACCACCTCTTCTTATGGGAAAACCACCTCTTCTTATGGTGCGCCCATATTGTGTGGCCACAGTTTAGCCTAAGTCATTGTACTAGAGCTTTTCCTTAGCTATAAAAAAAAATCATACATAGTACTTGAAAGAAAGGATTTAGAAAATGTGATACTTTTTCACTTGTGTGTATGATGATGTGTTGTTTAATAGTTTTTCTCAGTGCTTTATTAAACTTAAACAGAAGGAAGCAATAATCTGGAGGACTCTAAATGTTCCTTGGGAATACTGCATTAACAAATGGAACAGTGGATTACAAGAGAATTCACTCGAGATGTTTAACATTTACATGTGTTTGCTTGAAGTGACTGCTGGAATATACTAGTATGTACTGCAGGGAGAGTGTAACACTTGACAGGAAACATCTGCTTTAATATGCTCCAACATCAACAGGATTGTGGCAGTACGTCTCCAGACTTCAATTCTCTGGCGATACGTACCCTTAGGTTGGTGTTCTTTTTCTTGTGGGGAATGCAAAGCTGCGTACCCTGTTCAACAAACTGTTCTTTTTTCATATCCTTGTATTCTGATTTATCTGATGTCTGCATAACAGGAAAGGAAATGAAATACTGAGATGTTAGCTAATGGCCTACAAAATGAGAATCACAAGGGTGAATAAAAATTGTTTCTGTAAGAATTACTAAGATGGGTGGGTGTGGAAAATAGCAGTTAAGTTGGTAAGGGAAAAGAGGGTTTTTGAGAGAACGCTACTGTGGCTAGCATTATCTGATACCGTGTTTCTACAGCCAGGTCATTTCAACAGCATGTAGGTGGTCTGATTATACTTACCCTGAGCAAAGCTAAGCACCTTACCACACAGCACTCTGCCACTTTACATCTGGTAGCCCATCTTTTAATGCAGCTTTGACACGTCAGTGTTCTGTGTGCTGATTGTCCATTTACTATCTGGTCAGCTAGAGGCAGGTTTTAAGGGAGCCTGCAGTGGCAGTGACTGTTCTGACTTGTTTAAAGAAATGTCTTCATGCAGTGAAGGGCAGAGATGTCATGAGCTCTAAACAAGCTGTCTTGGGTGCAGGGAGGAGGCTAACCCTGGCAGCAAGAAACTCTTGAATTCACAGTGCTGGTTTAGAGTGGGGTCCATTTTGTCTGAAGCACAGCAGGAAGCTTTGCTTAAGTGGCTCTGTATGTTCGTTTCTTTAGGACAGGAGCCCCAAGCATTGTAAGCAGCAATGAATGACACAAGGACGGGATGAAAAATATTAATTCAACTAACTGTCTTCTTACAATTATTTTGCCCAGCTACCTGGCAAAGTTTGCCCAGTTACGGCAAAGGCTGGATTTCTGCTTACTTATTATCAGGTGGGTTGCTCTCTCTTATTGCTTAGAGAGGAGCAACACTGCTCCAGGAATTTTTACCTCATTGTGAGAATTAGGAAACAAAGAAAGAGTTGGCTGTTTGGTAGGAATTGCCCAAGAGGTTCCCTCTTCATTCTCAGCTTATGTCAGTTTGCTTGTCTCTCACTCCTACCTGGAAGCACTAGAGAAGCAAATTATCTCCACTAACAAATTATTAATATTTCTCTTTGTCATTTAAAACACAGTTATAATAGAAGGAAGCCACAAGGGCATAATGAAGCTTGAATAATGGGCTAGTGCATACTGTGTTATGTCAAAGTCAAGCTATGCACAAAAATTGATATAGGTTGATGGGAAGGTGAAGACAGAAGGGCTGGCTGTTCCTCTGCGAGTGGTTCCCAGGGCCTGGTACTAGCAAGGACAGTGCTGTTGGGAGTCAATAGTCTAAACCCTGGTCTCAACCAGGGAATGCAGACCCAAGGAGACCTTCTTTCCTCTTGAGGCACTGGACCCTTCCTATATATTTTTGTTGAGGGGTGCATTGTCCAGTGTAAGTGCTTCTGCTGCTTCTTCCGGTGAAGCTTAGTCTTTCCTCTGTAAACGCTGAAAAAAAGTTTTTGGATTAATTAATAGACGGGGCCTTTTATCACTGTTTAACAAGCAGTAGCAGTTAAAGAAACATATACCTCTGGCCGTGGACAACAGCAAACCACATTCCACTTGTGCCTTTGTGATTATTTCCTTGAATTCTTCATTTACAAATCCTGCATGGATTTTTTTGTCGGTCTTTTCTTGAGAATCTGTAGCTTATTGTTTCTTTGCAACCATCTGCTTTTCTTCTGTATTGTTGATCATCTGTTTTAATGAAGAAGTTTGTGCCACAAGCAGGATAGGCACTGTGCATTTCTTTCTCTACATGGTTATCCTTTACTGTTGAGTTGTAAGGAATTCTTCCAACATAAAGACTTCTCCAAGTTATAAATACAACTTTCTACATGGTTGATACTGCATTCACTCTGTGACTGCGATTTGTTATGCCAGTCGTGACCTCACTCTTTCTATCTTACTTCAGTAGGATAAGTCAGTCTCACTTTCTCTTATCTGGAATAGGCTTGCTGTGAATTTTTTGAGACACCTCTGTCAAACTGAGTCCATGTCACGTACAAGCAGTTTGAAATTAGATGGAGCAGAAGGACAATTTCTGTTCTGGAAAGCTGCAGAAGGACAACTGCATAAAACCTTCATGAATAGAATTTAACATGTTTGAAGCGTAATACAAAGTTGTTGAGCACTGTGATGGGAAATTTTTTCAGGATTTGCAACTTTTAAAATAACATTGCAATATTAAAAATAGCCATATATGTCATATATGTCCTCTGTATACTTGTGTATCTAGTAAAGAATGGTAGTTTTTCTGTATCAGCTTTCAAATATGTTATGCAGCTAAATGTTGTATTTACACAGATATGACATGTTTGAAAAGATTTATGGAGAAAAAACCAACAGTCGTTACAAGGCATTGATGTCCTTTCATTAGCTGTGCCTCTTCGTTTTACTTCTACAATGTGCTTGTAATCTAGCTGTTATCCTTTCATCCCTGAATGTTTTTGAAGCAGTGGAGGTGATTCATCATTGCAAATGTTTTCAAGTATATCTTTAAGGAGCTGTCTTTGTCTTCTTTGTATTTACTTTGATGCTGGATTTGGTATGCTTTAGTATAGCGTGGTATATTTGACTGTTGCAAGCCCACTATTCTTGGCTATCCAGTGTTTCATTATCCTAGACTGCACTGGTGAAAACATGCTGCCCACTGTGGTCATGGCAGGCCACATTTTGGATGTATGTGGGGTAAGTGCTTACTCTTAACACTTTTCAGGACAGCAGCAGTCAGACTCTCAGATACTTTCTCAGCAAAGATGAGAATGAACCTCTTTCAATGTATTGCATACTTTTGAACTTTCCAGGAGAGAATTAATTGATACTGCATCTTGTGTTCTTCAGTGGCTGCATTTCATTGCTTGTGAAGAAAAGGACAGAAAACATGGCGGTGTCCTGTGGAACATCAGTAGAAAACTCTGTGTTGTCCTTTATGGATGAATGGCAAGAGAGGCTAGGCAGTCCTGTGGCTTACCTCCTTTTACTTGGCACACAGCATAGTTTTTGGGTCTGACAGGGATTATTCACTGGCCAGTTCTGAGCCTGAAGGCAAGTGATCCCTGTTAAGAATGGGAGGCTGCAGAGTAGCCTTACACAACGTACAACTCTTACTCTCATTCATAGCTAGTTGCATTCTGGCCTGTGCCTGGAGCGGACAGCTATAGCTGCTTAGCCTAAAATGAGCAGGTTCATTGGTTGTGCAACGTGCAGCTTTCAGGACTGAGTACAGAAAGGTGTATTGAAAGCTCTCTTCATTTAAAAGGAAAAGATGAGCTGAAAATTATGCAGTGTTCTGTTTCCAGCTTAAGCTTTGGCTGTAAATGAGGCCAGTTTGTCCACCAAAGTTAAGAGAGAGCAAGATTTGGTGCTTGGTGGGACATAAATATATTCTGTAAACTTGATTGACTATTGTTAAGAAATATGTTTATTTGCAGTTCTCACAAACAGACTTTTGTCTGGCCTTAATATGCCATATGTGAAAAACTACCTGAGAAAAATAAACTTTTTGCAAAACATTCTGAGCAGACCTTGCACAGTGCGATAGACAGATGTTGGGTAACAGAAACCCCACAGTTTTCTTAGTGCTGCATCTGTCATATCTCAAAAAAGGATACAGCTTTGAATAAACAACAGGAATTCCTACAAATGTCCTGATAAAAAAGTCCAAAAGCATTTAATTAAAACAATCTGAGGAAGTTTACAGCAAGTCAGTTACGAAGATTTTGTGACTACTAAAAGAAAGTTTAAAATAAAGGTTCCTTTTCTCTCAAGGGCTTACGCAGTCTTATTTTCTGCTTCAACCTAGAAAGGCTCCCACGTGGATTAGCGTGTCTGAACATGTTTTGCCTGTGCTGGACAGCACAGCTGGTATCCGCCCAAGAGCAACCTCTCCCATCAAAGGATTTTTTTGTAAATGGGTGACCCTCATGGAGAAGGCTTCCTGCTGATTTAAAAGAAAACTTTCTGGCACAGAATTTCAAAACAGTGTGTTTAAAATTCTACTTCTTATGTGTATTAAAGTATGATATTCGGCTAAGTTACTTAGATTGTTTACAAATTAAGAAGACAGGAAATTGTTCTGTACATTCTGGTTGTTGTGAAGAAGATCTCTGTAAGACTGTGACAGAGCCAGGGTACTTAACATTATTTGAAGAAGTTTGAGAGTCCTGTTAGAACAGATCTTACTTTAAGTCGTAGTCACTTGAATTGTCAGATTAATTTTGGAGAAGAAAAATTGTCTTCTGTTTCCTTTTGTGGGGAAATGAAAGAAGCCTAAGGTCCTCTCAACCTCAACCATTCTGTGATTCTGTAGGAACAGTCTATTTCTATGGCATATTATTGTTTTTTCTTCCTTTTTAATTTTCTGTATTTCCATGAACACTACCGTAAAGTTGTGAAACTGCTTTCTTCCTTTCCCTTCCCAGCCAAGTATCACAACTACACAGAGCACTTACTTACTAATTCTTGCTCTCTAAAATCCACAGAACAGGTTGCAAGAGAGAAAAAGCAGAAGTAGTGTAAGGAAGGAAATCTGAATCTAAATTGCATCATTAGGGAGCTACTAGAATAAATCATGTCTAACCAACCTGATTGCCTGGGTGGTAAAACAATTGCATATGTTGATGAAGTTAGGGCAGCAGATGTCAGTTACTTCCGTTTCAGCAAGGCTTTTGACCCTGTGTCCCACATTATTCTTGTATCCAACTCAGGACTTTATGATTTGGATGGGTAGATAGATAAAAATCTGGTTTGGTGGTCAGGCTCAAGGGCCCTTGGTTAATGAGCTGATAAAAAGTGGGGTAATGCAGGGATCTGTTCTGTGACCTGTCCTGTTTAACATCTTCATCAGTGGTCTGGAGGAGGGGATGGAGGGCACTCTAACCAAGTTTGCAGATGACACCAAATTGGGGGGGGTACCTGTTGGTATGCTGGAGGGCATAGCTGCCAGTCAGGGGAACCTGGACAGCTGGGAGGAGTGGATGGACAAGGACCTGATGAAATTTGGCAAGGACAAACTGTGAATCCTGCCCCTAAACAGGCAGAGCCCTACAGTGATGCAGGCTGGGGACAGAGGGGCTGAGGAGCAGCTCTGCAGACACAGCCAGTGGCCCTGGTGGGCAGTGAGCTGGGCAAGGGTCAGTTGTGTGCCCTGGAACTGGAGAAGGCCAGCAGCACCCTGGGCTGTATGAATAAGAGTGTGGCCCAGAGAGTGAAGGAAGTGATTATTTTCTGCTTAGCACTTGTGAAACCACTTCCAGATACTGTGTCTGGTTTGGGGATCCCCACTACAGGAAAGACATCAGTAAACTGGAGCGAGTTCAGCATAGGATCACCAAGACAGATCGGGGCTGGAGCACAGGCCCTACGAGGAGAGGCTGGGGAACTGGGTTTGTTCAGCCTGGAGAAGGATGGCTTTGGTGGGACCTAACAGCAGCTGCCTGTACCTACAGAGAGGCTGTCAAGAAGATGGAGCCAGGCACTTCACAGCTATGCATGATGGGAAGACAAGAGGCAACAATAATAATTTAAAACAAGGAAGTTGTTCAATGTCCAACTGGATAAAGCCATGAGCAACCTCATCTTATCTCATAGCTGACCCTGCTTTGGTCAGGAGGTTGGACTAGAGACCTCCTAGGGTCACTTCCAATCTGAATTATTTTATAATGCTGTGGCCCTATGAAGAGACCTTTGCTGGAAAGTCCTCATGCTACCAAGAATGTTGAGCTAGCCTGCACTCTTGCAGTCTTGTCGTTACCATGATTAACAGCAAGGTGATGTATAGAAAACCTTGATGTTGCCTTAAATTATTTAGTTTTTTATTTTCTTCTAAACCAAGGAATTATCCAACTGGAGAAACTGCACAGTTTTTTTCCTGATAATTTTCTGAGCTATCCTGCTGGCTCTGTGTGAGAGGATGGATGTAGTATTGCAGTACATAGGAGATGAAGAAGAGGCTGTGGAAGCAACAAGTAACTTCTGATATGTACTGAAACCTATTGTTTCTCTAATATTCAGACAATTCAAGAGTACTGAAACCCGAATTTGAATCGCTGTCAATACAGAGTTTTGTACCACATGTTGTGGTTATATTCACATCTGTTTTGCATCTTTGTCAATGAGCATAGGCACAGTGCCTTTTGAACCAGCTGACCTCATTGTAATAAGCCTGAAAAGGCTGATGATTATGGGCCATGTGTACTCCTGAGTTAATGGAGGGTCTTTTCCCTGTGCTTATTTCATGGGATTATTGCATTTCCTGTAAAAGACCACAGGTCTTGCCAGTCATTAGTGGTGACATTACTGAGGGTCACCTCAGTAAGTATCTGCAGAAGAATGTAAGGAGATTACCTCTCTCTTTTCTCCATTTATTACATTTCTTCTCTTTTCTGGTATAATAAAATCTCCCTGACAGTTTCTGTAGAATAAGAGAACTTACAAAACATTCCCCCCTTGCCTTCATAGACCATTTTTACTGCTGGAAAACTCAGAGGTTTTGTATGCAGCAGTGACTGTGCAGGACTTGAGGCTAGAACAGAAAATGTCCCTGTTTGAGGGTGGGGAGGTGTGGGGAGTTGTGGAAGCTTTGTGTGTTGGTTGTTCCTTGTTCAAGCTTTGGTTTTTTCCCCATAGCATGCATGTGTTACAGACCCTTCTGACATTTCATTGTTGCACTAAATATGAAGTTTCTGCCAAATGCTTAATGGGACAAAGTCCACTACTGAAATTAATTTGTGTCATTTTGTGCTCAGGTGTGTCTTATATTGGTAGGTGAATTTCCCTTTCCAGGGACAGGCTTGCTTTAAACAACCTGAGTCTTTTTGTTTGTTTCTGTTCTTTCCATCCATTAAGAAGATTGTCCTCCTACCTGCCTTATTCAGGAAGCCAGTAACAAGGCAGGCTGTTAATATAGCATACTACCATGTAGCAGTGACAGCTGTTTTTCTGGATGTATATACCAAAAAACCTGCCTTTGCTCACAGAGCTTAACTAGTCACAGGCCATGCTGTTGGGAGTGGGACAGGCACAGACTGTCTAATACAGTCAGCTGCAATTATAAAAGAAGTGGACAATATCTTTCCTAGAACAAGGCATTATCTTTCTGCTGCTGAGCTATGGCAGAATTCGGAGGCTAAAATAAGCTTGGAATCTTTAAAGGAATTGCATTTGTTATGTAAAAGTTCACTGAAAATGCTAGAAGTCATCGTACCTGATTGCCGTCCATTCCCTGCATCCTTTAATTTACTGACAAGGAGGAGTTAGCTTACTCTATAGGCATATGAATGCTGAAATAGTAATGAAAAGTGATTCTTGTGTCTCAGCCAGAAAGGGCATGAACAACCTTAGGGATTACTGCAGTACATCTGGAGAGCATGGCCACATGCTTGCCAGATGGTTGGACTTTTCTTCATTAGTACTATGAACTCTGCAATCAAACCTCAGATTCTGTGTGGATCTACAGTACATATGTGTACAATTTGTCACTGGAACAGGCTCCCCAGGGAAGCGGTCACGGCACCAAGCCTGTCAGAGTTCAAGGAGTGTCTGCACAACGCTCTTAGTCATATGGTTTAGTTTTAGGTAGTTCTGTGAGGAGTGGGGAGTTGGACTCGATGGTCCTTATGGATCCCTTCCAACTTGAGATATTCTGTGATTCTGATTCTATGATTCTAATTTCACCTCACAGGGACTCTGAGCACGGTGCCAGCTGGTTTTATTATGTGAAAGACAGAATTCTGTTGGGATATGTTGCTGCCAAAGCACATCTCTCCCTCATTGTATACTCATAGAAACGCTTGTGTTTGCTAGTGGTCTTCAGCAAAGCAGCTTTTCTCTCTTGCTTTATCCTTCCTTTTAGCACAGCCGTATCTAGATATTGTATATGTCAACAGCTGTTTCTAGTCATTCTATTAGAGCTTGTGTGAAGGGGACAATGAAGTTTTCACAAGGCAGGGAGTCACAGGCACTCTGTCCTGAAGGTTATACTTCCTTTGGGAGTTGACTCTTGAAACATTTACAAAAGAGGGTGCGAAGTTATGCATTTTGGATTTGAATCTTGAACTGATGACTAAAGCAACATGAGAACAGCATTTGGTGTGGAACATCATGATGGCTACACCTGTTAGCATCCCACACACTGAAGAAAACAACCCCATAATAAGAAAGAGTTACAAAGACTGCATCTTGTGCAAAGTTTTCCAATACATTTGTAACCAAGAGAAACAGTTGAAAACAACATTGGTTACTGTAATACTTTTTGTTAGAAGTTTTCAAACTCATAAGTTTGGGTTCCTGGAAATGTACAGTTCAAAGGCAGGGATGGCATTTTCAGGAACTTGCATATTATACATGGGGAGTGCATGTGTCACTTATATTAAAGAGAAAAGTAGTAATTTCCCATATATATAGCATGTGACTATAATGCATAAATAGCTTTTTACCCTAGCTGATTTGGCTGGGAGACCAGTGAGAATTTTCATGTTTTCATCACATATCAGTTATATCACTCATTTGAGTTTCTGAGAAGAAATATGGGCTTTGTTGTGGATGAAACTTATTAGGGTTTTGCTGTCCAAGTAGCATTTATTACCTCTAAAACAACATCATGAGGTTGCCAAAATGTTAGTGTGGACTAAGCCTGTAAATTCCTTAAAGGATTGCTCTTTTTTCTTTATTTTGTTTGGTAGCATGGATCTCAGGTGTGGTATGTGTAGGACTACAGCACCATGGGAACCTGTGCTCTGTCTGTGTGTGCTCTAGAAGGTATTTATTTCCATCTCTTAACTACCAAAGTTCAGCAATATCTTCCTGGTACTCTAGTATGTCATTTTATTGAAATGTCATAAACATTACTAATCATTATAGGTGGTCTAGGTTAAGAGACATCCATAATCACTGTAATTCATATTGTTTAAGGGATTTTCAGTGCCCTGTTGTTTGTTCCTTGTTTCCATTTTGTTCAAGTTTTTCACATTTCCTTTTAATTTTTACTGTGTACTTTCCATCTAGGAAGAGTAAGAGAGCAACGTCATGCTTTGGCTATTTTCTACCACCAAACAACACAATATTGTGGCAGAATTTGCTCCCCCCCTGCCCAAGATTGACAGAAGTCTATGGATAGACTCCCAGGTGGCATGCTAAAGGTGCCACTCCCTATCTCTTTTTCCACAGTAACTCTTATCGTTCCTCTGATGGGTAAACTCACAGCATGCTATGAGTTTCCTGTAATATGGTAGAGAGCCTCCTTACTTAATGTCAATGTGCAGGCATTACAGGTGATTTGACTGGCCTTCAGAATCTTTCTGTAATTCCAGGGAGGAATAATATAGGCATAGCAAATGTCTTCGTACACTTACTGCTGGGTTGTGTTAGGAAATCAGCTTAGTCATAGATCTATTTGTAAATTAGAGAATTAAGTTCTTTAGCAGCTGCCCCTGACTGGCTGATCACTCACTGCTGGGGTAGTCTGCTGGATTGTTTTACCTCTGCAATCATCCAGTGTCATATTTTTCTCAGTATATTTCTTACCACGTGAAGACTGATTTCTTAGGGAAGACTGGGCACAATGTGATCATAAGGACAGCTCCTTTGTGGGCCAGACAGCATTGGTTGTCAGCCCTTGTGCACTGGTCCACACCAGCCCTTGGTTCTTGAGTCTTCCAGAATCAAGAGCTGATTCTACACCCTTCGTAGTTCGCTGAATAGTACTGTAGATACCTTAGATAGTTCTTCAGAAACACAAGAAATTGTGGTCTAAAATCATAAGAGTCCGTATGTTCTCAAGAGGCCTACTGTGAGCTGATAGATCTGTAAGATTACTTCCTCTTGTTCAAATGAATCCACTCCCCATCAGGTACACCTAAAGCTCTCTTAGCTTCTTTTTGTCAAAACTCTGTACAAACATGGTTTGTTTTGCTCAAACATAACTTAGAAATGCTTAAGAGGCCTGATTCATGCTTGCTTTTGCCAATTCTAGTATCTTACTGACATTGTTACCAGTCTGTGAGCTATGTGCTCCTCATCCAGTTTAAATCTGACTTTGCTCCTTTGCAAAAATTGTCTTTGTGGTGGGTATCACTCAGCCGGCATGATTAGAGAGTAAATTTAGGTTCTTGTAACTCACTGGAATGAAGTATTGGTAGAATGTCCTGCTGAATTTACTGTAATAATATTTAACTGCAGCTTAAGCTAACCCATCAGACCCTTCCTTTTCTATCCTTACAGCCACCATCAAATGCAGGATGAATCAACCTCCGCATGTCATATGTTTTCAGAGAACTTTGTTATTTGTACCAGATAAGTCAATTCTTTGTTTCACTGGAAAGAGTTGTGGAAAGCCTGGTGATATATTTTTGGAAATTCTTCAAATGGATCATTCAGCACATTGAAGGTTTGTTACCAATGAATGGATGAGAGTCTTGGCAACACTTTAGCATGCCTAGGAGTATTCCCATACCTGAGATAAAATGGGCAAGGAGTCTACTGAGTTCCTCCTGTGCCTGTTGCTCATGCCCCAATTTAAGGAGAGCTGTTTTACACGCTCCTTATTTAACCAGCTATCTTTAGGATCTTTTAAACATCACCCTGTGACTTGGGAGATTGCTGGAAAATCACCATAAGTGAGTTGAATCCATATGGGCAGAGACTCAGAGAAGAAAAATAATTTCTTGACATTGAGTAGCTATTTATTCCAGAAAGTTTTCTTCCCCCATGTGGATCTGACAAACTGGCCTTCCTCCCGCGAGCTTTGGAGTCTGTCTCAGCTACAATTCATTTTTTAGTGATGACTGATACCTGGTCAAGCTAATCTGTTTGATGGGCCTTGAGTACAAGTTTAAATAAAGTCATATAAAGGACAGAATTTTCCTATTGGTACTTCTGGTTAAAGACAAAGGAGGGGTCTGAAGGCAGGAGGAACACATGCAATTTACAGTCTCAGCAGAGATAAACATCTCAGCTAGCTTTAGTTACACTAAAGAATCGTTGGGCTTCTGTATAGGGTGTGTCTGCAGCATCCTGTTTTTCTATATAGATGTACACAATGAAGAGAAATCAGAAGCAAGAGGATGAACACATCCATTTTTGCACTTTGAAATTACTTCTTCCCTCCCTTTAAAACAATAAACCTTACAACTTATCTTTATTTACACAGACCTTATGGACCTTGGCATCAATTTTTTTTCTCTTCATAAGGAGCAGTATTTCTGTCTGCAAGGTACTGGATTTGTTAGCAGATTTCTTGGAAACAGGTCTTACAGTATACATAACTAGTCTTCCTTTATAATGGGTGCTTAATACTCAATAAAGCAAAATAGTTGACTTTTGCCTCTTGGCACCAGTTCAGCAAAATACTTAATCACAATTAACTTTTGGACTCATGAGAACCCCCAGAGATTTGAATGGAAATATAAAAGCCTTTTGTAAAAGTTTATTTTAAAAAATGAACGTAGAATATAGAAAAAAGAAATTTTGCACGAAAGTACTAGTTTTTCCATTACTTCAATGTTTTATCTTTTTCCCCATTTTATTATGTACTATCCTCATTACTTTTTGGCATGGAGCCCTTGTATAAAAAACTTGTCCTGCAAAAGAGAAATTGAAGTTGTGCTGTGGCTGAGTCAGCATCCCCTAGCACGAACCTCCTAGGTTGCTTCTCTTCATAAATCTCAGCGTGGGTGGCATGGTGGAGTAGGGCTGAAAAGACATGAGAAGACATAGAAGTGGAAGGGGTGGAACACAACTCAGTAGACTGGGTTGCGTGTCCACAGGCAGTACTGTAGTTTGAAATCGTATAAAGCTTGTGCATATTCTGAACACTGCTCCAACTAAGGAAAATATAGTGCAGTAGTTCAGCAAAGCCTGAATCATGCCTACTTCACACGGTGCAATGTTTTTCATAAGCCCTTATGTCTACATGGTACAATACAGAGCAGTGCAGAGACACTATCTGGAGTCCCACTGCCTGTGCGTTTGTGCTAGCAAAGCACCAAACTCGGCCTGTGAAGGAGACCAACCAAGGGGGCACAGTGCCACACTGATGGGACCAGGCTGCTTCCTGCTTAACAGATAACTTCTTCGCCATGAGGTTCTCAACCATGCTCAGCTGCACAATATGACATATGTTTTACTGTCATTTGCACCTTCAGAGCTGCCTAAGGTTGGTGAGTGTCCAGCAGGACTTAAATCACTCTAGTCCTCTCCTCCCACAAAAATTTGGGCTATGAATTTTGTGGAGCTGCACCTGAGAAATACTGCAGGCTTGTTCCTGGTCTCCTTTCTTGTTTCTTCTCATCTTGTCATGTCTGTGTTTTCCCTCACACTCAGCAGAAAAGGACACTTGTATAAATACTGTACTTAGAATAAACTCTTGCTCTTAGCAAACTCAGTCCAGATACAGGCATTCAGGCTGACAGTCTGGGCTAGTTTTAAACACAGTAGATTAATTCTAACTTGTATCATTCAATGGGAGAGAAAGAAAAGAGAAGGGTTGGCCATGTGAGGAATTCAAAAGGGTAAAATTATTAATAGTTTTGAAACAGAATTTTACACTCAACTAATTCCTAGTGAAAAGTAACTGAGAATCATTTCTAGCAGTTAGATGTGAATTCACGTAAGACCTGGTTCCACTGCCTGTAATAACAGCACAAATACTTCTGGAATTAGAAGTTTCTCATTATATTTGTTTTAATGATTAAATTAATTTTTCTTTTAAAAAAATACAGGAAGAATTTTTTTTTTCTTGACCTGCTAATCTATTTATTACAGGTGAATTCTAATGTTAAAACCAATTTCAAAAAAGTGCTTCTTAGTAGCTCTACTCATAGCAAACACCACTGAGTCAGTATTTATTCAATTTAATTTTATTATTATTGTGCAAAAGTCTAGCATCTAGCAGTTGTATCCATTTCTGATTCTTTCCTGAACATCTGCTCCATGCTAAAATCTGTCAAAGTGCTGTGATTTTTTTAAAAGCTGACAGAGGGGATTTGGGTTTTTTTTTCTGGAGACTGCAAAGAATTGTGTATTTTGTAGTCTGAGCTACAGTGCTTTCATGCTGACAGCACTGTCCATACCATGATAGTTGGGCTGAGCAGAAACAGATGTTCTAGGCTCATTGGCCAGTTTCCTGTCTGAAGGAGAGGCTTCTGATAAAGTCCAGTTTTTCATGCTGGGATTTCTTTAATGCTGTATTTCCTTGAAAAGAAGGAAAGTTCTTAGTTTCCATACACACAAACTTCAATTAAATTGAATTAAGCATTTAGCTCTTCAGAGAACTTTTTTCTCCCATGGAATCTCATTGCTAGGACTCTGCTTTATCATCCAGAATTCAGAGAGGAACTTATAAGCCAAAGCTGTACTCAAGGCCCTAAAACCTAAGCCTGTGTATGAGGTCTCCTCCAGTGTAACTTCTTAGAAGTGATTTAACTTCTCAGAAAAAGATTCTTTAATGCCTCATAGTGTCCACAAATTGGGGATGGTAGCAATCTCACTGTGATAATACGTATGTAACTTGCATGCTATTGATAGTTTTAACATTGGTAGTTATTTCATATCTTAATCACTACGACAACAACCTACTTGCAACACCTGCAAATATGGGGTGAAAAATTCCAGCTTTGCATGTCATCTGCTTCGTGTATCTGTTAAAGGTGCATTTACTGTCCCTGTTCACCAGTGAATTCTCCATCAGTGGCAGTTCATTCCACAGCAAACTAGGGACACTAGCCTAAAGTACAGTGTCCATAAAAAGTATCCTTGCACCTCCTGCCCATAGTGGACAGGATTATCACATTAGTTTTGAAGACAAAGGCACACTCAGCAGGAGCTGTGCTGGCTATTTTTACTTTGACCACTTTCTCCCTGAAGAGCAGGGAAGAGGCAGAGGCATTCTGCAGCCCTTTCTCAGAGATTTGAAGCAGAGCTGTGCTGCAGCTGTTGGTCTACTTACAAATGCATTTCAGTTCTGCAGTGCTCCCCTGGCTCTGTAGCTGGCTATGAAGTTAGGCACGTGAATTTACTTTTACCTCCTGGGATTGAATCAGAAAGTTGCCTGTCGGGATTGGGACACAAATTAGTTTACCATTATTTTGTAAAATGTCTCAAGTACTTTGAAAAGTGCTGTCTTTTTGGTATGTTGCACAAGGTGCTTGGAACGTTTGACCGAGATGTTACGGAGTCTGTGTGCAGGAAAACTTGATGCTATGAAACATCGAGCTGTGTGTTCACACCATGGCCTATAGGTGGCAAAAAGGAGTGTAAATAACTGCAGGGCCCCAGTGTGCATATGTTTGGGAGCCTGTGAGTTCCCTGATGAGTGTTTTAACTACCCTTGTGATGGTGCAAGCCTTTTCAAGTCTGCTCCTACAGAAGACAGAAAAAGTCCAATGAACTTGAAGGGCGCAAAGGGAGATACAAAGTTTTAAATTCGTTTGTTTTAGGAATTTAAAGCCAAGGGGCTGACCTTCCACACAATAGTTCACGTCTTTGGAGTATAGTGGTTGTGCCGAATGTGAATGTGTTCTATGTAGCTCAGGTAAGTTTCTGGTATTGTATGGTTGCTGTGTGTTGCAAGGCATGAGCAAGGTAGGTTGTGTTTATAGGACTTTGCCTTTCTGGTGGGATAATTTTTAGTTTTTGCTGTTGAAAGATTTCAAACATGGGGAAAGGCCAATGTGAGCCTGAGAGGCAGGAGGGAATATTGGAACAGTTAGTTGGCACCACAGTTACGTTGCATGGGTGCCAGGAGGCTCCACTGATAGAAAGGGAATTCAAATTGTCCTGAGTAGAATTTAACGAGGAGATGATTTCTGCAGTTATTAGCAATCCATATCTGCCCTCAGAACTGTTGTCAGCCAAAAAAATCCACCTAAAGTTACCAGTTTTCAAGACAGAAACTAACTCTGAACATCAGACCTTGGTTTAGTGTACCTTTAGTGCACCTGCAGAAGCATTTTAGAGTTAAAACTTTGCAGGGATGGGGAGGAAGCAAAACCAAAAAAGCCAAATGTTTTTAGATCTTTTGTAGCTAAAGTGTCTTCAGATACTTTATATTTATTGATTTCTGTTAGTATGATCTTTCTCGGTGAGGTTTAGCGTACTAGAAAGCAGAAAAGAAAGGAACTTGTTGCCCACTATTTTTTTTCTGCCTTGTGCTCCTGACAGCCTCTCTGCCAGCCATGGCAGTTTACATCTTATCTTAGTGATATGTCCTAGTTATCTGTGTTGTGTGTGAGGGCTCAGCATTCCACTGCTTTTTGCTTAATAAATTAAAGACTGGGAAGGAGTAACACTGTAATACTTGACCATATAAGGGGGGTCACTGTTGTTTTAGTTCTGTTCCTTGCACAGTATGCAGTTGAAGCCTTTTAAGGGAAGGCGGTGCAGAGTGAAAACATCCAGAAGCAGAACATCCATTTCATATTATAGTTGGTGCCAGTGCTGGTGCTGTCATTGCTACTACTGTGAATTTCTCACAGGCTGTTGGAGTTGCATAGTTAAAAAGGAGAGACTTACAGATGAGACTGAAGAAAAAAGTTAAAACCATTTAGTTCATGACTCCTGCATCTTGCGAAATAATAATAATGAAGAGGGAACTGACCAAAAGTGAGCTGAATTAGACTTCCAGAGTTGAGAAATGAAGTAGCAAGAGCTCTTCAGCATCAACAAGAAGGGACCACAGAAAGAACAGGTGGAAACATCATGCAGTGAGACTGGGATAGGGACTCGGTGACTAAAAAGGCAATGAATATTGTGTCTAAATTTTCAATAAAGTTTAAAAAAAAAATTTCTTTGCAAAAGAAATTTGAATGTTGGAGAGGGAATGAGATAACTAATGCAAATGATCAGATGGAAAAGAAACTGTGGCAGCATGATAGGAGTTCAAACCTGGATGTCATCTTAGTACTCCAAAAGAATGAACCCATGAAATTTTAGGTCTGGTGGCGTGTACACTTAAGTTAGTCCATCAAGGCAAAGACTGTACTATATGGTTAGAAAATAGCAAAAGCAGGATCTTTAATAAAGGGATGGAAAATTGATGTAGGCAAATGTAAGTCAGTTGTTTTGATCTCAGAAGTGTCCGGAGTGTTACAAAAATTTTGAAGCATCTCAGACAGTAAAATATCAAATAAAACACATTTGTATGCCAAGCTTAGACTGTGTGAAGACTTATTTTCAGCTACAGAAATTATTTTCTTGATAAATCAAATGCAGATCCTTACTTGAGATATTTTTAATTCTTTGTGTGAAGAAAGAGTACAGAAGTGGGAAGAAGGTTCAGTCAAACCATAGTCTCATCTTTAAAATAAAATATGCTTCAGGCCTTAAATCAAATGAGGCTTTTATCAGCTAGAGATTAGATAACACAGTCTACTTCAGTGGCTAAGTAGAGATTTAGAAGACCCAGTGTGAAACCTTGTTCTTCTATAGCCAGTAACTCTGAAAGAAACCACTACAGAGGTTTGATCTTTTGCGAAATGCTGTTACCACACACTTTCAGTGGCCCACATGTCTGTCCCACAAATTCCTTCAGTTCCTGTTTGTTAGGGCCTGAGAGTGCATAGCCTTCTGCAGAATCAGGTTCGTTGCTTTCTAAATTACAGCACCGTGTCTACCTCAGCACTGGCTCCACAGAGAGGAGTAGAATTGAAAAAAGATGGGTCCATGAAACACCAGTCTGTGTTTTGAAGCCTGCTCACCCAAGTGTCTGTGAGCATCTTTCACATGTGCAGCTGATACCTACAGGTCATGGAAGACAAGAGAGACACGGACATGCAATAGCCGCTTCTTTAGTGATTCTTTCATTTATATCTTTTTCTTCCCTCAGGTTAACCCTCCAGAATGAATGTGATGCTGCAGTTCACCCTAGCCAGCATTTCACCTGCAATGCAAAACTCGTTATACCCAGTCATTTACAACCGTTCGTGAGGCCTGTCGGAGAAAGCCCTTCCCCCAGTGTCGTGACCTTTATCTTTGTGGTGAACAGGCATCACGACTTTGGCAGGATAATTTTGTTTGATTGACTAATCTGTTCTCAGAAGTTATAGAAGTTTCACCGGGCACAAAGAAGTCAGCTTGCCACAGGCCGTTTGTTGTATCTGAATGATGTGTATTCATCAGGACTTTTTGTGGCAATGTAGAGAATAGGTTGGAGCAAACTTCCCTCTGACTTTCATTAATGTAAGTCAAGGTAATTCTACTGAAGTCAGTGGTGTTTTGGTAGTGCAAAACCACAGTGACTGGGAGATACCCTCAAGGACCACTTTGCTTTATTCGACCATCTGTGAAAAATAGTCTGTTGTCTCCACTGGGTGGAAAACTGAAAGAAAGGTATCACAAGGATATTCCTTTAACCCTTTTAAATAAAAGAACATTTTTTTTCAATGGAAAGTTATCTTTTTACATAGTTGAAGCAGGATAATATTTTTACTGTAATTCCAAGGAAAATCATTTGGGCTATCAAGAGTCCTGTACCCTCTGTTTTCCTAGTTAGATGGCATTCATATGGCTATGAATTGGCTTAACAGTTCTGTGTTGGTACTAAACTCTCCAATAATTCTGTTTTCTACTGATTAAATAACTCAAACTGCTTCTCACGGTTGTGTTGTATGTGTTCTCCTTATGTTTTAATAAAAACTGGGCGGTCAGTATAGGTAGTGTGGAACTAGCTCTTCAAAGTAAAAATGAGAGTGAAGTTGTACAGTAGGAGGGTAAATTTAACTATATAACCTTACAGTAATTTATATTCTTATTTTAACTCACTTTATTGTCTTCCCATTTAAAAACAGCTGTTCCTGCTTTTTTTAAATTCACAAAATGTATTTTAAAATGATGTGGGTAATTGCAAAAAGTACAGTGCACTCTTCTTTAATTTTTTTTTTTCTCCTTAATTAGTATTTCAGCATACTGGGAACATAAATGCCCTTAGCTCTGATATGGGCAGAATAACTAGGGTGATTGCCCTTCAGCTTAGGTCCAAGTGTAAATACCCCATTTCCCAGTCTAGCAAGAGCTACAGACAGACAGAAGAAACTTTATTGTGTAATCTCATTGATGTAGTGAGCACTTATGCTGAAAGAAGGCAAGCAAGAATACTGCTTGAAGTCAGTCCCATTAAATGTCTGAGGTAACAAGAACCAGAATGTCCATGGTTTGTTGTATTCCTTCTACATAGTTCATACTCATGGAACATATAAACACAGGTATATCAACTGTGTGGTTAGACATAAATAGAATGCCTTTATTTCAAATAGACTAGGAAAATGAACCTATTCATATGGCGTATTTCTTTCCAGTTTTTATTTTGCGTTGCTCTGGAAGTATATTCCATCCATCAAGGTGGGCCTTTTGACAGCTAACACCTTCACCTAGAGAACTCAGAGACTGAGGTATTGCCCTTAGAGGAGCACTACTGCATCAGTATCTTGTTGATGATGCATTATACATATATATAAGGACATACAAAATTTACTCTGATGAGTGAGACCTCTGCAAGATATAAACTCTTTGCAGCACCAGTTCCAAAACTCACTTTCAGAGAGAAGTAGTATCCTGTCTGACCAAGAGATCTCATGTAGACAATAAAATCTTTATGGTAACCACTTTACTTTCCATTTCTAACTCCCTAAATTTAGGGACTCCAGTGTAAATGTACAGAAAGAAGAGCAACTTAAGAAGCTGTGTATATAGAGACTTGTTTCAACTGTCCTGTGAAGGTACATTGCTAAAACATCACAGATTGTAATTAATGGATCTGTGATTTGTTATAGATAAAACAAAAACCTTTACTGTAACTCACCAGCAATTGTTCTTGCAGAATTGTAAGTTCCAGAAGCCCCCATCCTAAGCATTTATTTGCCTAGCAGAATAAAATATTTCTTTAGTATCTTTCAAGCTTGTCATGAAGTCGTATGCTGCATTAAGTAGTGCTGGAAATCTTCAGTGGTACATAGAAACTGATTTCCAAATTTTGGTCCACAAGGGATGCTAACCTTTTGTCTCAGCTGGCACTTTTTAAAAAAAAATCTGGCTACTTGGTGTAGCAGTGACAGAAAGCTCTGATTTTGTCATTTTGTCTACAAGAAAGCATATTGGTGAATGTAAAGTGGAAAAAAAGTTTTGGTAAATGAAGATACTTTTTTTTTTTTTTTTTTTTACTTTCTCTGCACTGAAGTCATACCAGTCATATTTCTGGTTTAGAAAGATGTAGATGTAGGAGCATTAAAAATCCCTCCCCCTTCCCACATTCAATCTCTGTTTTCCCTGGCTTTGAAGATCTAGTAATTTCCCAGTTAGTTACAGAATACTAGTTTCCTTCCTCTGAGGATATTTTCCTGTAGTTTGCGTTGTTATTTGCTTGATCTGATGCAGCACGTTATTTCTCTGAGTCTGCAGCTTTGACAATTTTTTGCATCTTCCTGTGGGAACCCCTCTCATGTTTCCTGGGGGGATCATTCACCTTAAATGTCTATAGGTTGCATAAAGGCACATTCTGCATTTATTGAGACTTCCAGTGATGATTCTTTAGTTCAGTAAAATGGCAATAAAAAAAGAGTATGCTTAATTTTCAGTGTGCTTCTACTTATTTACTCTGTTAAAATATTCAGAGTCAAGAACAAAAAAATACTGCAAGGAACAGTCTGTCGTATTTCACTATAAACTTTGTATGTATATGTTTATATGTATATTACCTTTGTTTGTTTGAAAGGCTTAGTTTAATGTAAGCCCAATGCCAGCAGAATCAACGTGTATTTTCAGTGCTAGCCTAGTGCATAGAAATCTTTGAAAACCATTACAGCCCCTGGAAGCCTTTGGTGCTGGTCAAGATAGGTCCATCCAAGGCTGTTTGTCCCCAGACTAGAGGAATAGAAAAAAGTGAAAGGGAAAGGATTTCCTTCTCCAAAAACAGTACCAGGATATGGGAACATTTCTGCAAGCAGAAATGTTCCTGCTGTATTGTTAGGCTACCTCAAGAGTTTTGCTCTTCCAGCACGTTAGCCATTGTTTTCTGGTTGATTGTTTTCTAGTTTTTGGCATACGGTCCTCTTCCCAGCCTGAAGTTACTGTCACACAGAGATTAAATCCTTTTATGTTCTTGATTTTTTGCAGAACCAGCCAGAAGCCTGTTCAGCTCTGCACTGTATAACCTCCCTTATGCAGCAGCATTTCTAAGGGCCAATAATATAGCTAATGGTGCATAAACACAAGGAGGTATACACTTGCCTCTACTCTAAACTAGAGATGTGAAAACCAAGTTTAGGATTAAACATTTTGATAATATATTTTTCTCCAGGTACCTCTTCAGCTCTTTTCGAATAAGTATCAGCAATTCTTACTCTCATATAAAAAACGCTCTTTTTAGATGTAATATATAAGTACAAAAATGAACACCTAGGCTGAATAGGAGGAGACTTAGCAATGGATATTAGTTACATTAAAAAAAAAGTGGATTTGGAGACTTAATACCAGTGCTGATTAACAACGTAAAGATTTTGGAGAGAATACTTAAGGGCTGAACTGTCATTTAGGTACATTTATGTACCAGGTTTTGAAAGGGTCAGTATTTGCATATTTGGACAGTTCATCCCATCTACCTTACATGTCTGCTTTAAGACAGAGTGATGGACTGTCTGAAAACAGGTGTCACTCTGTCGATCAGAGAGGTGACTGCTTTCGCCTTGACACGTAACTTCTAGTTTGATGCTGTTAAGCACATTGAATCCCACTTCGATCTGCTTTGCCTGGGCTTGACTGCAGTTAAAATTATGTAAGTCATCTCATGTCACGTATTCTTCTGTGGGGGTGGAATTTAGGAAATGTTTGCTAGGTGTGATTGCTGCAGCAGTCCTAGGGAGATCGTAATGTCCTTTTTAGTCAGTCAGATTGCTTGACCATATCTCAAGTGTTATTTTTCATATTAAAAAAGAGTTGGCTCCGAAAATCCTAGGCACACAATGAAAACAAGCAAATATAATTAGAAACAAGAAGAATGGTAATATTTATTCTGCATAAATCCCAGCTTGGTAGTGGGTTCCTTAGAGGGTTTGTTTTTTTCTTCTTTCTTGTTTTTTAGTCCAAGAAAGGATTTTTTATTATAGTTTGTAACAGGATAACAGTTAACAGTGAACAACCTGGGGAAGGGAAAGCACATCCAGCTCATATGGTGGTTTATTTTGGTTCTTGAAAATACTGACAGGTCAGCCAGTTAGTGGGAGTATTTCATATAGGTGCATCAGAGGATACAGGGAAAGTAAGTTCAGAGTCAGGTTGAGACTGGGAAAGCGTTTTTAGAGGAGGTGCCGCATGATGGAAACATTCCTGTATTGTCTTGGCTTTGAACACATGAACAGAAGTAAAAGGTCTTTCAAGTATATCAGTGTTGGCCACCTGTTTTTTGTAAAGGAAGGTATTTCAACATGATACTTTAACTTTCATTAAAGTATGAGTATAACAAAACTGTGTATCTCTAGGTACAACTGTTTCTTGCTCAGTAACAAGAGAAAGATACTGGTAAAGCCTATTGAGCTGAGGTCCTACATTTTCCAAAATACTACGTTTAGTGTATAAACATACCTGGGATCTGGCTGAAGTCAGGTTCTGAGACAAGTTTTGAATGGTGCTGTTGATCTGTTCTGTTTTTTCTTTTACTTATAGCCCAGCTGTCAGGAGATGCAGCAAGACCCAGAATATTCCTCAACTGATCTCAAGGCCATATGTAAAAAAAGCACTGTCTTAATCGTGTGATGTTTTATTGTGTCTTTTCCAGAGTGGCAAAAGTCATGAAGGTTCCTGTGTATGAGACACCAACAGGATGGAGATATTTTTCCAATCTCATGGACTCTGGACGTTGCTCGCTTTGTGGGGAGGAAAGCTTTGGCACTGGTATGTAATGCATAATAAAAAATTTCCACAGACTTTTAATGACAACTTTTCATTTTCCTGGGTGCCTCAAGTCAAAGCCAAAAGAATCAGCAAATTAACTCTGACGTGCTGGAACAGAGAACTGTCAGTTGTTCACATCTTGAGGGTCGTCTTGCAACTCTGGTGTCCTTTACCTTGAGGTATGAAAACCATGGAAGATGCACATTCAGAAGCCATAGGCAATCTTATCACTGCCCAGACAGCTTTTGAAGGTGCCTGGCACCCTCTTCTGACTTGAACATAATGTGGAAAGGTCTCACTGGTGCCATCGTAAAAGTCTTTTCATAGACTGCAACAGCATTTGGAGGGATTTTGCCTGTGGAAAAACAGGCAAAATCCATGTGGTTTTTCCTAATGTGATTCAGGGTTCAGACTATAAGGATTGGTATGTCTAATGGTGTGTCTAATCAAACCTGTTGCAGTTGTCCCTTTTTAGAACATCATGATTACGAAAACTCAGATAAAGTCATTATTAGAAGAAATTCAGTTACAAGTCAGCATCTGTGTTTTCCCTAAGTATTTGTCCGTTATCTGTCCCAAGAACCAATCAAACAATAGAATGCAGTATGAAAGGCAAATTTGATCCCTCATGAATTCAGTACTGACAGGAAGAATTAGAGCAAACAACTAAAATATGTAGTTGGTAAATCTGCACAAATGTGGTTTTGGTTTATGAGAAAAACTGAATAAATTTCACAGTTTTTCTTTTTTTCTTTCCTAGATTCTGGCACAGAAATTCTTTCTTCTTTTTATTTATTAGTAGGGTTATGTTATAAGTGTTTTTGAATGACCACATATCAGAATAACTTAACCATTTGCCTGGGTAATAATTTATTCTACATTTTGATGTGAGGTCCATGGAGTTCTTTATTTTGGTGTACAAGTCACTGGCTACAGCTTTTCATAGAAAATAATTTATCATGCAATAAAATTTGGTTACAAATTTCATTTTTCTTTGATTGAGTTAAGTCTAGTATTAAGTTTGTTGGTTAAGGTCAATTAGAGCAGAATGCTGCTTTTTTAAAAATGAGGATACCTTTCAGCCAGAGACATGCTACTTGCTGTGTTAGCCTGTCATTAATTCTCTGTAATTATCGGAATGGACTGTGACGGAAGAACCAAAAATGTGTTATATTTCTTTGGATGTCTATCTGTAAAAAGTAAAAGAATTTAAATTAATAATGAATGTTTATTTTGTTTCTGTTGTGAATGGGAACCAACGTCCCATGATTAGCAACCTGGATGCCTTGGCTTAATTGATGTGACTGGCACAGATTTATATTGCCTTGAATGTATCTTTTGAATAGGTATTTTCAAAGGGTGTTCTGCAAGGTCATTGAGTGAGTTCTAACTTGGGAGAGAGGGGCAGGAATATCTTGTGCGTTTCAGAATGTACTGCCATTTGTTGCGGTGTGTTATTAGAGTGCATCTCCATTTGCCCATGAGAGGTCTGGACTTCGGAGTTTTCGACTCTCACTGCTTTTTGATGCTTTTTCACCAGGCCAGTTCTGTACCCCTTCCTTCTAACTATTGAAGTTCCTCCTGCTCATCCAAACCCAAATATTTCCATGAAACTTGTGTGGGTCTTGAGGCATCAATATGACCTCATTAACACTCAAATTATTTGGAAAAAAACTCCTGCCTTCATCATCATGCTGAAGAAAGGGAAGTGTGGATTTTGACTGGAAGGAGCTTGTAGGAGTTTGATGGTGAATTCCCATAGGCTGAAGTATATCTGGGTACCTCAGCCCACAGAGTGCAGCATCTCCTGCTGCATGCAGTTTTATCTGTAGAGATATGTATAGCAAGCAGGGGTGGCCTCTATGTGCCATATGCCATGAGAAACCACTGCCTCAGGCCTGTTTTTGCTTGGGAAGTAAGGCTCCTGACCATCTGGTGATGTTGAGTACAGCTCTTGCAGATGCTTTCTGTCTCAGGGAGAAGGGAGGAATCTTTGGTTGCTTAGCAGAAGCCTTGTCTCCTTTAAGGAGACTCGTCATTAAAATTTTATGGTGCAGTTATAAAAAAAGCCAAACATCAAATTTCCCTAGCACATTGAAAAGGTATGTTCAGGTTTTGCTAAGCAGGCTGTCCCAAGCATTGGTGGACTTTAGCCCTGCAGATCAGTTATATAGGAATCAAGAGAAGTGATTTCAGGGCTTGATCTACTGAAACACTGAGGGCATTGTGGTCTGTGTTGGCCTAACTTTATTACCCTATCACATGGTTGTTGAAGTTGGGAAAGACGGACAGGTGTCTCACAGAGATCAAGGAAGGGCCTCTGGAGTTTGTCTGTTCTTCTAGGTAGGCAAGATAGTTCCTCTAACTTCTCTCTGTTCTTACATTTGACTTTTTTCCTTCGCTTTTATCCTTCTGTAGGGCCCTAAAAGACTATAGCCTCCCTTCCGATTTTGCAGCTCCTGTCTCCTGACCTCACACCAGTCTCTGCATTCCCAGCACTCACTGTGTTCCTGTCTTAACCTGGTTCTCCTACCCTATCATTAATTCTTCAGATTCCTGATAAATTCTGTCTCTTGTGAATTCTAAGGGTGGTTGAACAACGTGTTGCTGGCCAGCATAGAGATCCGCTCTACAGCAATATTTAATCTGTGCATCCTCGCACATTCTGGTCAGATGAGCTTTTGTGGTACCTGCAGCTCTTCAGTGCAGAAAGCCTCCTGACCTCCCATTTAAGCCAGTGCCATCTAAAGGCTAATCTGAACCCTCAAGATTCAATCCCATGGGCATCCAGACAACCTGAGCACTGGGCTTAAATTCCTCAGTGCGTGTGTAGTTGCTGTGTAAATGAGTTGTGACAGTGCCTACAGGGGAATTATGCAATGACTATGATGCCTAAAGTTTGTTTTTCTCCCTGCCTCAGTTTCCTTATCATCTTCCAATTCAATGCAGCTGTCTGAAAATATCTCATATGCCAGGAGGTTTATTTGTAAAACGCAGTCTGGTCTGTAGATGACCAATACTTTAGCGATGCAAGCTGTTTTTAGCAATAAATATTTACCTTATTGCGAATCTTTTAGTAATGTCCTAAGCTGCGTGACCCTCACAAGTTTCTGCCAGTATTGGGCATTTGAATCAATTTTACAGCTTTCCCCTCAATCATATCTATTTAGGGAACTGAAACTTGGCACTTCTTTAGCTTTCAGCATAGAATATTTAAGGAAATGTACCATATAGCTGATCAGAGTGGGAAACTTGCTGTTCTATGCAAGAGAAAGGGGTTTTACAGATCCACATTCTGTCATCAAACTAACCGAACAGCACTGAAGACCGATTGCTTGTGTACCCAGGTAATCCAGCCCAGCTGGAATTTCCAAATAATACAGAGCCCTGATTTTATAACATAAGGGATTTTGGTCTGGCAAGTAAATAAAAGCAAATTTTCTGCTATAAAAGGACAAAAGATTTTGAAAACATCCCATAGGGCAGTGTTTCCCAGACTTGTTTTCTGGCAGCTGATCTTGGACCTCAACCAATGCTTTAAAAACTTCTTCCATTTTTGTAGCAGTGTGGGGAGCTTGTCAGATGAGGTTAGTAGCTTTCTGGTTCTATGACTAATGCCCAGGACACAGTTCAGAGAAGGGCGTCAGCAGCAGCAATTAGTTTCTAAATTTCATCAGCAAACTATTAATCAGGATTAGGAGAGCTGTGTGGCTGATTTATCTTTCTGCAGTTTAAGCCACCTCAGTAATTGCTACATCTTTCATAAATTTGCATGCTTCATCTCCGAATTTCCAGATGCTATTAACATCAGCTGTCTTCTCCTGCAAGATTATGTAGAAGAATAACTAGTGGAGAATAGAAAAATGTGCTGCTGCTGAAATGAATGAAAGCCTTAAAAAAGCTGTTTGGTGGTATCTGTTACAGTAACACAAATCTAAAATAATCTCATTAACTTGAATAAAGGAACACATGAGAATGCCCCTAAATCTCCATTTGCCTAAAATATCATCAAGTTTCAGATTGCTGGGTGATAAATTTGTAAGACTCAAAGGGTGTGTAAACAAAATGATTTACCATGAGTCTGTATACTCGCTTCAGTCAGATTTTTGTTTTAAAATCACATTTACAGAACGCAATACGCTAGACACAGATGACTAATTTAGGGAAAAGCAATTACATTTTCTTCATGCATATGACCCTCAGGGCTCACTGTCTCTATCAGAACTGGAAATCTCAGATACAGAATACGTTAGACAAGTAAATGACAGCCTGCATGCCCAACAGCTTTCCAATACCAGAAAAATCATAATACGAACATTTTTGCATGATCTTACTTTGTTTCTCAGGCTACTGCCTCTCAAGACTTTACTTCCGTTTAAGCCTGTTTAAACTGAGTACTTCTTTATGAATGGGAACGCTGTCTGAGAGATTTTCCCAGATTGTTTACTCTGAGTCCAGCCATAGCAATTGACTGTTGCAGTAGTAAAAAATAACTTTTGCTACTGTTATATGGACAAATATGTGACAAATTAACTTAAAAATAAGTTGTTGAAGTAGTTGCAGTTATTATAATTCCCCTTACCGATGGCAAATTAAATATAATGGGATAATCAGAAAAATATTTGTTGACTCCTCTGTTCTGTTGTCTCCTTCTGCTTCAGCTCCTTAAACAGAGTCCAGAATTCATTAATGCCTTGTTTCAATTAAAAATATCACTGGGAATTATCCTGAGATTGCTGAGAACCCTCAGCAAGCCAGGAGGACTATTAGTATTGCAATCTCAGGAATGCATAGTTGCGAGGCACGTTTTACTTGATCCCTTTGCACAAGGCAGCTCTGCCTCTGTAGATCCACAGCAGCAGATACCGGATCTATAAAGCAAAGAAGAATGGTGTTAGCTGAGCTGAGGCAGAAGAACAAGCTCCCTCCCTAGAGTTTCTACTATGTTGGCTGGGCAGTAGAGTAAGTGAGAGAGAGAGAGTAAAGACACCTACAGACAATGGTACAGCAGGTGAAAAACAGAGTTTACTAGCAGAGTTGCAGTAAAGATTTTAATTTGCTAAAAGAAGGGCAATAAATAGAACAACATATGTGCATATAGTAACCCAGTTGATAGATATGTTGCTGAAATAAAAGAGGTGGAATAAACAATTTCTGAGAAATCCTAGTTGTCAATTTTCCTCCTATTAAGAATAATGAACTGAGACACTTGGGCACACAGGATTATTGTCCCTGTACTCACATCAGGGTAACGTTCTTAATCGGTGACTTTTGATTCTGGAACAGTTGGATTGTTTCCAGCTTTTCCCTAGAGACTTTTGCCTCTGGATTACTTTCTTCCAATGCTTTCTCTTTCCAGAGAAGCAACAATCTGTATGTCCTCCTGAAGGACACACAAGGACACAGCACATGCTAAAGCTGCTAAATGGATCAGAAGAATGATACATGTATACACTTATCCCTCTTCATAGAGATTTATGAGCTTAAGCCATGCCAGAACAAGGCTCAGAGCACAACAGACTGCTTTCCAAAAATTCTTCTGTCCATGTTTCACTGGACCATTTTGGTTCAATGAAACACACTCAAAGTGTTTGTTAAATCAGAACTCCTCTCTTCTTTGGTGTTCAGTTCACACCGTTGCACAGATGTCATGATGTATAGACCATTTTGCTGAATGAATGCTGTGCCTTTCACTGTACGATTTGTTGGCCTGCGGTCTGCGGAGTGTTACACAACAGGAGAATAAATGATCGTTTACGTTGGAACAAATTGCTGAGGTGTTTAGCTCATGTCTCCACTTCTTGCTGGTGTCTGTTGAGACACTTAAGCCGTTTAAGTTGCTGGTAATAGCAGCAAAAGAGATGACTTTTTAGGTGAAATTGAGTTTTTCAGTGCTAAGGATGAATGGCTGAAAGGAGAGGCAGGCAGGTTAAGAAGGAAAGGAACAGCCGCGGTGGGGTGAGCTTGCTGTGAGCAGGGCCGTGCCCAGCCCCTGGGGCTGCCCCACCCTGCCCAGGGCCCAGGACCCCACCTCAGCCCCCGGGGCCGTCAGCCCCTGCCCCAGCGAGCCTGCAGCAGGGCCGGTCTCCAGCTCCCCACAGCCCTGCCCTGCCTGGCCATGAGCCAGGCCTGCCTGCGGTCCCACATCGTGGCGTGGCCGCAGCCTGCCCCCGTCCCCAGGAGGGTGCCCGATGCCTGGGGCCGGGGCTGCCCCGGTGCCCCCCGCTGCCCTGCTCCCGGCTGGGGCGGTGGGATGGGCCCTGGCTGCCGGGCCCTGCCTGCCACCCTGGGGCAGCCCCCGGTGCTCCCAGTTCCCAGGGAGCCCCAGCCACTGACTTTTCCTGCTGCTACCAGAGGAATGATGGGCGCTGGTGGGAAGTGACAGCTCTATTCTAGGTCTCTCTTTTGGTGGCAGTGGCAGAAACTTGCACCAATATCTGGGAACAGACTCTTGGCTACAGTAACAATGGTCGTGACCATGCCGTCTGCTTTGCCTACGAGTAAGCTGACTTTATTAGCTGTAGGCCATATTGCTGGTGTTTCTGTGGAAGGCATCCTTCAGCTGATCTACCGTGTTACTGCAGCGAGGGAGTAGAAAAGGTGAGGACCTGATTGCCTGAAGGGCTGACTTCCTGTGGAGTGGCATTTGTTTTCCTTTCTTATCTGAAGCTATTTGCAAAGATATGAGAGCTCATAAATAACCCTGCCCTTTTTCTTCTGATTAGTTGGCACTCCATGCTTTCACAGCACCGGGGACTCTGGAGCAGGAACAGAGTGCGCTGTCACTCTTCCCACAGCAGCTCCTCCAGGACCAGCCCATAGCTCTGCTCAGTGTGGTAGGAGACTGCCCTTGATGCAGAGAGCTCACAGATGACAGATCAAGGCAGATAAAAAGTGGCAGAAAGGAAGTATTCTTACTATCGTGACAGCTACTTCGTAAATGCAAAGGAATGTTACCACCTGTCTCAGCTCTTAAATCCATCTACAGTATTCAGTGTCCTTGTTGTCTGCATTACCTAACTCATAGACACAAACATAATCTTCATGTAAGTCTTTTTCCTCTTCACGAGTCTTCAGTAATCGTTCCTATGCGGCTCTGATATTGTGCTGAAATAGTGCTTTGCATTTAGTTAACTCTGTGGTAGTTAACTTGCTTAATGTTAGATTCAGGGTGTTGGAGGTCTCGTTCAACATCCTCCAGCGTTGAACGTAACACAAGAAGACTAAGTGGGAGGCAGAGCTGTGGCAGGCCCAGGACGATGGGCTCTTAGCAAATGTGTATGAGTAACAGCTGCTACTGTGACTGTTGCTGTCTCCCAAGAAGAGGGGCTGCAAGTCCAAGGCAGCAGCAGTGACTGGAAGATGGACATCAAGACTGAACCCCAGGAATCACAGTGGCTGTCCGCACGTCTTGCTGTTTTCCTTATATGTCTTTAATTTTCTGTTGACAGTTTTTCACAGGATTAACAGCTTCAGTGCATCAATTTATATTATGGGAACCATGTCCTCTAGCAGTAGCAAAACACAGCCATTTTGACAGATGACTGTGTAGACCTTGCAGGCTGTTATGTAAAACGACAGCACTGCAAAGCACTCTTGCTGCCACAGGATTTTTGTGTTTGAGGAAAGAGGATACTTCATAAAACAGGTTTTCAACCTAAGACTTTTTAGATTCCTCTCTGGAGGAATTTTGCTAGCTATATTCTAAGGGCACAGATAGTCCAACTGTTTCCTCCCTGATTGGTAGGTAATTCATGGAGGAAACAAAACTTGTGAATTACTGCACTTGCTTTGTACTCAGGGTTTCAATAATGTGCAACTAGACAGAAAATGATAAGGTTGCAGCTAACAAACTTCAACCAAATCTAGTATTATTATGCCAGAGCAATGGCCACATATTTGATGCCTTTTCGAGTTTCTTGAGTCTGTTAGTTTATGTAGTTGTCATCAGTATCTACTGAGTGTCAGATGTCTTGGATCTTACTTTATGTTAATTCTTATGCGTGCTTCCTTGTGATTTTTTCGTAATCTGGGTTAGATACATATTGCCACAGAAGCTTGTTCTAAATTATCCAAAAGAAGAGGGCACTTGCCAAGATGACCAAGAACCTTCCCATGAAACAATCTTTTGTTAGAAAATACTGATTTTATTGAAACTTTTTGCTGGTCGATACATTCCAGTATTAACAAAGCTTAGCTTCATAGAAGAATTTCTGATTAAGATATGTTACACATCTATTGCAGAGCAGCTATTACTCCAAGTTGGCATTTTGGCTTTGGTCATGGGAAGTGCAAGATCAAGTCTGTGCTCTTTTGAATTCAGATAATAGACTTGAACTTGTACCTCCCACATCTGAGAGTATGTGCTAAATCCTGTGGGTTATTCCAAAATTGTTCTTAGTCTCCATTGTGGATCAATTTCTCTCTTCATGAATATAAACCTAGGAAGGGATTTAGATCTGAGCATCCAAACATCTTTACCACTGAGAAGTATGGAGAAGTATAGAAAGAGGAAGAAGTGCTATTCTCTGGTTTTGGTTTTTTTTTTTTTTTCCAGAGACATTTTTTCAGGCTCTTGTTTTTTGTCCTCATGGGAGGTCATGCACATTCTGGAAATCTTCATTTTTCATGAAATGGGAAAATTCTTTCTTTGCAGCTTGACAGATGAACATCTGCAGAGATAAGGAGATGCTGTTGAACTTGACTCACATAACTCAGAATATTGTGGTTCATGGCCAGGGGTTTGCATATCTAGCTCAGTTCTGCAAAGCAGTACCAGAGATGTGAAAACACCCTGTATGTCAGTGAGTGGGAATCATGACTAGAAATGTTTTCCTGCTGCTACCATTTCTATTCAAATACTTGTACATCTTTTTATTTAACCTTAAGAGTACGGACTTTGTCGTATATAAATAAATCACATTTTAAACATTAGTTCTGGTTGTCTGTCTGGAAGATATCAGAGTTGCTGAGGTTAGTACTGTTGATAACTGTTATGTGACATACAAGGTTAAATGAGACATTTACCCAGCCTCTTCACCTTGCTTTCTGATGTGCAGTGATACCAAATAATGTGCTTTATGTATGTCTCTTTAGGGTCTGATCACATTCGAGAGAAAGATGGACTATGGGCTGTGCTAGTTTGGCTTTCAATCCTAGCAGCTCGAAAGCAGAGCGTGGAGGAGATTGTCAGGGATCACTGGGCAAAATTTGGCCGGCACTACTACTGCAGGTGAGAAAAATGAGGAAAAGGCACAGGAAATTACACAGTTTATAGGACAATTCTGCTACAACCATGGCTTGTTTAGCTGTGCTCAGCTGCATTTAGGTGTGCATTTGCTGTGTCCACAGAATGAAAATCTGCCACAGAACTCCACTGTTCTGTAGGCAGGTTTTTTCTGATAAGTAAGTGGCAGTAGAAGTTATTTACTTACTGAAGGAGCAGCATGTGTATGTCACTTCTAGTATCTGAGTAATTGAATTTTCTGATATCGAATGGCAGACAGATTTGAATTATTTACTTGTGGAGTCTGTAGGCATAGTTCATTACATGGTGTTGAAAAAAAGTCAAAATCCCAGCAAGATTTACTCGGGCATTTGTACGTGCTTCCATGTGACAGTGTTTTAGTGAGAACTGGAGCTATGCCTACTTTTAATTCAGGACAACTCCTCCAAAGATCTGAACATGTACTCATTTTTATTAAAGACTCAAAAGGGTGAATTCTAACTGTCATTTACATCTTAGCTTCTGCCTCTCTCTTTCTCTCAGAATAGACTTAATCCAGAGGAGTTCACATATCCGTAAGGTCTTTTGCACACAGCTGTTCCTCAAAAAGTGTAGCAAAGTTTTCTCTGTTTCACTTGGCTGTTGGGCACTGCGCTGATTGTGTCCTTAATCTTGGAAAACTAGCTGTGTATCAATGACATTTTCTATGCTACTTTAGAAATGGTGCATTTTCCAAATGATTTCTGTTGACTCAGAGTCAAGTGGCCAGCGTAGAACTGTGGTGCACACACACAATGGTGCACACACAGAGGACTTGCATGCGTGAGCTGGTTTAATTTGCCATCTATACTTCAGTGGTCCACCTCTGATTTTTGAAGTAAGCAGTAAAGTGCTAATTGTGTGTATATTGAGTTTTGTGAAAGCAGAACCATTTTCTCAGCTGTAGGGGACTTACTTCTTGGTTCTATTTTTTTAATATATGTGCAAGGTTTGATTATGAAGCACTGGAACCCAGAACAGCATATTTCATAATGAGAGACCTGGAAGCTTTGATCACTGACAAATCATTCAGCCATCAGCAGTTTGCTGTGGGTAACAATATCTACGGTGTGGAAAGAACAGACAGCTTTGAGTACATAGATCCTGTGGATGGCACTGTGACCAAAAGACAGGTATGGCTGTAGTGGTGGAGTAGCAAAGTTTTGCAACTGTCATATTGTCTCTAACAGTGTTGTTTCTGATGTTCAGCTGGCAAGCCTCTCCATTTATTTATAGGATGGTGTTTTCTTTGCTCTGATAGATACTGCATTTCCTACTTCAGAGTAGCTTGGTCTGGATAAGATAATCCACCTCTGGTTTAGCTTGCATTTGCTGTGCGTAACTGGAGGTAGTAGTGTCACAGAGAATGTAGGAGAGGATGGAGTCCCTGTTGACAGCAATGCACGTATAGGGGGGGTTCCCTTTCCTGAACTATGTGAAGTGTCATTTAGAAAGACAGTCTCTCCTTTTTCTATTTTCTATCTGAAATCTCCACTTGCTATACATTACAAAAAAAGTTAAAATTTTCTTGCTCTTGGTGACCCACAGGGTTTGCATAATTAAGGCACAATATCTGTTGTAGCCAATAGCATGCAGAAGACTTTAGTGGATTGTATCATATGTGGGCACGTTTGACTTTTCTAGCCCAAATGACTGATTCTGTGTTCCTTCTGGGCTGTGTCCATAATCAGATTCCTTAGGTATCAAGAACTGCCATTCAAACTGAGCCTTCAGTGTTCTGAAATTCATGATGAGCTCAAAACTAACCATGTACTTTTGCCAGGTGTAAACGTATATTCAAACATCTTGAATATGAGCTATGACTCATATTAAAATGTGTTCTGATTTTATGCTGTTTATTTTTATTGTCCTAGTTTCTCTGGTTTGTAAATTACTTGACCTGACCAGACCCTAGCAAATGATATTACAAGCCATTAAAACTATTGTCATGCCATTCTGCTCAGAGTCTTTATAGTTTCCATTGCATCCAGAAAATATAGGCAGCCCACCTGCCACTGAGCTACCCTCTTTGTGCATATTACTGCTGAAACGAGATACGAGGATATTGTCATATCCAAGTCCACTGGAAAATTACAGGCACGGCAGGCTTGTGGCCCTTGTACTCTTAAAAAACAGCTTGTGAATTTTCAGTGCACTTTTCTTTCCCTTAATTTTCATCCAAAGACCTTGTCCTAAATTGGAATATAACTGCTAATCATATCACCATGTAACACAAACAGAGAAACATGACTTGGCCTGTTTTCAGATGGACTCTGAAAGTGAGCCCATAAAACCAGAAAGCATGTCTTTTCATAGGGAGAAGCACGTATTCATTGAGAGCAGAGTTCAACCAGTTTGTCTTTTGGCAAGGACACATTCCATGTGTCTGCAGTCTCAGTGGGATTCTCCAAGCACAATAAAATAAGAGAGGACATTGATCCATGCAAATGAAACATCAGTTCACTGCTACCATTTTCCTCAGGTAGCTTGCTCTTCATGTAAATGCAGGTGCCTGTTTCTGACTGTCATGAGCTTCATGCAGATTTTCCAGCTGTGTTTTCAGGAACTTGTTCAAAGTTTTGTTCCCCAGTAGGTAGGGGAGAGAGATTTATATTCAGTTTAACTGCACTATGTGTCATGAATGAGAAGCTGGCTAGATGATAATTAATCAATGTTAATAAACAGCAGGATCAGAAAACAAACACAGCAACAACAAAATAGGCAGCAAACAGTACACCCAGACTGTAGCTTCTAATTCATTCTTACTATTGAAACCCATGACTATTGTTTATCACAGTGCAATAATACGGCATAAAATTAAATGAAGCGTTCTGCTGTTCTTGAAGACTGTTTCCATTTTAAAAGTCATATTGTGCTAGCCTTTGTGCACATGAGCACATAATAGTGCTGCTCCTGAGGATCCTGCAAGCCAGAAATGGGACCAGTTGCATTTTCGTGTGAAATTTGCATTAGAAGGATAAGAAGTACAAGTTGCCCATTATAATGGTTCAGTTTGAGCTCTATAATGAAGCGTTCTTACATTCTGAGATTCACAGAATAAAACTCTGGAGTTTTGTTATTAAAAGTTCATTAAGGTCTTCTCGCTCCTTCATTAGATTTAGGATGCAAAGGGCTCTGCCTGTAGTCTTGGTTTTTTTGCATTTCAGTTTGAGCAAGAGTCAGGAAACAGGCATTGGAAAAGTTGGAAAAAAGTTATTTCAGATAACTCACCAGAGATAAGGCAAAAATTCTTCTCTGTTCAGAATGATATTTCAATCGTATATCAGTGATAAGGTATTTCCTGTCAGAGTAGTGAGAGTGGCCTGCTATGCCTAGGGGACACTCAAGGCTCTGTAGAGGAGCAAATAAAAATTGTGATAATCGCAGTATTTTGAAGTAAAAGGATAGCCCTTTTACATGCTCCTAATTTATGTATATGTCTCTGTGTCTAATATGTTGCTGCTAGGCTAGGTTTTCTACTGGTGTTACTCTCTGACATTATACTTCAATAATCTTTTTTGAAATCCTAAGATACTTTGCTTTAAGTTTGCTGCTTAGTCTTGTTCATGCTAACTTATTATGCTAATTTATTATTATTTATTTAATTATGAAATTGGTAACTGAAAAAAAACCCCAAACCACTGGAAACCAAACTACATAGTACAATATGTACTAGGTTTAGTTTTCTGAGTGCTTCATAGGTACTAATACATCAGTAGGCTGTTTAACTGGATTGTAATGTAAAAGAGAGAAATCCCTGGGAAGCACTAGCTCCATCACATCAGCTTCAAAGCCAGTGGGTTAACCGTGGAACATAATTTTATTTCAGAGTTTCCACACAGCTCATTAATATCCATTAGCAGGCCCAATTTGCCTAAAATAAATATCTGCAGATGTTCAGTGTGGGAGCTGTACTGAATCTTTTCATCTGCTTCCTTCCAGAAAAAAAAAAAATCTATTCCCATAAGAAAACATTATTCTTGTTAGTGACAAATAGTGTGTCCTGTTTTATGAAGACTGGAAGTATTCTGTCCTGTGGGCTTTTCAGTGTGTTACTCTTCTTTCTTTTCCTCTTGTGTTGGTTTATAAGTTCTGCATAGAAAATTTCATGTTTCATGGAGCTGACACCTTCCGTATATTAAATAGCAAATATGTGGCTTTAAATTAACGGAGCTTGTGTCAGGTGAAAAAATACCATCATGACAACAGTAAGTAGGCTGCTTGGAATTTCACCAGCTTGCTTTGACCTTGCTGACCACAAAAGCCCAAAAATGTCAAAAAGGAAAACTTTTGTATGTTAGACTGGGTATTCTGTAACAAGCCTGGAAAACCTGTTTGGTATTGTCTTTACACAAGATGCAGAGTCACAGGTTATTCTCCAGGCAATGCTTTTTCGTATTTATTTGGTAACAGTGTTTTTGTCTGGGTTTTTTGGCTTTAACAAATGTTTGTAACTCACAGCTTTTAGGTATAATTTCCAGAAAACATTGAGGAATATAAAAATTTAATAGCTCTCATTAATTTCTGTGGCCTTCCTGAGTGAAAAGCTTTGCTAGTGTTTAAATCACTGTTTCCAAGGGAGAGTCAAAAGTCAGATTTTTTGCTGCTGGGCTGTCTGAAAAATGAGTTAAACTAAACCTCCAGGTGTAAATATTGTGACTTTAAAAGTTGACTTTGACAGTCCAGCTCTGAAGGCCATTGTTTCCTTAGCATATGATTTCTCCCTGTCACTTAGGATTATTGTTTTGAAGGAGTACAGCCACTGTGTCTCTGTAATTCCCTTTTACAGAGTATTTTCAGCTCTGTGGCAGGAATCCTAATCTTACAGACTAGTATTAGCTGTCATCATGTGTGTGTGAAAATCAATACTGTCAGTCATGTGTCCCTGAGAAAGGCAAAATGAATAAAATAATAAGCTCAGAAATAGTACAGTGAACTGTCTGAATGCTGGTTGTGTGTCTATATACATTACATAAACATCCCAAGTGACGTTAACTGTAACATCAAACTGGCTACAGATGCTGTAGTTTGGTGGAGCATTTTTGCATCATAAAGTTATGGGAAGAGTTATGGGGAGTGTTTATATGCCCTTTTATTCCAAAGACCATAATTTAATGCGTGGTCAGACTTCAGATGTACTAAACCAAGATGGCTTGTTATTATTGCCAGATAAACATGGAGTATGTGGAAAAGTATTCAAGTGGTCGTGCTAGTCACGTCATTGTGGGAGTAGCTAGGCCTGGTCAGTTGATCAGCATCAACTGAACCATCTCATTACAAAGTTGACTTAATAGCAAATATTAGAAAAACAGGATCTAAAGCTCAATCTTCTGAATGTAAATTATTTCTGTTTGTCACTTATGCTGTACATATTGAGACTACTAGATACATTTATGTTGCCAATACATGTTAAAATTAATATATAATACCATACTGGCAGCTAAAAAAAGTTTCATGATATCACCAAAGTTAGAGGTGGAAACTATCTCTTAGGCCATCTAATCTAACCCTTTATCCATGTAGGGTATTTTCCTGTTGTATATTTTCTAGTGTTAATGGGCATTACACAGGAAAGACATGGACCTGTTGGAGCGGGTCCAGAGGAGGGCCACAAAAATGATCAGAGGAATGGAACACCTCTCCTGTGAGGAAAGGCTGAGAGAGTTTGGGAGGAGAGAAGGCTGTGGGGAGACCTTATTGCGGCCTTTCAGTACTTAAAGGAGGCTTGTAAGAAAGATGGGGACAGACTTTTTAGTAGGGCCTGTAGCAATAGGACAAGGGGTAATGGTTTTAAACTAAAGGAGGGTAGATTCAGACTAGATAAAATGAGGAATTTTTTTACAATGAGGGTGGTGAAACCCTGGCACAGGTTTCCCAGAGAGGTGGTAGATGCCCCATCCCTGGAAACATTCAAGGTCAGGTTGGATGGGGCTCTGAGCAACCTGATCGAGTTGAAGATGTCCCTGCTCATTGCAGGGGGGTTGGACTAGGCCTTTAAAGGTCGCTTCCAACACAAACCGTTCTATGATTCTGTGATTATCAACCAAACAATGCTTTACATGGTGCTGAAGATGTTTTGACGTATACCTGAGGAAACAAAGTTTTCTACTTACTCTGTAGAATATTGGAGCACTGTGTTGCTAACATAAGTGTCTTCTCAAGCAGTTGATAAAACTGGAAGAATAAAATGCCTCTCTCTTAATTATCTTCTCTCATTTTTTGATGGTTTACTGCCCCTTAAGCAAAAGTAGCAAGGATCTCAGTTTATGCACTAGGGAAATGCCAACAGCAGGACTAAAAGGGGAAATAAAGTTCAGTGGCATAGCAGAGGTGGCACTTAGCCTGAGGGTACCATTTACAGAAAGGGAACTAGACTGCGTGTTAGTGCAGAATTGGTAGAGTATTGAAACACTACAACTATTTAACTGTGCAATTTAGTCCTTTGGCCTTAATGGCCTTCCTGTACAGCAAGTCTAGTCGACTGTGGATCCAAGTATATGGTCTGTGGTCTGTAGAAGAATGTGTTCATATATACAGTACGAAGCGAGGAGGAGGAAAGAAAAAAAGAGGTGAAGATGGGAGCAAAGAGCAAATTCACAGTTAATTAATAATAAATCCTTTTTATTCTACGCACAGTTAATGTGCATCAATTAGTGTACTTGAAATTAATTAACACCTTAAGTTAAGTTTCCCAAGTTGTACTACAGACTTTTGTTGAAGTTCTTGTAATCAGATATTGATGCATGGTCTATGAGGGGTAGCAACTGATCCTGTCTTTTGTATTCACTACTGACAACTGGTTTTAGATCCTGGGATTCTAGCTATTTCTTAGGCCACTGATCCTTGCTGATCTTCTAACTAGTTCTCAGGCCATTGATTTTGTGCTCTGCGACACAGAACAAGAACAAATCAGCTAAAGAAAATAAAAACAGCAGTAAGAGAGTCCTTGTTATGAGTGGGAGGGAATACACAGCATCATTTGTAGTCTTTAGAGGGGGGGAAAAAGAGTAATAAATGAGTTGTCCAAAGTTACAGGGAAAGAGGAATTGCATCCAAATGACTCTTCCTTTCACTTTTTATTTTAAAGCAGTGAACTGTGATTTGTAAAGGTACTGCCACCTTACATATATGCTGCTCATTCTTCTCCTATAGGGGCTGCGGATTATTTTTTCAGATGCTTCCAGGCTCATCTTCAGAATGAGTGCTTCTAGCCATGTGAGAGCTACTCTCCGGATCTATGCAGAGAGTTATGAAAAGGATCCTAGCCAACACAATAAGGAACCACAGGTAATGCAGTAGCATTGTAGTAAGTCAATAAGTAATGTACTTCCTCTGTAACAGCAATGGCTACAGGTTTTCATCTTTAAGCAGAAGGAACACTCAGCACTTTGACCCCTGTTTACTGTGTTTATGGATGATTTTCCTAATCATGTGATGGTACACGTTTTGAGGCAGGACCAGCAGTTTTAGTATACATTTGTGTAATATCTAACACAACAGGAATGTCAAGGGCTGAGATGCCTGTTGATAAAAGCTGGGCAATGACTTTCAGTCTATTAAGAGAAGCCATTGCTACTTTTAATTTTTCACACATTTTTTTGCAAGTGTTGTAATCTGAGTTATAGAACATATTAAAAAAAGGTAATTATTTTTCAAGCAGGTTATCTGGGTATCACTGAGTTATGGCATCCCAGGGATTCCTCATGATGAGAGTACAGTTGGGAAATATGGATGCCAGAGTCTAAACAATGTAGGGATTCCTTGTAAGGGAAAGACTTGCAGCTGTCTGAGAATTATCTCATATCATAACCAGACTCTTTCCTAAGAAGAGTAAAGGTTGAGAGCAAGTTGCAGTATAGTCCAGCAGACGCCTAAAACAATTCGTAATATAAATCACATTTTGAAATCTCAGATTTTTCCCAGTAAAACACCTTCATGCTGTGATATACAACAAGAGAGGACTAAGGATGTTTCATGGAAGAGAGCATAAGCATTTGGCTTGTAGTAAATCAAAACCCTGTAGTTTGAAGTCCCATGTAGTTGTCTATTCATGACTGGAATGCAAATGCAAATTTCCAAAAACATAAAAGCTGTCAAATGCATTTGAACCCTAGGTAAATGTTTGACATTGTTTTTTCACCAGGTTCCCACCATAAATTTAGCGAGTTTCTTCTTATGCTATTGAACAATTGTCTATCAGTCATGAAAAGTGCTTCAGTTTTTCCAGAAATGCTGCAGACTCCATTCCTGCAGATGTGAGCTATTCTTTGTATTTGCTTTTTCTTAAAGAAACAGTTTGTATCCTCAGTAACTCCGTGGATAGAATACTCACAATGTTAAGCCTCCAACAGAGTACAGGACCACTTTTTAGCCATTTTATTGTTTTTCTGTGCATCCAGGTTTAGCCAGCTAGCAGGGTTATAAATATATTTTGACCAAGGAAGAACACTGCTACAACCCCATTCGGACTTGCTACCATGTTGGCTTCCCGTGGCAAGGTTTTTGTAGGGGTGGGGCTGCAGGGGTGGCTTCTGTGAGAAGGCACCAGAAGCTGCCCCCATGTTGAACAGATCCAGTTCCAGCTGGCTCCTGTATGGACCCACCACTGGCCAAAGCTGAGCCAATCAGCTATGTTGGTAGTCCCTCTGTGATAACATGTTTAAGAAGGGTAAAAAATGCTGTGCAACAGCAGCAGGGAGGGAGGAGTGATAATATGTGGGAGAAACAACTCTGCAGACACCAACGTCAGTGAAGAATGGAGGGGGAGTGATAGAGCAGCTTGGTGGGCACCTGGCAGCCAGCCAAGGTCAACGCACCACAGCTATGTCAAATTTTGTTACAGTACAAATTGTTTATCAGTTGCAATTAAGCTGACCATTTTAAATATGGTTCTTTGTGCTATGTGGGCAAGGCATAGATGAAATGAAAATAAGTCATGGTAAGAGACAGACTAAGGGTTCATTTTAGAGCTTTGCAGTGGACTTACAGTAACCTTGTGATATGTGACACAGAAAGTGTGATCTGAACATGTTTCCTGTCCAGCGAATCCTGACAAAAAATACTAGAAAACAATAGAGCATATACTTGCAGCATTCATCTAGCTAAACTTTTGACTATTTAATTACAAATGAGAACATGCCTTTTAAAATGGGGTCCTTTTTGCATAAATGGATTGTTCTACTTGTTACAAGGTATGCAATATGAGAGAAGTGACGTGCTGGCAGAGTTTAGACTTGCGTGTCTACTAAAGTAACCTACAATCAATGTCCAGTATTTAACACTTGTTTTTTTAAATGAGTGGAAAATAGCAAATGTTCTCAGTGAATTTTCCACTTGTGAAGAGACTAGATTGAGGGAACAGAGGTTATTCTCAGAAAATGAGGAATGTGCTGCCCTACCGTTACATTTCATCTCTGTTCTGCATGGATTTGCTTGAGAGAGGTGCATAAAGTCCACTGTAAGGTCTAGTGGTCTCACCAGCCGCACAGGCTGTCCAGGGAGCAGCAAAAATGGGGCTGCTGCACAAGGTGAAAGGAGCCAGGCACCCAGAGCAGCTAACAGCACAGGCAGTGCCCTCATTGTCCAGGGGACAGTCCCACAGCAGACAAGTGGAGCAGGCAGAGCAAGGCTCTGATACAAGCTCCATCTACCATCCCAGACAAGGCAAGTGATGGGTCAGGTTCAGGGTCCATCTGGAGCAGCAGGAGATGGGACCAGAGACAGGGCTGGAGACAAGGCAACAGTGCGTGTCCATCCAGGAGACAGGGTCAAAGTCAGAACTGGAGACAAGCTATAATGTACATCCAAGGGGTCCTTCAGGGAGAGAAGCTACCTATAGCACAGGTCTGAGGTCCACCCAGGCAGCAGAACTAGAGATGAGTTTGGAGACAAGCACTCCTACAGCATAGCGCAGGCAGGGAATAATACTCCTGGGGCAGGCTGAAATGGGACGTGTGAGCCCATGGGCAGGGTGCAGGGGGGAGTTCTCAGGGGAGACTGGGCAGGGCCAGGAGCGCTTATCACTGCCCTCAGGGCTTTCAGAGTCTGGTCTTTTATTCTAGACACTAAAAGGGTCCGTTATTCCTAGGGACAGAAAAAAGGCTGGAAGGTTCTTTTCTATGCACGTACCAGAACCTCTCAGCTTGTTACACTTTTGGCTGTTTATCCAGGGTATTCACTAGTGAACAGATGATCCCAGGGGTAGGAACGTCATTACCTTGAAACTTGTTGCAGGGACTTTCCTGCATTCATGCAGTGCAGACAGACATTTTAACATCCAGACTGCCTCAGGAAATGCATAGTACTGTAAACACCCTCCTCATCTCTTGCCATGAGCACAAAATCTGGGACAAATAGCAGTTTCTTCTCAATTAATGCAATAAATTCTTTCTCTGATTTCTCATTGTATAGTATTGCACAGTTCCCACTGCTCCTCTTTTGTTGCCCTGGCTGGATACATTGCCAACAGCATCAGGGCATTAGGACCTGCGAGGTCATAGATTGTATCCCACAGGCAGATGGTGGATTTCAAGGGAGTGCATAAATTTCATTTCAGAAGATCCTCATGTTAGTACAAAAATAACTAAAAATTTCTCAGGGGAACACCTGATAATCTTCAGTGGAATATGTGGAAGAGAGTGAATATCAAACTCCTTTTTCAGAAACCACCATTGCTGGGGAGGGATGGCATAGTTTTCCTGATATGTGATTCCTTTATTGTTTAGTTTGCTTTGGACACATGTACATCTAGAAGAGCTGTGACAGATTTGAAGTTTTAAGTACTTTGTTTCCTATTTACTTTCAGTAATAGGGGCATAGTCAACATATGCATGTGACCAGTTATTCAAAGAGCACTGACGTAAAGAAGTATGTCAAGTATATAGCTTATCTGTAGTATTTAAGGAAATTGTTACATGTGGGATAAATGCTTATTTTTCTTTAAGTGTAGTTGATTGTCGTGGTTTAACCCCAGCCAGCAGCTAAGCACCACGCAGCCACTCACTTGCTCCCCCCTGGTGGGATGGGAGAGAGAATCGGAAGAGCAAAAGTAAGAAAACTCGAGGGTTGAGATAAAAACAGTTTAATAGGGAAAGCAAAAGCCACGCACGCAAGCGAAGCAAAGCAAGGAATTCATTCACTACTTCCCATGGTCAGGCAGGTGTTCAGCCATCTCCAGGAAAGCAGGGCTCCATCACACGTAATGGTTACTTAGGAAGACAAACGCCATCACTCCAAATGTCCCCCCCTTCCTTCTTCTTCCCCAGCTTTATATACTGAGCATGACACCATATGGTATGGGATAGCCCTTTGGTCAGTTTGGATCAACTATCCTGGCTGTGTCCCCTCCCAGCTTCTTCTGCACCTGGCAGAGCATGGGAAGCTGAAAAGTCCTTGACTAGTGCAGCAACAACTAAAACTTCTTTGTATTATCAACACTGTTTTCAGCACAAATCTAAAACATAGCCCCATACCAGCCACTATAAAGAAAATTAACTCTATCTCAGATGAAACCAGGACATTGATATTTGTAGTTGGGTAGATGACTACATGTAGCTTCTGTATCATTGAACTCTGCCTGGAACAGCTGATCAGGAAAAAGTCTCTTCCATACTTTTTATGTCATAAACCAAGACCTAAAATTATTTGATGATTCGCTGCTTAAGTAAACACTTGGTTGCTTCTACTTATTGGACCACCTCCTTCTAGTACCTTCTTTTCGTTGTTTATATAGATAAGTAGAAGATGAATGCTTTGCATTGCTCCATGTTTTTGCCTGTTGACAATTGCAGTCAGTACCTGAAATCAAAGGCAAAAGTACCCTGAGTCATCTTTTCGGCTCTTTTTCACAAGAAATAAATCTCTTTGTCTTGATAGACAGCTCATTTATATTGGAAGTTACAGTGCCATTTTGTGGAGCCATTATGGTATCTAGCTTGCGTTTGCCTCTTATCAGTGTCCTTTTTTTCCCCTTTCCTTTCAGACAAAGCCTTTTCCAAAATTGATCAGCCAACTTTTCAGCAGTTTTCATGTTTTTCTAGTTCGCTTCTGTTCTCTTTGACAGTGTAACTGCTGATGGTAAATCTTCTACAGATAAGCAGAAATCTAAACCGCACCTTCCAGTACGCATGCTGAGACATGCATATTGTCCTGAAACACCAGTGTGACATTATGGCACTTTCTGAGTTAAGTGTTAACTGAGACATATTGTAAAGACAATATATACAAGTACATTTCGTTTAAAAACAACTGTTCACTTGAGGTGGACAGAATTAATCATTCACATTAGAGGTGCTGTATTTCTATGGATGACTGTAACTCCTTTCTCACAAAAGGCTGGACCAAATGATCTTTCGAGGTCCCTTCCAACCTGGGCTGTTCTATGATGAACCCTTGTCCAGAATAAAATTTGGACAAAGATCTGTAACAATGGTCAATATCATCCAGGTTCAACTACCATGAGAGTGCTAGCTATAGGCCCTACTTTGGTTTGATACCCATCAGAAAGCCTGATGTACTTTGAAGCACTATTGGGGCTGCTCAAAGCTGTGCCTTTTAATTTTGGCCCCAGGGAGACGTTCAAGTGAGTGGTGCTCAGGTGAAGCTCTCTTCATACTTTATTGTGCTTCAGTACTGTGTAACTCTGCACGATCTTACAGGAAGAGCTGATTTTCAGGCCTTATTGCCTTTAGGTGTCTATTTTCCTTCAGAAACATTAGAGCTTCTGTTAGAGCATTCTTGTAACCAGACAGAAGCAAGGCTCGTAAGGACCTTTTGTGCCAATTTATATGTAGGCCAAACAGTAGCTGTTAATGAATGTAAGGGTCACCCAAATCTTATTTTAGTAGTGTCTTTCATACAATTAATTGCTAATACTTTCCACCTAGAATAAATTAAGCATAGACAACTGCCTGATCAATAACATAAGAGTCGAAGGGAAAGTAGTAAAATATGCCAATAATTAGAAGTCTGAGGTCATAGATAAATGTGAATAGCAGTGGCTTCTGGCTGTTGAGCGATCCATTGAAGGAAACTGGCAGAAGCAATTTCATGGTCACCTGGGAGATAAGGAGCGGCTACTTTTTTTTCCATGAGTAGTTCAGTTCTTCCTATAAGCCAGTACCAACAGGAGTGAAAACCAGGAGCAATAAAGAAAAATGACGATCATGCTCTGTGCAAACTATATTGAAAACAATTCAGTGTAAACATTTTAAAATTACGGAATTTATAGTGATGCAATCTAGTTCTAAAACAGTCTTGAAAACAATGCCCAATGCTTTTCTAAAACTGGAATATTCCCCTTAGAATGGAAGACCACTCTGTTGATGCTCCTTGTCACTGGTGATGCCTCTCATCACTGTGCATTCCTGAGAAAATTGCTTTCCAGCTAACTTGGAAGATTTCCTTAAAAAGACTATTTTTTTGGTTTTAACTGGTCAAATAGGCATCCAACTAGCAATTTCAGAAAGTTCAGTTCATTATAACAAACGACAGACTTCTACCTGAAGTCTTGGACCTTTATGCATTGGCATGTGTCTTTTTCTGAAGTTAATAGAGTTATTGGCTGTGCTAAATTTAACACAGATGGAAAATCTAGAGATATGTTCAATGGGCATGAAGTACTAAAATAAGAGTTTATTGACCTTTAGGCTCATTTATAGCCTCATTTTATAGATCAACTCATTATTTGTTATTTGCAGATCCCGATACATGGTTAATATCTTCTTGTCCTTTGTCTAGCCACCTGGATATATTATTGAACTTGGGTAAGATTCAAACAGGAAGTTTCATATATGAAGACCAAGAAAGAAATGACTCATTATGCAGAGTTGTTTTGAATTGTTTTATTTGTAAATCCAATGTGTCCTTCAACAACATGGTTGTGCTGCTGTTGCAGGATAAGTGCCCTGGGAATAGTGTAGTGAATAATCTGGATTGTTGTGAATATGGACTAACTAGCTCTGTTTACAGTGTGTTGTTATGCATTATGTGAATTGCAACAGCAATAAATAGGTGTTGTCATAGACCTATGCAGTCTATATCAGGTATTCTTTAAATGGGATGCAGTGAGTCATTAATGCTGCAATTACTTTTGCCAAAGAATGGTGAAGTACGGTTAGTTAGCTACAGAATCATTAGATTAGCAGCTGCCAAGCAAAGATTTTGTGGCAGGAGCCGTTTCTTTGTGTTTTTATCTGAAAAGGCATGCCAATTAAAAGAAAAATCATTGGGATAAAAAGTGTCTTGATCATCAAAGACTGAATTTCTGAAACAATTTTTGAATGGCAAGTAGCAGAGTAAAAAACAAACTGATTTTCAGGTGGATTTTGGTCGGTATATGAAAGGATTATGACTATATATAATATATATTGTGATTATATAAAGCAATTGTTTATGATGTGAGTTTGTCCAAGAGCAGGGAACTGAAATCAATAACCCAGAAGTCCTTGTGTCCCATATCACTTAATGGGGATAAAATTAAAGTTTTCTATATGATTCTGTCAAGACATTCTTAACAACCCTAAGCACAAGTGAAGTTTGCTAGAGAATTATTGCCTCTTCATTTATTTTTGAAGCATTGGGTCTTTTAGCATGGCTCTGGTCGGCTATTAAAACATAGAGTACGGTCCAGAGAAATCATATAAAGTTTTGCCTTTACTATTAAAATTCATAAGATTTTCTTTGAGGGAACGTGGGATACGGAGATTTCCACCTGTTTGATCACTCTTAGGTAACACAGCATGTTTGTGCTATTCAGGTAATTTAGCTTCTGATTCTGCCCAAAGCCTTACAGTGAACAAATTTTAAATCAACTGGAACTGGAAAGGAAAGTCTGTTTTCCTATTACATAGGGAAAATACTTCATGTGACAGTAATTATAAAATATTTCATGAATCAAGGAAATGAGTTCATTAAACCTAATCTTCACTCAAAGCTCTTTGGATATACTAGGAGAGAACTAATCTGTTGCAAACGTAGATGTTTCCATGCACCACTCAGTTTACATTTTCCTTCTGTCTTTTTCACCCCTCATGTTTGCCTTCCTCTATTGCTAGGGGCAGAACAGCTGGCCTGCTGACCTTTATTGTAATTTTATTTGAGTTAGCAGGCAGACCATGCACAAGAGTAGAGAGGTCAGTTTCCTTTTCCCATGGTGAGTGTGCTGTTTCATGGTAATAAAGTGAACACCACCCGTGCTGTGTATGTTACGGAGCCAGACACCAGTTTGTTCCATGATGAACCAGGCTGTCCACATTCCTTAGATTTTCTAGGATGGGTGGCTGTAGCATAAACCTTTCCAAAGACTTCTGGTTTTTGGAATGCAAGACCCAAGCAGGCATGTTGAGCTGAGCTGTGTATTGAGCTCTTATGGCAGTCGCCCTACAGGAGGTACAGCTGTGGTGCCAGATTGTGTGATCTTAGTGCTAAGCTCACTTTGTCGTTGTTCCACTCCATTCTTTGTGTCTCTTCCATCACTTTAGTGTTGCATTCTAAGTGTATTGGTTTGAATTTAAAGTACATTACAGACAAAGGAAAAGCTCCTAAAAGGTAAGACCATCAAAACATGTTTTGGGGGATTTGCCCCTCTCTTCTGCCTTTCTTTTTCTTTCCCTTAGTTCATGTGAGAGTGATTCTGTTGCCCAGGTTACAAATGGCTAACAGCAGCTTTAAGCAGTCACATGAAGCAAGAGAAAATGACGTGGGAGCAGGAAGAAGTAAGAAAGGAAGGAGTTATTGTCCTTGTTCCAGGACTTAGAGCTCTCTCAGTTACTCTGACCTCTCTGAGCAACCTTCTGTGTAATGTTTGAATGATAGAGAAGGACTGAGAATGAATTTAAGTCTCAGGAGATAAAAGGATTTCTAGCCTATGCCTGAAACGTCAAGGCTTGTCATAATTTATACAATAATAGTAACACCACCACTTAGCAATTACAGCTTTTGGTGACTTCAAAGCATTCTGCAAGCATGTTTTTCTCAAGGCTATGTTTACAAACTGGAAAACTACTTTAATTGGTACTAAATATGATACACAAGCAGCTGAAGAGGTAGAATCTGGGGTTGACAGCAGTTTTTAGAGAGGGAAGATGCAGAGATGGAAGACACTTGGCACATCTTCTGTCTTTATAGAGCTCCAAAAGTTAAACTGTAGCCCTTCTTTGACGACTTCATGCTGTACTAAGCCACTTGTTTATCTCTCTTTAATTTTGAGGCATTAATAATTGTTCCAGGGAAGTGAATTCTTCTGGAACATGTGGTACTATGCCAGGTCTGCTTAGAAATCTGTCGCAGGGTATGAACATTTATTCTGAAATAATTACTGTCCGAAGTGTCGTTTTGATTATTAGTAATTCATGTGCCTAAATACCTATGTAACAGTCACACAAGGTTTAGCTGATTGATGCTGGATCTTTGTCCCCAAATAGGACATTATTTTAAGACTGGCTAATTTGAATGGCCTTCCGTTACCTCGCCCTGTGATCCCAGAATACAGGGAGCAAACGGTTTAGTGTTTAATGTTTTACAAATACTGACGTATATACAAATAATTGACCTGTGTTCCTAGTGTTCCACCCTGTACATTCACTTGGGTATATGTAAAGCTGAGAGAGCCCAAAATAACACTGGTAGACATTATGCTGAATGCAAAACGCAGATCTGTACAGGAAGAGAAGACAGAGCAAACGTTTGAGAACTGTATAAGAGAGTTGTAGTTACCTGGTGTTCACTAAAATGTTTGGATCCTATTTGAGGGTATTACCATTCTCTGAGCTTTTTTTTGTTTTATTTTTCCCAGATAAATTATGCAGAATTCTTTTCACTGATGTGACTGATGGGGCAACTTGTTTTTGAGACTTACATTGGACTGGGAAAAGTGAATTTGAGACCTATGGAAAATGTCCATGCCTAGACTGTGTAAAACTCACCTACGTTTGGTTTTCCTAACAAGATTGAAATTCAGTGCAGACTGGGGGAGAGGCTGAAAAGAAAAGATTCATGAGCTTTCCAGGCAAAGTCTGGACAGATGATTTTGCATCAGAACTGCATGAATTTTTGATGAAAGTTGGCAAGTTTTAGCATAAGTGCTACACATAGTAGGTTTTCACAAGCTGTTTCTTGACATGTAGATGGCATTTGTCCACCTATTCTAAGAAAAACACTTTCTAAACCCAGACCCCAGACACATGCTGAGCTTTTAACCTGCAAGCAGGTACATTTCAGCCCTGCCTGAGCCTTTGATAAACTGGGTGCATCATGGGGCAAATCTTATCTGAGAACTTGACTAGAAGAAAGGGAGTTGTACAGAATTTTCTTGCAAGATCACAGAGAAAAAATGCTACATGAGCCAAGCAGGAATGATACACCTCTGACAGCTCTGGTACAGATTATTCCCAAGCAAAAGGCTTTTGATCGTTATTTGCCTTATTTTAGATATCTGCTTGTTTGATGTGTTTCCTGGTATGAATAATCATTCCTACTAGTTATTTTTTTAGATGTGTAACTTCTATCTGTTATTACTAAAGCAAAATTCTGATTTAAGTAAGTTCTGTTAATATTAAGTTCTTAAATTTTATCTAAAGGATAACATGCCATATCTCCCAAACAGTTTCCAAGAGATAAATACGTTATTAACGTACCGGGTGATTGCAATTGCCATGTTGACATGTTAATGACATGTTGACATGTCAAGTTGACACGTCAATAGTAAAGTTTTACAATTTCTTATGTAGAAAGAACTATTTGAAAAATATTTTAAAATCAAAATCTCTTTAAGATATAGAAGTCTTTCTAGAGTAATATTAACTATAAATGATTGCTGGCTGGGATTTGTCTTTTGCAACTGTAATGTAAACTATTCATTGCAGAGATAAAGGAGTTTTTAAAAGGCATATATAGCTCTAGTTCCTTGTTATTCTGCCCTGCTCTTGCCATTCCGAAGAGAATGCACTTTTGTTTTTTTTACATGTGCAGGATGAAGAAAATGTAGTTAAATTGAAGTGTGAGAGGACAGAACTAAAATAGAACTTTCTCTGTTGAGAAGCATGATTGTAACAAGCAGAATATTTAGTAGTAATTGGAACAACTTGGCAAAAGAGCAACAGCTAAATTGTTTATGTAAATGGGTGTCACATAAACTCATTTGATTTTGTGTTCTGTTCAAAGCATTGTGTAGAGTTTTGTTTGGTTTTGTTTTTTTCTTCAGAGTGCATTCGTTGCTTAAGAAAGCAGGGTCAAGTAAAGCTGGTCATTGGGTTGCTTTTTAAATTTTCCTGTGCTTTTTAGATTAAATAAGGAAGAGGTTTCTTAGGGGAGTGCCAGAGGGACTTCAGATGCTTTGGTCTTCTTTCAGTTCTCCTTAATCCATGTTGCTGGAGGGAAGAAATGATATGGTCCAGACCTTATAAATTGGCACATTTAATATTTACTTCTGCAGCATTTGCCCACAGATGCAAATTTGTGCTCTGCATATTAATCTTCTCTAAGCATGTTTGACTTTAATGGACTTGTATTCTGCTTCAACGATTATTCAGTAGATAGATATCTACAAATATGGAGCTTTTTGAACAATAACATGTCAGACTGCTCACACTTGTGCATAACTAAGTTTGATCATAAACTCACTTGACACCAATGGCATTCATGGGGTTATTCCATGACTCTGCTTGCACAGTTAGTTTGTCTCCTCACTCTTTTGATTTAACCATCTGACTATTTGTATACATAAAGCAAACACCTCATACTGTCAGAAACTGTTAGGTGACTGAAACAGATTCAAAGCATTGGTTATATTACGCTTATAAAACCAATATCTGTAAATTTAAGCTCTCCAGAATTACTGTTTTGTTTCATTTGATTTTTAAACCTGACAGGTTAAAGTCAGAATGTGGTTTATTTGAAAGAGGCAGCAGGGGGAAATCTTTGAGGGTCAGAAAATTACCTTACTAGTTTGGTAATCAAATGTATGATCTTTGTATATCATTTAATTAAGTGAGAAAAGATTCAGTTGCCATTTGAAAAACTATATTTTACTTGGTTTTTGTATGGTACTATCATAGTTGTTATCTGCACTCACCCATCTGGGCAGTTTCATACACATGGCCGTTCAATAAGGTCTGTAGCCTGAAACTTGAGAGTTCATGCTGCTTCTGTTGAAATTTATCCTATTTAATACAACTACAGGTGGTATTACTCAAAACACACTTTTGTGATATCTGTTAACGTAATTGTTACAGTACCTTCTGACCCTAAGCTTCACAGATTAAGTGTGTATAGGAAGAAAATCTTACATACATGGCTTCCACTCATCAGAATAGAAATAATTCTACTTTTGTGATTTCTAGGTTGTTTTGTACAGCAGATTTCACAAGAGCTCCACAATTGCTGTTACATAGAGACATTATCAGTATAGCGTGTTTACTGGTTTCTCTTTTCTGCATAGCTTAGGTATACTCAGTGTAACACTTCACAAAACATATGCTCAGCATGATACTTCATTATATCAAGTATGGCAATATAGACACTGTAACTGTGTCAGTGTTTATTATTATTCTATGATTTACTATTATTATATAATACTACCGTTAAAAGGGGAATTTATAAATATAAGATGTCTGTTGATATTTCTGCTTTATGTAATTCAATGTATTTCTTCCTCTTTAGGCTGTGCTGAGTCCTCTTATAGCAATCGCACTGAAAATATCTCAGATTCATGAGAGGACAGGGCGAAAGGGACCCACTGTCATCACCTGAAGCCATGGAAGATTGTTAAACCAGGGCCAAAAGAGGAACAGCAAGGAAGAGACAGGACCTTGCTGAAATGTGTTAGCCATTTGTGCCTTGTATGATTTTAAAAGTTTTCTTGGGGGTAGAGGTAGGGTGGGAAGAAAAATTCAATATAATATTAAGCATATTCATTTGCATTGATCTCCAAATACAATAGTGTATTGACTTCTTTGTTTTACCTGCAATACCTTAATTTCAGATAACAGTATAGCCAAAGAAAGAGGCCTTAACCTTCAAATGTTGTCAGCAATGTGACAGAAAAGGAAAACTGCTTGGTTTTGAATGCTGTGATAAAGGTTGGGGAAATTTCAGTTAGGGAGAGAGGGGGAGGAGTTGCAAAGCAAAGACATGCTTGGTGAATATTGTTTGGGATCCTTGTCACCTTCTTGTTAGTTTACAAAGAGGTATACAGAGCGTGTCTGAGGCATAAGGGCTGTATACTAAGCTTTGCAAAGGGTGTATTTCCTCACCTGACACCACTCCTCCTCTCCTGGCTCTCCCATTGCTCACAGATGCTTGCTGGCAGCAGTGTTGTATCCACACTTGCACGTGCTCCCAAAGAAGGGGTTATCCCATATATTTTTTTTACCCCTGCTTTCAAAGCATATCAATGTGACTTGTGCCTTTTAGATTTTCCTGATTTTTTGACTCTGGTTTTTTTCCTCCAAAGGGAGGCATTTGTGCTATAGAAGCTGATTGTGTCCTTCCAGCAATATGTCGGGTGTGGAATCTGGCTGTCTTTTGCAATATTCCTCATGTCAGCAGATGATATTGGTGCTTACTGTGTTTGAAAGGTAATCACTGCAAGTTCAGCAATTTTTCATGAAGGAGTTATGGAAGTTTTTGAAGTCTTTGGAATACTCACGCTACACTTACCATGAAGTGGTGAGTGAAGTGTGTAGTGAAGAGGAAATGAAAACAAACGCTAATGGATTAAGTAGAAATACTTGTCTGATTCACCAGCTGGACACAGTTTCTGTTAGATTCTTTGTAACAGTGGATCACGGAATAAAAACTTGGGGAGTGCAAAGGCAGAAGAGATGTCCCGGCATAGATCTGAGAAGGATATTGGGGATATGGACATCAGCATTTTTCTGCTTGTGAAATGATACTGCAGTTCTAGCTACAATACTATGCTCTGAAGAAGAACAGAAACACTTTATGCATGTGACTTGTTTGAAAGCTTTGCTCCTTGGGAACAGTGTGGTCACTTGTATCATTTGTCAAGGTGGCTTTGTGCAACTTGCCTCTTTGCAGTGTGTTTCAATTCATTGTGGTTGTCAAATTTTAGTGCAATTTATATAATATTGCAGCAAAGGAAATTGTTTTGATTTCTTTCAACACTTCTGTCAAAAAATTGCTATGGCACTTAGTACACAATAAAGAGTAATGCTGTATTTCTGTCTTAATACGTAATTGTGGACAAGACACTGCACTTTCAAGCACCCTAATAAAACTGCTTTTAATACAATTATATTATCTACTTAATTGACTCTAAACAAATGAGGTACTAATGTTCTCACATAGTATTCTACCTTACCATTAAGTATTCCCATAAACCAAAGAGATTTTAAGGCTTTAGTTCTTTTTAAAAAGATTTTTTTTGGAGACAGTCATGGCATTCTCACACAGTTTGGACATCTACTTTTGAATGTAAGAATATTCATCTTTACAGAAACCTTGTTTATCTGATCTTCATTTTTCTTATAGATTAAACTCCTCTAGGTGCAGGATAGTAAGCTCCTAACTAGTGGATCACACATGTTCAAGTGTAGACATACTCTGGATTATGACACTTAGTTCAAATTACTGGGCTGCATGGAAGAACGTTCTGAAAGGCAGTCCAAGAACTTCTAAAATCTCTTACACACTCTCTGACAATGAAATAATTTTTGATCACATGGTGAACTAGCTAGTTATAGTACCAAGTATCCCATTTGCCAAGCTTCTGGGACTGGGACTTGCACTTTGAAAAATAAGATGCACTGAAGCCAGGTGTCTTTCAAGATGCGGTGGGAAGACTCATGAGGAACAAATCAGGACTGTGAAGAAGCATACTTGTGCTTTGATCAGAAAGTCACTAGAGCACTAGCTGCAGTAGATGGCAGTCTGCTTTCATGAAGGCAGTCTTCATGAACAAAGGATATATTTTAAAATCTCAGTACTAACTTTGTCCTGGGCTTCAGAAACAATAGTTGTGCCTCTATACTGAAATGGAGAAAAGGGCTGTTTGTGTGTGGTTTTGAATAGCTGTCAAACAGCAGGCTTCCAGAACTAGTCTAACCCTAAATCCACTCACCATCCCCTTTTTATGATGACTGGTGATGCTGATAAAATGTAACAACTGGTATTTTCCACCAGTTAATTGCTTTTCTCTGCAAGAAGGTGAATAAAACTTTGTAAGGCTGAAGTACAGTGTATATCTTTGTATCTGATGTCTTTGGGGAAGGACTGTAGCCATAATCTCTTAAAGTGTGCTGCATTTCCTGAGGTGTTTTACTTATTAACATGAGGGATGAATGCGTGGAAAAGAGCAACATACATGAACTTATACAAAGGTGCAAGGGTTCTAAAAACAGACCATACATCTGGCAGCAGGAAAACTATTACTAATACTGGTTGTCTTATCACAGTGTCTAGGGCACCATGACAGAGGCCCAGAGCCTTCTGTGGCTGTTCTTGGATTAACATTTTTATCAAGTCTGAAAATGCAAGATTCCTGTGTTGTTCAGCTGTGATTGCTCTAACGCTTACTTGGACAGTAATTCTGTTTCCCAAAACCTCAGATTTTTCTGTACCCAGCAATACGAAGATATAGTCCCAGCTTGCTGGAGGAAAAGAAGAAAGAGGAATTCAGAGAGACCAGAGTGAGAGAGAACAATTTCAAGGTACATTAGCAGAGGGCTGACCAAGACAGGGCTTGGGCGGGTACCAGGAACAGAGAAAGAGGCAGCAGGTGGCAGAGAGGATTAGGAGAGGACAAATTGCTGGATTCAGCTGGAAAGAGATAGATGTGATAAAATAATACTATTAGCACAACAACGGATTTGAGAGAGGGAGAGAGAGAAAAAGGAAGTAAAGGTGGGAAGAGAGCATAGTCTAAGAAAGATTTAATAATATTTGGTATTAAGGAAAACTGTCTATAATCTCATCTGTTTAATGACAGTGTATTGTAGTAACTGCTGTCATGATCTAAGATAAATAATAGTCTACACTAGCGGGAAATAAGGGTAAATTGGGAGCAGTATGAATTGGTGACTGACATAACTTACTTTAACAGTTTACAAAAAAACAATAGCTGAGACTGAATTACTGAAAACGGTAGAAGAGTGTAGTGCCAATGTGACTAGAAGCAACAAATTGTTTGGCGTAGTCTCATTGGGGAGCATGGTTGTGGCTTTTTACCACACAGGCTTCTAGCATCTGCTCTGCAGCATCATGTGGTTTGAACTAAGTCATAAAATACCAGCCAATTCAGCTGCCAGCACAGCTAAATGGCTATTACATTTTACCTTGGGAGAAGTGCCCTTCTGTAAGAGAGTTAGTGGCAGGATGAGAAGCACTTTGTGTTCAGAGACAATTTGAAAGGCAGCAGTACTCACCTGAACTGTGGGATCACAGAATCCTTGAGGTTGGAGTGGACTATCTAGTGCATCAGGACTAGAATCACCTAGTCCATCCTCCAGCTCAGAGCAGGGTCAGGTAGAGGAGGTTGCCCAGGACCATGTCCAGTCGGGTTTTTTATTATCTCCAAGGGTGGAGACTCCACAACCTCTCTGGGCAAACTGTTCAAGTGTTTGACCACTCCTATAGTAAAAAAAACCCCAACTTTCTTGAGTGTTCAGATGCAATGTCATGTGTTTGTTTGTGCCCATTGGCTCTTGTCCTGTAACTGGGCACCAGTGCAAAGAGCCTGGCTCCATTCTCTCCCATCAGGTATTTACAGAAATCAGTAAGATCCCTCCCAAGCCTTCTCATCTCCAGACCAAACACTCCCAGCTCTCTCAGCCTCTTGTCATGACAAATGCTCCAGTCCCCTGATCTTCGTGGCCCTTTGCTGGAGGTACTCCAGTATGTCCATGTCTCTTTTGTACTGGGGAGCCTAGACCTGGACCCAGCACTCCAGATGCATCTTAGCAGTGCTGAGCAGAGGGGAGGATCACCTCCCTCCACCTGCTGGTGATGCTTGTCCTAATGCAGCCCAGGATGCCTTTGGCTGTCTTTGCTGTGAAGGTGAGTTCCTGGCGAGTGGTCAACTTGTTGTCCAGCATGTGACCCTCAGGTCTTTCTCTGTGGAGCTGCTTTCCAGCCCACTGGTCCCAGCATGTATTGGTGCCTGGGTTTATTCCTTCCCCAGGGCAGAACTTTGCATTTCCCTTTGCTGAACTTCATGAGGTTCCTGTTTGCCCCTTTCTCCAGCCCATCCAGGTCCCTCTGAATGGCAGAAAAACCCTCTGGTGTGTCAGCTGCTCCTTCTAATGTTTTATTATCCGCAAAACTGCTGATGGTGCACCCATCACCCAGATCGTTAAAGAAGTTGTTAACAGTATTGGCTCCAATATTGACCCCTGGAGCACACTGATGGTGAATGGCCTCCAGCTGGACTTTGTAGCAGCGATCATAACCCTCTGGGCCTGGCTGTTCAGCCACTTTCCAATCCACCTCACTGTCCACTTACCTAAACCATATTTTGTCAGCTTGTCTATGAAGATGTTATGGGAGATGGTGTCAAAAGCCTTACTAAAGTTGAGGCAACCAACATCCACTGCTCTCCCCTCATCCTCTAAGCCAGTCATCTCATTGCAGAATATCATCAAGTTGGTTAAGCATCATTTGCCCTTCATAAATCCATGCTGACTAATCCCAGTCACCTTCTTGTCCTTCCTGGGTTTGGTAAGGGTTTCCAGGATTAGTTGCTCCGTCACCTCCCCAGGGACTGAGGTGAGGCTGACCAGCCTGTAACTCCCCAGATTCTCCTTCTTCTCTTAAAGACAGGAATGACATTTGCTCTCTTCCAGTCCTCAGAACCTCTCCCAGTCACCATAATCTTTCAAAGATAACGGAGTGTGGCCTTGCAATGGCATGGCCCGGCTTCTTCAGTACCATGCATGCATCCCAAGTCATCCCATGGACTTGTGTATGTCCAGCTTGTTTAAGTGCTCCCTAATCTGATCCTGCTCTACCCAGGGTAAGTCTTCCTTGCTCCAGACTTTTCCACTGGTCTCAAGGGCCTGGGATTCCTGAAGGCTGGTTTTACCAGTAAAGATGGAGACAAAGAAAGCATTGAGCACCTCGGGCTTTTCTATGTCCTCTTTCACCTAATGTACTGTAGAAACTTTTCTTGTTGCCCTTCACATTCCTCACCAGATTCAGCTCCAGGTGGGCTTTGGCTTTCATAATCTCATCCCTGCATGATTGGACAGTGTCTCTATATTCCTCCTGGGTCACCTGTCCCTGCTTCCACTTGTCATACACTTCCTGTTCATATCTGAGTTTAGTCAGGAGCTCCCTGGTCATCCATGCAGGCCTCCTGCTGCCTTTGTTTGATTTCTGCATCTCAGGATGAACCATTCCTGAGCCTGAAGGAGGTGATCCTTGAAAATCAAACAGCTGTCCTGGACTCATCTTTTCTCCAGGGCCATAACCCATGGGGTTCTTCCAAGCAGATCTCTGAAGAGGTTAAAGCCTGCTCTGCTAACTTTGGTCCCACTTTTTGCCCTTCTCCCTCCTCTCAAGATCCTGAACTCCACCATCTCCTGATCACTGCAGTGAAGACCTTCACATGCCCACCCATTTCTTCTGCTATTGTATCAGGACAGCCACACACCTTCTTGTTGGCTGTCCTGATACAATCACCTGTGTCAGGAAGTTGTTGTCAATGCACTGAAAGAACTGTTCTGTTCTGAAGCCTTAGTTTGACCAGTTCATATCCTTCAGTCCAAAAAAAATTCCTTTTAATCTAAAACTTCTAGCTGCTATTCTTGGCAAAGATGACTTCATGCTAGTAAGGTTGATCAAAAGCAAACCATTCAAAAACTTTTGCTGCTTTAAGATTGTTGACATTTTTGAGCTAATTGCCCCCACCATTTTCCATTAAGGTCATAGCCAGACAGTTCATTAGCTGAAAAGACAAACTGAAAAATAGATTGTATCGAACAAATATTAGGTATTAACCTTTATTTTCTCCTTATCCCAATAACATTCATGTCTCAAATACTTTCTTCCATATTGCAGGTTGAAGATGCAGTTACCTTCAGTTTCACATTTCTGGATCCATTGAGACCTCAGAATATCTGCAGAGGGCTGGAGCTAAAAAGTGACACTGCAGGACTGCCCTGGGATTGGGGGAAAGGAAGAGAGGTTTAGCTCTACCTGATTGTCCATAAACTATGTGGAAAGAATCTGAATCTCATTTGTTATAGCACACTGGTCTGAGATCAACCTTCTATTCACCTTAAGTAAATGCGAGAAAGCACATAAGAAACGGCTACCCTCCCTGTACTAAAGGGACTAGAGAAGGAGGCCTTATTTATGCAAAGGGTTTATATGACTTAGGTGCTTTTACATGAAAGAAATCATGCCATACCTTGCACCCTATACCTCTGAAATTAGATCTATGCAGTGGGGTACATTAGAGCAGAAAGTGTCTTTCAACTTCCTAATGAGACATATGATCCAGCAGGAAAAAAACAATTTCCATAGATGCAAAATGCTTCTTCCATACTGAAAGTCGGTAAGTCATTAAAAAAAAAGCATGGGATCACTGGAAAGTTCTTGCAGAAAGTTGTCTCAGAGCTACTTGTAGTCTCAATTATTTCTCACTCACATGGGCTTGCTTTAAAAATTAGCTGGCAGAAAAGTTAGATTCCCACAGCAAAAACAAAGGTGAACTTGCACAGGATGAGCATTTTGCCATGGGAGATCTCCTGGCTAATCAGTCTCATCTGCTGTGATTGATCCCTGCACCAATACTTGTGCAGTGCCCACAGCTTTCAGGATCCGGGGGCCTGGAGTAAAGAAGCAGGGGATTTCAGGGTGCAGATATGGTAGAGCTAGGAGATAAGACTGTAACAAGGACACTTGGCGTAGGAGATCGTCACTTCAGCTGTTTTGGAAATAATGCGCAGTGTTCCTCTGGCTTTTACTGTTTTCTCCTCTGTGCTGTGCTGCTTCTCAGTCACTTTGAAAAATCTTTATATGCTGATGGCATCTTCTATCAGCTTCTATCTTCTTCAGGGACCCTTTTTTAAGCCTGTGATTGTTTTAATACATTTCTCTTCCTCAACTTGTCTTGAATTCATTTTCCTCTCTGTAGTTTCTCCACCCCATTTTATCCTGCTTTCCTTTCTTGTTACATCAACTGAAGCTTTATAGGTCCTTCCTATAAAGGATGAAATTCTTTGGAAGAAAAAACTAACATGATTGTCACTTCCCTGGCCTTAGTCATTGTTACCATCACTACCATGGCTTGCATTTCTAATGTATATGCAGCCATAATGCTAAAGTTATTGTCTTAGGGTATGTGGGCATCTGGAAAGTGTGATAACTTTTCTGTCCCACTGGTTCTGCATCAAAAAGCAAAACTCCACCTGTAGTCAGTGTTGCAGGTCTAAATCTGAGTGAACCTCCATGAAATTTTTGTTGTCATCTGAAATTATAGATGACAGTGGCCTGGATGCAAATTTGCCTCAGTGATTTTGTGGAAGGAAGGAAACATGTAACAGAGGAAGGATGAGTCCAAGCCTGTCCTCTTTCTGGTACTTGTTCCCTAACCACGAGACCACTTGTGTCAGAAACGGGATACAGCACCCCTTTCTTAGCTCCCACAGCCTTGAGTAAGCAGCAGTGGAAGCAACTGCTTTTAGAGACAGCTCAGAGGAGTGAGTCAGATAAGGTTTTTCCTCCTGCAATTGCTAGTTCCCTTTGAGGAGCTGTGGGCATAACCAGAATTGTCTGTTTAGCAGCTATGAAGTGTATTGTGTATATTGTATTGTGTGCTTATCCTGAATAATGGACACCTTGCATCATATAAGCAAACATGTCATCTGTTTTAAATACAAAATTTGTTCATTAATTCAATAGTAAAATACAGCTTTTAGTACCCCAAAATAAAACAAGTAACTTGAAAGGCGTATGATACAAGAATAATCAATTACAACAAATAATTTATAAATTCCAAACGTAAGCTGAGTTAATAGGTTTCCCAAGTCAGCTAATGTTATAAAACCACAAATGAGGACTTTCAGCCAGAACTCCTTAAGAGGCACAAGACATTTAAGATTGGTAGTAGCATGACGCTTCATTTATCTTGCAGCATAAGGAACTCCTATTGCCAGTGATGTTGACCTTTATAAGATACAGCCTGATCATTTCTATCTCTATGGAGATTCATTCTGCTTTGAAATACTGAGCACCTTTATATATATCCCCTCCAACTCCACTCAAACACACAAATGGCCAATGCTTTTCCTGGGCAGTTTTGCCCTAAGTGCTGTACTATTAGGGATAGCTGACATACATCTTCCAATTTTCCCTGCTTCACAGATGCAGGATTTTACCCACTGCCTGTCTCAGATGTTCTGACACGCGTTGCTCTTTCTGAGGTCCCCTGGCAGTCTGTATCCTGTTGGTAACTATTTTCTTGTGTGGATGGATGAGAATTTGACTCCTCTCCGGGGTTTGAGTCTTGGTCAGCTGTTTGCTTCTGCCGTAGCTGCCGCACAGATAATTCATACGGTGGTGGCTGTTCCTGCTCATCAGTTTCACGGATGACCTCTGCACTGCTTTCGCTATATGGAGGTGGAGGGATATTGATGTCTTCTTGCTGTTTTAGTGTGGAGGCAACTGGCATCGGGGAGGTCTGTTTTTCAGGATCTGTGCTGTCTTCATAGGAGAAGGGATAGAAGTCAGGCCTGGCAAAAAGCAAACCAAAAAGGAACACATCATGGTGATTTATCTCAGAGAGCTTGGTTAGATGCTTTGTCTGTTATGTTTCCAAAGTTTAGATGAGGCTTAAACTGTAAATGGAAATCTAAGCAGGTTTAGATCAACAGAATGCATTAATATAAAACAGCTGGTATATCTGTGATCATTACCTGTGTCTTTCTGCAAAATGTTATATTAAAACACAGCATTCTAAAAAGACGAGCCTTCCCCATGAGAGTTCTCACCCATGCCATACAAACACTCATGCTTGTGTTTCAACAAGTGCCCGAGAAAAGTTTGATTTGGAAGAAGACAGAGATCACTGTCCAAAGTAGGTTAAATTAGTGAATTATTTATCATTACAATAACCATTGTTTTCCACAGTTTAAAAATACATTTTGCATGTTTCTGCTTATCTAACCAAAATTTGCTGAATGCAGTTTTTATAGTGCTTTCAGAGCACCCATTGTCGGTGGTTTTGGTGCAGGTTACCCAACAGTCTGGGAAAAGTAATTGTATCCAGTGACACCCTGTTAAAGACTTTTGTCAGGCATAACGCCAGTCAGTTTAAGAAACTCTGTCTCTCAAAGCGTCAGACTTTGCTCAGAAATAGCAGGGAAAATAACACAAGAAAACTTTAGCAGGGACCATATAGGGAGCTGAAGCTCCCTGCACACCTCATTGGTAATAAGTAATATGAGCACGTATCCCACAGCAGCACATCTGGAATTGTCTGTTGCGATGGAACTAATGATGCTCCTGCAGGAGCTCCATGAAGTCGGCGTAGCTGCACCTGCTCCCTCCATGCGTGGCTTTGGACCACTCTGTGCAACCTGCTATGCTTCCTGTAGTATACCTTACCTTCTGTACTGTTTGCACAAATTGCTGTTTGCACATTGCTGCTTGCTCTAGCAAATAAAATTTCAGACTACAGTTCTCTCCATAGAAACATAACAAATTGGCTACATATTTTTTATTCTGTAAAAACCTCGTATTGCTTCTTTCTTCTCACAGTATGTTTACAAAACAGCATCCCTCCCTCCCAATTGATCAGCAGCAGTACTGCAACACATACCTGTCTATGGTGCTGATACGTAGCTCTCTATGGCTAGGATTTCGAATGAAGATGCTGCTGAGGCCCCTGTATTTCAAGACTTCATGGAAAGTGCTCCAGAAAATGCCAGTCACAAGGAGAAAGAACCCCAAAGCTAACAGGCAATAAAACACCAGCTCCTTATTTCCACATCTGCATGTGGAGGAACTTGTGGAAACCCAAAGGACTCCCAGACAAATAATGGAGAAGCCGAGTAAGAGCACTAAGAGACGAATGCAGGTAAAAACACCTTTTGGCATCTTTCCTAGCAGACACAGCACTTGGTTCTTGTCTGCTGTGTATTTGCTGGCTGTCTCAGCTGTGCTTCTCGTCTTCATGCATTGGTATTTTATATGCTTTAGGATCAACTGGCCTTTGGACAATTAAGAGAAACAGGCAGTTTTAAGACACTCATTAACTCTTCAAGATACTCATAATCTCTTTTGAGATTAATTTGTAATCTTAAACCAACTTGAAGGAAGGAAACAGAAACTTCCTGCACCCTTCCTTTGCCACTGTAATTTCTGGAGTGCATACTGAACTGCTGCATTCGTTGAGTGTTACAATTTGCAATGGTTTACACACTTTGTTAGTTTATGAATGAGACCTGTATTTGTTTGTCTTAAAAAAACCCCAAACAACAAAAACCCTGTTCATAACTCCCTGTTAAAAGTTTGAAGGGAAAATATACTTCTTCCTTAATCACGCATTTTCATCTTTCATTGGATTTTGGTCTCCTTCTGTCTTTAACACATTATTCAACTGGCTTGATATTTTTAATAGTCCTTTGAAAATGGATAGATTTCTAGTTTGCAATGTGATATAATCAATGAATTTAGTATATAAAATGAAAGAAATAAAAATTGCATAATGTCAAAAAAGGACACAGGCATACAAGAAATCTCCTTCTCTGTCTGCAGGTTCAATTGTACTCTGATTCCTTTACTGTTATTGTCTTCTCTCTTCCAGAAATTTTTATTGACTGATTTTCAAAAAGGTCAGTGCTCAAAGCTATGCAGGAACACCTATACTCAGTTTTCCAAATATACTTAGACATCTGAAATTCAGAGATGCTTGCTACCAACAGATTTTAGGCCTAAATATTGCTACCTCCAATGCAAAAAATAATCTCTAGAATTAGCCTATGGATTTTCTCTTGGACAGTATACCCATTAGTTTTTGACAGGGTATAGCATACTCCATAATCAGAACTCGACTTGTCTGTTAATGCTACCTTATTTGGAACATTATTAATTATGTTTCTGAATATTTTCAACAATGGAGTAATTAACCAGATCTTGTCTAGGTTTGTTGTAAAATCTCCATTGCACACAGTGAGCAAACTAGAACAGGGAACCATTCAAAAAATAGGCTTAGGCTCAAATCTTTATTGCGATAACGAGTTTATTGCAGGTATTGTTGGGCGATATTTAATGAGGTGAGTTATGTATGGGTAACAACAAATGATTATCCGAATTTTCTGCCGTGGCCTATAAGAGGGTTTCTTGCTACCTACTGTGGACTCTTTATTTCACTATTGCAGTCTGAGAGAGCTGTAGGACTTCTGTAGTCAATGTAATAAAACTTTCTAATACACTGCTTGGGTCTAGATGCTGTAGGTCATTTATGCAAATCCTGAAAGAGGGAGTCAAGTTTGATGGGATGAGGAAGGCTCCAGCTCTTCCCAGTGTAGACCTCTGCAGCTCTGGAGGGGGAAGCTCTTCACAGGCAATTTCAGTAGGGTGCTTGAACCTTGTATCTTCCACTTAGAGGAGACAGTTTTGATTTTGGACTGGCCAGGAGTCCTGAAAGTACTGGGTCACCTGTCTAACCCTGTGCTGGGCTGTACCTGTGTGAGCTGCACCACCACACACAATCTCACGTTATATCTCACAGAAGCTTTACGGTATCTCATGTGACATTTCATGTCTGCTCAACCAGCACTGAATTTTTCTGCCTCGTGTTTATCCAAATGTGGCAGATGTTCATTTACAACAAATCAGAGTATTTATAAGGAAACAGCAGCTGGTACAAAGCTGCCACACATTCTGATCAAGTACAATTATTTCAAGCTCCCACCACCATTATTGCTTCTTTAGTTCTCAAAGGATCTGTGAAGCCATTCTCACTTTTGTTTTCAGGATCTATCAGGATGTCAACATCAAGAACAAATCTCATTAAACAATATAATCATTAGACAGAATTTTTCTAAGGTGGGTCATTCTTATATCATAGCAAAAGTGAAAATCCAGCAAGACCAGCTGCTGCCCTTCCTAAGGAAGGCATTCAGGTAAGGAGTGATTTGGAGTAGTCTTCATTTCAGAGGAAAACCCTGCCGAAGTTGAAACAGTCCTGTTCTCTCAGCCCCCGGCTACAGCCTACACAACACCAAGGAAGCGTGGCACCACTTCATGTGCAGGTAAGAGCATGAGTGAGTGCCAGCTAATCTGTGGCTGATATATAAACCAGGTGATATAAATCGAGTGCTTCCCACTCTCCAATGCCTTCTTGCAATTCCGTCAGGTCCTACTTCCTGTAAGCCACCCTTTCCTTTACCAAAAGTCAGCTGATCCGGGTATTTGAAATTTACATTCATGTGTAGTTTCTTGTATCATATTTACCCTGTTCAATTATGACAAGAAGGAAATGATCTTATCAGTAACTTATTAGGCTGTCAATATTCTTGTGACTCTCTGGCATGAGGACATGACAGACTGATATCTCAGGATCATAATACACAATAGCAATTCACAGACATATTTAAATACACCAAATCTCCAGATGCCTTGGATGCACAAAACTGTTGTACATGTTCCACTTAGATGTCTCCACTTAACCCTTGATTGCAGCCTGTGCAATGGCAAATCTCTCCTCATATTTTCATGTGATGTAGCTGGGGAAGCAGATAATAATTATGTGCTTATGTCTATAGTTTGGGCTATGTCCTCACAGAAAAACCTGCTAATAGTTTTGGGAAATACATTGTCGTTACTGCTCATGGATGAATATAAATTGAAGTTGCTCAGCAAACTTGCCCTTGGGAGCTTGTGGCTTGTTCAGTACCGCTGCTACAGGTTTCCAATCATGCTGTTCAGCTGGGGAGGTGGCTAGCAAATTTTGGATAGAAGTAGCAACCTGAATCTCAGTGTTTCATGCCCTCATCTGCATGTCCCTGAAAGGTCAAAACAAGTTCCCATTGCCTCTCCAGGAATGTGTTTTTTCTCATCCAGCTGTTGCAGATCCAGGACTGTGTAACAGCGCTGGTTAGGACCTCTGCTCCTGCTTCAAAACTTCTGGCCTGCTTGACAGGGGTTTCATCTGCCCTTAAAAATCTGCATCAGCCATGCAAAGCACCATGCTGACTTCCCATCACACAGAGCTACAGCTAAAAAACCTGTCACTGAGTCTTGAGCCCTGCATCTTCTCCTGTTGCCAAAATAATAGTTTGATTGATGCCTACACTGGATCTGCACTTCCAGACTGGGTCTGGCCCCTGTCACCACGTGGAAAAAGGGTTGCAGCATTCACCCCAGGCTGGAGTCAGGTAAGTTTTACATGTCGCTGGGCTACCATGATTTTTGCCTTGGAAAGGGCAAACTGATTATCTTCCACCTGGGATGGTGTGCTTCCCCCGCCCCTGACCTTTATCTCCTGCTACCCTGCTCAGGTGATAACCACCAGTGGTGATCATAATGGATGCATCTGGTTATGATGGCTGCATATGGCTCAAAGTGGATTCAGGAGACAGATAACAACACAAAAGCCTAGGGCTATCATGCGATATGCCCACTGAAGAAACTACAATCTCTGTGGTTGGCATGCAAATATGGCTATGGGTCAGTCATCTTACCCCCCATAAATAGTGAGCAACCCAAGAGCCCTTTGAGCTCTCCTGCATAGCAGTGGGCTGCGTGCCAGGATCTCCCCTTGAGCAGGGATGCCTCTCAAGATTACTCCTCGAGGCTGAGAGATTCCTTGCCACAACAGATCCTTGGTACGTGACTAATAGCATGCTAAACTTTGAAATCTTAGCTAAGTGATATAAAGGATTGATTGCACACATATAATCCTTTAGACATAAACTGTTGACCAAGTCTGGGACTAGGACTGGATCTAGCTGCACATAGACTCCTCTCTGAGAAGGAGTTTAGAAAGCAAGGCAAGGGGGTCCTTTTCTGAATCTCATGACTCAACAGGAGGGTCTCCCTGACAGCTATGTCTGACCCTGTCCTCTATGCAGTAAATAATCAAATGTACCTTGCCATTGGATATTGTTAAACCGCTGTCACATTGAACTTTGTTAACTCCCTGTTCTATATCAATAAACTATATTTTTACTTCTCTCTTACAACTGAAGTGCACTCTCACTCCATCTGTGACACCGCTGTGAACACTCCATCCGTGACACAGTGAGTGAAGCAGTTTGCAGAGAGGCTCAGACCACTGCAGCACTGACAGCACGGGGTGCTTCCCCTGCAGCCGAACTGCTGCACGCGAGTCTGGTGTGCGCGCAGGCAGTGGGGTCTTATTTCTCAATGTGACTGATTTCACCGCACCCTTTACAGAGGAGGTTGAGGGGGAACAACCCAGTGAATTGACATGTTGAGTTAATGCTGCAGGTAAGACTGCCTCATCATTCAGCATTTTAGCAGAGTGTAGATACACAGAGGAGCTGAACCTGTTTATTTGTCTAAGGAGTTCAGCACTGCATGCTCATATGCTCTATGCTATTTCTTATGGAACAATAATAAAAAAAGATTACCTTAAAATTATAACTAAGAATGCACCTTAACTGAATGCCAAGTTAATCTTCTGATCCTTATGATAAGACAAAAATCCTCTGTATGTTCCTCTGAATTTTGCATATGTATATTTTGTAATGAGCTATAAAATTTTTATCTTTGTGTTGCGGAAGTTTACAGTGAATCTTGTTCACAGTGAGCTCTCCTGTACTGTGTTTCCTTCTTAGACAAATGGGAGTGAATGTTGTGTATTAGCACTTTTAATGGATTTTAGTTCTTTTATAATGAAGGTTCCCAATGGAGAAGATGAATTCTTCTCTTGTCATCCTGCAGTAAAGGCACGACTTCATGTGATAGCTATACTGCTCTGAAACTGGCTGTAAGCGTGACAAGTTCATCTTCCACGTGCTCTCAGTTCACATGCCTCACTGCAGGCAGGCTGCGGGCTGCTTTCACAGGGATGCCTACCAGCCATTAACCCTCCATTGTGTGAGCCTGCACATTTTCTGGAAGATGTGTTCCAGCAGCCCTTGAGGATGAACCAGGATGAACATACAGAGGTATGTATGATAGATGCATATCTATACATATGCATACATACAGACATTAACATGGGAGGGAAATGGGCATACATAGATAGTAACTGCTGCCCTCTGAGAGGGGATATCATCTCACTTTTCCCCTCTGTCTTGTCAAGATAAGGCAGCAGTGAAGAATATCAGTGTCTGACAGGTATCAGGCTGGATTCAACAAAGGATTTACATGTCTAAGCACTAGGTGTTTCCATCCATAACCCTGGGGCAGCAAGCCTAAGAAGCTGATGCTAAGCACCTGCGTGCCCTGCACAGTCCATAAAGGAGCTGAGCACCTCGGACTGGGACCCAGGGTGGCCCTGAGGGGTGTCAGGGAGCTCCCAGAAGAGGCAGCAGGAGGCTATACATCTCTTAGTGAGCAGGTTTCCTAGATGTGAAGCTACCTCAAAGCCATGCTGTGCTCTGAATACCACTCATAGGTTGCTCCCCCACTGCTTAACGTGGGACTGATGGGAATTAAAACATGCAGCTCACACCTCCCTATACTGCTTAGTAAGGTTCAAGCTGCAAAATACAGCAAAAATTCAGCTGCAAAAGCAGCTGGTGAGCACAACAAACTGATCCCATCCCTTAAAAGAGCTGCTCCGCTGCAGAAGACATAAAGTGGAGCAAATTCCCACTATCATGAGCTGCCACTTAGCATGTGTGGAGGTGCAGGTTTGTCAGGGACTGGGGGATCACAGAAAACTGTTAGTTTAGCCACTGGTTTCACAAAATTCAGGTCTTTAAAGGAGATGGCTCAGTTGTGACAGAGGAAAACAGTGACCGGGAGGGGCAAAACCATGCGTGGGGACTGGGAGTTTGTGCAGGGGAGATGAGAGCGGAGGCTGGGGGCACGAGAGGCAGGTGGGGCACAGCAGGACCCCTCAGAGCTACGGCAGAGTCGGTGCTGCTGTGTGCCTGCTCACCAGAAAAGTAACTACAAAAGTGTAAGCAAGTGACAGAAACACATTAAAATAAACTGTTTAAATAGGCATGTAATTTACATCTGTCTTGCCTAATATTGCCGAGGCGAGCAGCGCTGGTGCTGGCACGATCTGCAGCAGAGTGCTCCAGCGCGGTGCACAGAGGGGTTTCCTGACCCAGGGGAGCCCAGAGAGCCACCAGGAGATGAGACGTGGACGGGGCCAGGAGTGACGGTGGCCAAGCCTCCCCACATATAAAAGAAGCCCTTAGGGAGCACTAGCGACCAGGGCATGGCGTGTCAGCAAGGGCATGGCGTAGCAGTTCACACGGAAGGGCATGCAGGGAGGGCGCTGAAGCTCTGCCAGCTCGACCAGGGAGCAATGGTACCCGCCCGGCAGAAAGCCATGGCCTCTCTAAGCCCTGCGCCCACCACGGCTGACGCAGGCCCCCAGACGGGGCTCCGGTGGGAGCAGGCCCAGGTGCCCGGCTGCAGGGTGTGCCCTGCTCTTACGGCAGTGCCGGCGGCCGCAGTGAGCACACCCGTGGGGGTGGACTCAGGCAGAGGAGCTCCTCCGCCCAGTGACAGAGCTGCGGGAGCAGGCGAGTAGGTTGAGGAGCACCAGGCAGAGTGAGAGAGAGAGACAGACTGCTGGAATCGCACCCTGCCTTCCCCGGGACAGGCCCGACAGGCAGACAGGACGCGTGACACGGAGGATCCCCTGTCCTCTCTCCGCCTGGCTGAACACGGCGACTGAAGGGACGGGGCAATGGCGAGGAGCTCCTGCCCGGCGCAGCAGGCGCGTCTCCTCTGTGACTGCCCCACCTCCCCAGGTGCCCTTGCACAACAGGTGCGAGGCTCTGCGAGTGGAACTGAACAATGACGAGGACGACGGTTCACCTAGCTTGGAGGTGTTGCCCGGGTTAAGTCGGTCTACGCCCTGCGTCAAAACTGCTTCCATAAAGAGAAAAAGACGGGTCGTTGTCATAGGAGACTCCCTTCTGAAGGGAACAGAAGGCCCAATATGCAGAGCGGAGCCACTTCTTAGGGAAGTCTGCTGCTGCCCGGGGCCTGGGTAAAAGGTGTGAAGAGAAAACTTCCTGCCCTGGTACGGCCCTCAGATTATTAGCCATTATTGACTTTTCAGGTAGGCAGCGACGAAGCTGCAACGAGAAGTCCGAGGGCAATCGAGAGAGACTGCAGGGCCTGGGGACGACTGGTTAAGGGATCAGGAGCACAAGCAGTGTTCTCCTCTGTCCTTCCAGTTGCAGGGAACGATGAGGGAAGAAACAGGAAGAGCCCGCAGATCAATACCTGGCTCCGAGCCTGGTGTCACCGCAGATTTTGGGTTTTTTGAACATGGGTCGGTCTACATGACCCCAGGCCTGCTGGCAACCTGTCTCAAGGGGGTGGAAATGATCTTTGCACAGGAGCTAGCAGGGCTCATTGAAAAAGCTTTACACTAGGTTTGAAGAGGGAGAGGGATAAAACCAGGCTTGCCTGAGGGCAGCATGCTGATGTTTGAGGGATGGTGTGCTAGCAAGGTCCTTTGGTCTGCTGTCTCAGTGGAGGTAGGGGATGGGGATCCATGCGACAGCAAAGATGCAAGGGTTATGAATGTGTTAGAAACCACGGAAGCACCTGAGAACGGTCACGTAGGAATTAGCGCTTCTCCCCCCAAAAAGGTGACAGGATCAATAGCCCTACTGAAGTGCATCTACACCAATGCACGCAGCATGGGCAACAAGCAGGAGGAGTTGGAAGCCATTGTGCAGCAGGAAAACTATGATATAGTTGCCATCACGGAGACATGGTGGGATGAGTCGCACAACTGGAGTGCTGCAATGGATGGCTATAAACTCTTCAGAAGGGATAGGCAAGGAAGGAGAGGCGGTGGGGTAGCCCTATACATTAGGGAGTGTTTTGATTGTCTACAGCTTAATGAAGGTGATGATAGGGTTGAGTGTTGTCCTGGTTTCAGCTGAGACAGAGTTAATTTTCTTTATAGTAGCTGGTGTGGGACTGTGTTTTGGATTTGTGCTGAGGGTGGTGTTGATAATACAGAGATGTTTTGGTTGTTGCTGAGTAGTGCTTATACTAAGTCAGGGACTTTTCAGCTTCCCATGCTCTGCCAGGTGCACAAGGAGTTGGGAGGGGACACAGCTGGGACAGCTGACCCTGGCTGGCCAAGGGGCTATTCCATACTACATGATGTCATGCTCAGCATATAAAGCTGGGGAAGAAGAAGGAAGGGGGGGACGTTCGGAGTGATGGCGTTTGTCTTCCTAAGTAACCGTTACGTGTGATGGAGCCCTGCTTTCCTGGAGGTGGCTGAACACCTGCCTGCCCATGGGAAGGAGTGAATGAATTCCTTGTTTTGCTTTGCTTGTGCACAGCTTTTGCTTTCCCTGTTAAACTGTCTTTATCTCAACCCATGAGTTTTCTCACTTTTATTCTTCAGATTCTCTCCCCCATCCCACCGGGGGGAGTGAGCGAGCAGCTGCGTGGGGCTTAGTTGCCAGGTGGGGCTAAACCACGACAAGTGTTTATGGATAAGAAGCAGGGGGAGTACCAACAAGGCAGATATCATGGTGTGAGTCTGTTACAGACCACCCAACCAGAATGAGGAGGCAGACGAAATATTCTATAAGCAGCTGGCAGAAGTCTCACAATTGCTAGCCCTTGTTCTCCTGGGGGACTTCAACTTACCAGGTGTCTGCTGGAAATACAATAGAGCAGAGAGGAAACAGTCTAGGAGGTTCCTGGAGTGTGTGGCAGATAACTTCCTGACACAGCTGGTGAGTGAACCAACGAGGGAAGGCACCCGCTGGAGCTGTTGTTTGTGAACAGAGGACTGGTGGGTGATGTGATGGTTGGAGGCCGTCTTGGGCATAGCGATCATTACATGATACAGTTTTTGATTCTTGGAGAAATAAGGAGGGGAGTCAGCAGAACTGCTACCTCGGACTTCTGGAGGGCAGACTTTGGCCTATTCAGGAGACTGGTCAACAGAATCCCTTGGGAGGCAACCCTAATGGGCAAAGGAGACCAGGAAGGCTGGGCATTCTTCAAGAAGAAAATCTTAAAGGAACAGGAGCAGGCCATCCGCATGTGCTGAAAGATGAGCTGGCAGGGAAGAAGACCGGCCTGGCTGACCAGAGAACTTTGGCTGGAACTCAGGAAAAAAAAGAGATTTTATGACCTTTGGAAGAAGGGGCAGGCAACTCAGGAGGACTACAAAGATGTTGTGAGGTTATGCAGGGAGAAAATTAGAAGGACCAAAGCCCAGCTAGAACTTAATCTGGCTACTGCCATAAAAGACAATAAAAAATGTTTCTATAAATATATTAGCAAGAAATAGTAAGACAGGGATGGGGAGCAGAATGAAGCCCGCATAATCCAAGGGGATTATTAGCAACCTGCTACACCACTTAGACATTCACAAGTCTATGGGCTGTATGGGATCCACCCAAGCGTACTGAGGGAGCAGGCAGAAGTGCTCACCAAGCCACTTTCCATCATTTATCAGCAGTCCTGGCTAACCGGGGAGGTCCCAGGTGACTGGAGGTTAGCAAATGTGATGCCCATCTACAAGAAGGGCCATCTTGAGTGCCATCATGCAGCACGTACAGGACAACCAGGCGATCAGGCCCAGTCAGCATGGGATTATGAAAGGGAGGTCCTGCTTGACCAACCTGATCTTCTATGACAAGCTGACCTACTTGGTGGATGAGGGAAAGGCTGTGGATGCTGTCTATCTAGACTTTAGTAAAGCCTTTGACACCGATTCCCACAGCATTCTCCTGGAGAAACTGACTGGTCATGGCTTGGATGGGAGTACGCTTCATTGGGTAAAAAGCTGTCTGGATGGCCAAGCCCAAAGAGTGGTGGTGAATGGAGTTAAATCCAGTTGGCGGCCAGTCACAAGTGGTGTTCCCCAGGGCTCAGTTTTGGGGCCAGTTCTGTTTAATATCTTTATCAATGATCCGGACGAGGGGATCAAGTGCGCTCTCAGTAAGTTTGCAGATGACACCAAGTTGTGTGGGAGTGTTGATCTGCTTGAGGGTAGGAAGGCTCTGCAGAGGGACCTGGACAGGCTGGATCGATGGGCCTAAGCCAGTTGTATGAGGTTCAACAAAGCCAAGTGCTGGGTCCTACCCTTGGGTCACAACAACCCCATGCAACGCTACAGGCTTGGGGAAGAGTGGCTGGAAAGCTGCCTGGAGGAAAAGGACCTGGAAGTGTTGGTTGACAGCCGGCTGAATATGAGCCAGCAGCGTGCCCAGGTGGCCAAGAAAGCCAATGGCATCCTGGCTTGTATCAGAAGTAGCGTGGCCAGCAGGACTAGGGAAGTGATCGTCCCCTTGTACTCGGCACTGGTGAGGTCGCACCTCGAATACTGTGTTCAGTTTTGGGCCCCTCACTACAAGAGAGACATTGAGGTGCTGGAGCATGTCCAAAGAAGGGCAACAAAGCTGATGAAGGGTCTGGAGCAGAAGTCTTATGAGGAGTAGCTGAGGGAACTGGGGTTGTTTAGTCTGGAGAAAAGGAGGCTGAGGGGAGACCTTATTGCTCTCTACAACTACCTGAAAGGAGGGTGTAGAGAGGTGGGGGTTGGTCTCTTCTCCCAGGTAAGAAGTGATAGGATGAGAGGAAATGGCCTCAAGTTGCGCCAGGGGAGGTTTAGATTGGACATTACAAAAAACTTCTTCATGGCAAGGGTCGTGAAGCATTGCAACAGGCTTCCCAGGGATGTGATTGAGTCACCATCCCTGGAGATATCTAAAAGATGTGGTGCTTAGGGACATGGTTTAGTGGTGGACTTGTCATTGTTAGGTTAATGGCTGGACTTGATGATCTTAAAGGTCTTTTCTAACCTAAACGATTCTATGATTCTATGAATATGAAGTCCTCCAGTTCATCTCCCTGCTAGTGCAGGACTGCCTCCCAGAGTGCCTTGGCTTCATGCTCCGTTGTTTCAAATATGATGAATGTTCTTCCTGCAATTTATTTTCCCATAGGCTAACAGATCCATCTCAATTTACAATAACATTTTTTTCTGTATAATTTGTACTTTCCATCTATCTGTTAAACATATGTTAGTTTACAAAATAATTTTTCTTACTTCTGTTCTTTTGATGTTTCAGATCTTACAGACCACCCACATACATAAATAGAAATACTGAGTTGTTCATGACTGCTACCCAAAGTTCAGGTAATTACTGTAATTCACATCTTCTGTAGTACTTGTCCTTCTGCTACTACACAGTATTTACTGAAATAATTATGTTGATGAAAACACATTTTACTTACTGTTTTCTATTTATTGACCGGTACTCATTGATCTGCTTGTCTTAATTCTATAGCTGAAACATGACAGCACCACATCTGTGGAGATGCAGGCTAAGTTAATCGCTACAGGAAAAGCTGAACAGGAAATTATATTCTGAGTATGTGAAAAAATTTAAGAATTCAGGTACATTCCCTTTCTATCCTAGGAAAAGAAGTAAAAAGAGGTATTCTGAAAAATCTTTAATGAAGAAGTTACAAAGATTAAATAATCTTTATAACTCTCAGAAGAATCAAAAGCCAATGACTAGGCTACACCTCACATGCGTGGAAGAACTGGTTTGCATGATAAACTTCAGCCTTGGAAAAATAAATCAATTGTCTATCCCAGACGCTTCCCTAGAAACTCTAAAAAAAATTCAGGAGAAGCAAGTGAGACCTGTCAGTGGCAGCTACTGGCTCCGCAGCATGGCAAAAGCAGAACCAGCACACCCCGGGAGGCAGCAGGCTTGCAGTGTGACTGCAAGGTGCCGTGAACAGGCGACTGCTCAACGTTGCATGAAAGCTGGGGATGGAGGTATGACCGGGGAATGAGGGATTGTGGTGCTGTCGGAGAAGAAAAAATAAAGGAGCTCTTTTTATGGGAAAGCTGTATATGTGCCGGTTGTTTCACATTTGCAGATCTTCCTATTTTTGTGAGCTGCTGTTCGGTGCTTTCTGCCAGAGGTCAGTTAAGTCTATGAGCAGAGGCTATGAGTACTTATCCTTGAAAATAGCACTTGATTTCAAATTACTGCATCTCACATAGTAGGTATATAAAGAAAAAGGAAAAGAAGATGAGAAGATGAAATAGCCCCATAATGCAGTTTAATTTTCAGGGTTCCCATTATTTTTCTTATTTTCAGTCACTTAAGATTTTCTGTAATGTTGTTCTTGGCCTTTTTCAACTCCCCTAATGTTTTGCAGCTAGAGTGTTTTATTGGCAGTGAGTGTCTTGGACTGCATCAGATTGGATGAGCAGATTTCCTATTTCTCTTACAAAACAGGAAGAAAGTTGCTTCTAATGAGGATCAGGTGGTAAAAGGGAATAGCTAACATGGTGTAAAGGTTGCCGAGTAGAACTGGCTGCGGACCAAGGTCAAAAGGTAGCAGTCCAGATGCACAAAAAGCACTTCTTAGGAAATCTGACTGAAGATAGACTTAATGGATGTTCCACTGGATGATTTGACGACTGCAATTGTTTTGCAATTTGCATTTCACTTGAAAAGGTCATTGCTTATCCTGTATCCTGTTGAAACCTGTAAGGCAGTTTTCTCAGAAACCAATTGCTAGAATTGTGCTTCTCAAAAAGAATTTTGTGAAAACGTACACATTTTTATGAAAGTTGTGAAACACAAACATATTTTAAAAAATACTAATAAAATGGAAAACTTTAAAATCAGAAAATTAAATAAATAGATGTTTTAATGGAAATACGTGGGATGTAGCAGTCCCAGCTGCATATCCTATGATAGTACATGATACAAGATAATATCAGGTCACCTGGGTTACATTAAGTTAGAGGTCACATGTGCTGCTGCTACCAAAAAGTGATACTTTACCAGAAATTTCAAGATTATCCATTTTGCTCTAGTCTGAAATGTATTATTTTTAATGAAATGAAAACTCAGAATTTAAACCAGGTTTTTTTTTTCTCCTCTCACCTTCTAGCACACTTAGCTGACATGATTTATTGATAATAAATGACTCAAAAGGTGTTGTACATTGTTGTCAATAATTCAGTGCAGTTTTACCAACGGGCCTTTAGCAATTCTAGTATTCATTAAAAATTTGCAGTTGAGGGCATGGGAAATTATTTTAAGCACTGCAGATGTAGTCTCTTCTCCGTATCATACCTGAATTAATTACAATGGTTTTGAGAGCATAGCAGAGTTTAAGAGTGAATGAGAGTAGAAGCAATATGAACATGAAAATCACATTTTACAGACCAGTTCCCAACCTGTGAATTTGACGATTCCTACGCAGACCTAGATGTGTGAACACAGCCAGGGCTACTTTTTGTCTTTGAAGACATGGTGGTGTTTCAAGGTCTAGCTGTTATTTGTGAATGAATGACTGAACTGCATAAAGGAAACTGAGTTTATTTATTCTACAAATACTTGAAAGGAGCAGGGATAAAATAATTTGATTGAAAACAGTAAGCTACAGGAATTTTATTGAGAAATTTCCCTGGATGGTTGAGAATAGTCTACCCCAGAAGTGGGCAGAACAAACAGGCAATAAGTACTAATACTAAAAATAAGGAGAAGTTAGATACTAAGTTTTACTGAGAAAATCTTGAGTTTTAACAAATAACATTTTAACAAATATTTAAATTTGCTTTTTGATAACTCACATGTTCATGTTTTCCAGGTATTCTTTCTGAATTTTATTGTTTTGTTTATTTACGAAAAGAATGAAGTACAGTGGTTGTGATAACATTTTAATAATTTAGAGTGATGTTGTGAACTGGCTAGTCAGAAAAAATCACACACAAAAAGAGACAGTTCCCTAATGAAAGTGGAATTACCTTTGGCCTGTCAGGTTGTTAATAAATCTATTAAAACTTGTAGTTTTTAAAAAAATTGAAATGACCATGAGGGATTCTCAGCAGATGAGATGGCTTCCCTTTTAATTTCTTTCTGCCAAAACCAGAATGCTCGCTCCCTGTGTCAAAAAAATATCAGTAGATGATGTTTGTCTTTTTCTGTCTGCAAGAAGCTATAAAGGAAGGCTCTACCACTGGAAATACAGGCATGCTGTATTTGTCTCGTACTCACATCTTTAAAAATATCACATCTTACATGATATCCAAGAGCCTGGGAAAGCTATGAACAGCATATGCATTCCTATGGAACCAGACATTATGGTTCTTTCTGTAGAATTAAGGGTTAAAAATTGTCATGTGTACAGTGATATAGAAAGCTTTTAAAACGCAAAAAAAAAAAATCACCAAACAAAAGGCTTTGCTCTGTGTTTACTTAGGCATAAGAATTAGAGCCATGGGTAAAAGAGGGTGACTGTCTGACTGTGCGGTGCGAGTTACAAGGTACGCAGGGCAGTCATTTCCGTTTTGCTCTTTACCAACCATTTACTACTCAGTGGTGCCTCAAGGACAGTAGTATCAGCATGTCTTCTGAGCAGGAAACAATTTACAGCACTGCTTAGCAAACATGGATAACTTTGATCCTGCTGAATAAAGATCCTCTGTACAGGGGACAAGTTCCCTTTTGTTCATGCACTGGAAGTGTAGATGGTGTGCCTACTGAAGTGTTCAGCTCCCAGAAAGTTTTTAATCCACCATTACACACGTAAGGACTTTGGCAGACTTCTAATCATAAATTAGTGTACAATCACCAGTTAGTTAAAAAGCAGTGCTATCGTATGTAATTAGCTGACTATATTGTTTAATGACACTGTAAAATGTCTTGGGAAAAAATTTACTTAGGGAGAAAGTGTAAAAGCAATGCTATTAATTCAAAGTTTATATGTCAATTTTTCAAAAATATTTTCTTTTTTCTTTTCACTCCCCCTACATACTTCATTCATACAGAAGACAGTTGTCCTAAGATTAAGCTTCTTTGCTTTTTTAATTGAGATTTAAGGGTAAAATATATTTTTGTGCAAGGAATCAAGGCAAGACATACACCTTCTATAGATACTTCCAAACAGGGCTCAGATAAGCATGCAAATATTTGACATATGACATTGCCCATATGAACCATGCTGCCCTCCTCTAGGAAAGGTGAGGACTACCCTGGGCACTTGTTTAATCTGTCTTTAGTTTTACGGAGAGGAAGGCACTGAAGCACAGTCCTGTTGGCACTGATGCCTATTTGCCATTGGCAGCAGGAGCAAAATCAGGTCTTCAGGCTTGGCTGTAAGACTTTGTTTGTTTTGTCAAAAGTAGATTAAAAGTGAACTTTGAAGGAACTGCTGATAGCTCTTGTTCTAACAAAGCATAAAAAGTTTACAGCTAGCTGTTTGGCTCCGCTGGAAGGCTTAATATTAAAACAAGAATTCCTATTTGCTTTCAAATACGGTTAAATATTATAAAGTAATTAGATTGAACCTCCAGAAACTCTTCTTATTTGATGTCATTCCAGTAGGTTGGCTAAGCTCTAGAATCAAATATCAGATACTAACAAGTAGTTAGAGTTTAATTGTTACAGGTGTAACTTTTCAGAATCTTAAGTGGGAAAGATGCAAAAGCCCTGCTATAGTTCAGAAGAAATATCCTGTGGCAGAGTTTTACACAAAAACAACAAATGGTTCCAGGTAGCAAAGACTTCAAATAATTTTTATCAATTATTTTCAGGAGCAGTTCTGGTATCAGAAATGACAAATATCTGTATTTGTTTCTGTAACTGCAGTGCATGCTTTGGTATGTGCTTTTGTTTGCAATGGTTTACCCATATCTGATTTGAACCAAATGAGTTACTCGGAACCTGAGGAAGCCTCAACAGTCCATCATTCCTGCAGTCAGGTTTATAAAGAAGCAGGTTTTCAGCACTTACAGCATACCTGATTTGCCAAAGCAAATGAGGCAGATGGAAATCACAAGAAAATACAAAAGCAAAAGAAAATACGAAGGGAAAAAAAAAAGACATAAGCACAGTGGCCTAAGCAGCAGTTAGCACAATTATGCAGTGGCTGGGGAAACACGCAGAAAAAAGCTACAGCCTGTAGCATCTATAAAGCTTGCACTGTGTAAAGTTTTCACACTTTTGTGCAAATGAACAGGCATGCCTGAGGGAGAATTTGTCAGCCATACTCAGCAAAAAAAAAAGAGAGGCCAGAATAATATGGAGAGTCCTAGCAGGCAGAGGTTAGAGATGAAGGTCTCCGTTTTGGTGAGTGGACCTAGGAACATCAGCAGAGCACCAGCAGCGTCCTAGTGCTCTTCAGTTTTCAGTTCAGAAAACAGAACTGCTGATACTGGCAGGCAGTACCTACACGGCACTGCTCATTAATGCACGAAGCAAGGAGGCCTACATCTAGATGTCTCCTGTATGGGAAAATAGAGTGCAGGAGACTGATATCCCCCTGATGATTCAAGAATAAATGTCTGTTAGGACTGCAGGACCTGAAATGCACCACCAACAGGTGCATTTAGAGGTTGATAGTCCAACTGCAAAAGCTGACTAACTTCACGCCTTCAGGAAGGATCTCTTGTTCTCCTTGCAGGTTGATACAGAATACCATACTGGCATTGCTTGTCATGATTTGAAGATGCCCTCCCATATACGATACAGGAACATCTCCAGCTCCACAGAAGGCACATGCAAACTCTGCCTCCTTTGTAGGTCACCAGCCTTACGCTTAGAGAAGACTAATGGGCACTTCCCACCTCAGAAGAGGCATCTGTTAGGATGGTCATCAATGCTCTGCCGGAAAGGAGTGGGCCTCTTTTGAAGTCATTGGCTGAGCCCTTCCATCAGGTGTGGAGAAGCAGGGTGAACACTGTTTCTGGTCAAGGAGATGATACAGACTGATCTATGCATGCCTAAGATACAACCTCGGCTGTAACAGCATGGAGGTCCAAATACATCAACAACTCCAGTTGCTATCAGTTTGGCCTTGATGGCTTCACAGAGGAGGTAGAAACTGTGCTTGTGGTCCAGCACCCCACTGCTTACCCCTTGCTGGGATCTATAGCCACAGTGGGAAAAGGTAGCAAAGCTCCCTAAACTTTATACCCCTTTATTCTTTGAGGTATAAAGTTTAGGGAGATTTTAAATGGTACAGCTGATGAGGCTGGTACTAGAAACCCTGAGTAGAACCAGAGCTGGTGGTGATGCTGGAGGCAGAGTCAGTGCTAGTGAGACCATAGGGTGTAACACAGATTTTTGTTTTGGACAGATTATTAAGGTATTTGATGCTGATCTGGTGGATGATACGATGACACTCAGAAAGAAGCTAAGAAAGCCACTGCTTTTGACTGAAAACACAAAGAATGGAAGGCACAGGAAAAAAGTAGCAAGTTACCAGAAAATTGGAAAAAAAGGGGGAATAAAGGAAAAAGAACTTTTTCTTTGGAAAACAGCTCAACCAAAAGCAAAGTCTGGATGAGTCAAACAGCAGCTCCACCTTGAACTTATGACTTAAGAGGAACTGAAAGAGTAAATGCAAACAGTATCAAATATGTTCTTAGTAAGAAGCAGAAGAGGCAGGGAATGCATGTTGTACTGGACTAACTCAAGTTGCTAGGAACCAACAGCACTACACAGAGAAAGATAAACACTTCACAGAGAAGATTTATGACTTCACAAGAGGAGAGAGAATAAACCTGCAGTACTGCTGATGACAACCATTGCTTGGTGACGCAACCGTAATACAGACAGTTACGACCATAGGAGGCATCAGGGAAGATCTCTTCTGCAGGAGTGGAGAAACATTAATATCCATACTCAAAGGCAATGATGCCATGCACAACTTACATTATCCTGGTCAAGGATCCTCTGAGCCTGTAGCAGATGCACGGAAGTGCTATTAAATAAACAGGTGAATCAACAGCCTGTTGTACAGGAAGCAACTGAAAGTGCTGGACATGCTGTACTTGGCAAAAGGAAAGCGGAGAGGCAATGTGGTTATTGTCTACAAACACATCAACAAATGAACACCAAGGGGGGGGGAAAAAGAATTATTAAAATTAGTAGTGATGGAAGCACAAGAAAAAAAGTATTCAAAATAGCCAGGAAGAAACTTAGCCTGGAAATGAGTAGGCTTAGAAGAGGGAAATTCTTGATTCACTTCACAATCAGGAGGGGAAAAAATGTAACAGCTATTAAAATAGCTTAATAGAAAGGGACTAAATGCCAGTGAATGCACATCCGCAGTGACTAGTTTCCCTGTCCGGTATTCCCAAGACACTTTGCATAAACAGGCTTCCATAAAAGGAGGATATAAACCCTGTAAGGATTATGAAGTTCACTTATTGATGTTAACAGATGAACCTGAACCACAGTTTACTGTCTTGCAAACTCATATAACATACTCTAACTAAAACAACAGTGTTGTCTTTGAGAGAAATAATGTCTGTCTTCCTCTTTCCTTCCCAGCATGTTACCTCCAAAGCAGGAGGCATGAAAGGCTTTTCAGGGGTATTTTACCTGCAAAGTTTAAGGTGAAGCTGGTCTCCAATTCATTGTGTCAGCAATTTAGTTCACTTCTGTTATTGATCATTTGTTCTCTGGAGAAAGAAAAAATGTGAGCCATACACCTGCAGGATACCTTGCACTAGCTTCATGGCTAATGTGTCATTTTCCCAGCTAACTCATTAGGAGCTGCCTCCCCAGCTCCGTCTTCCCAGACGACAGTCCCAGCTAGCACGCATGTCCATCACTGACCACTGTTTCTATCCACCTGATCCATGCTAGGTCTCGTAAGTAGGATGTCCCACACTCCTGATATCTGTTGCCTTTACTGTCACATCCCAATCACTGGATCTGTTCATTTGTCTGAAGCATACCAAAAGCTATTAAAAGTACAACTTCAAAGGTTCCTCCTCTAAAAATGTGGCTGTTGAGCCCTGTCTTCATATTACTGCATGTAGCCAGAACTGGTTCTTCTGTCTGGACTCAGCCCCTGGATTTTTCAGGGATGTGGATCCTTCAAAGCCTTCAATAATCTGACCTTGAAGGAGAAGAAGAATTGAAGTCCTGTTTATTTACTCCTCAGCTCCTATTAAACATTGTGCAGAAGTAATTTAGCTTCTGGAATAATGCTATGGCTCTTCAGTCAGCATAAACCACTACCCAAGGGATTATGTGCCTACATCCCAGCTCACAGTCACTGCCCTGCGTCCTTCCCAGCCTCTCTCCCTCCCTTCCCATTTGATCCAGCATTCATATTCAAATGACCACAGTGTGAATCAGAGAAGGGAACTATTTTTTTTCTCCTTTTTTTCTGCTTTTTCTGCTGATCTGGTTCACCCTGCAGCTGCTCAACTCCTGGACCCAAGTGAAGGAGCAGCTGGAAATGGGCAGCTGGGGCAGGAAAAAGGGCAGAACTTCACCTTTTGCCATCTGTGTACTTGTTGATTATACACCCACAGGAGAAACAGTTCATACCTATGTTCTAGGTAGGGTTTTTTATTTCTCAGACAGAAGTGCTGCTCTCCACCTCTCATTCTCACTCACTTTCTCCCCCCCCCTCCCCCCCATTCTTTGTCACCATCTTCTCCCACCTTTTCCTGCCTTTTACCCAATCCTCTTTGCAAAGCCAACTTCTTTCTTTATTGCTGCTGCACTGGTATTTGAAATCAGAAAATTTCAAGTTTAACAGCAATAAAGTGTCCAATTTTAGCTCCCCATTACAAAACAGATATCAATAAAGTTGAATGAGTCTGGGTAAGGATGACTCAAATAGCTGTAGCTGCAGCGTGTGATGTATGAGAAAAAGCTAGGGAAGGAGTGCTTGTTCAGCCCAGTGAGAGCAGGACGAGGTGGGGAAACTAAAGCAGCCTTCCACCAGCTGGAGGGAGCTTATTGAGAAGACAGAGCCAAACTTTTCTCAGAAGTGAAACAGTAGAAGAAAAAAGAGTGAATAGGTAAAAGTTGCAATAAGGAAGCATGGGAGTGGTGCAACTCCAGAGCAGAGACTGTACAATCTCCCCCCTTTCAGATTTTCAAAATTTGGCAACTTGACCTAGCTTTGCAGTTAGCCCTGCCTGGAGCAGAAGGCTGGATTAGGTGACTTCCACAGGCACCTTCTCATCTAAGTCCTTCCTTTCTTTGGCATTGCCTAGAAGGCAGCAATCTAGTACCTAGTACTTTGAGCATAACTGCCGTTATTTGTCATGGTGACCACGAGATACAACAAGGTATTTAACTCATATTCTAGCAGCAAGCTCTTCTCTAACAGCACACTATCATTTAGCATAAGGATTTTGTCATGAGGACTGAGGCTTATTAGTGCAGAAAGGTAGCTGGCAATATTTTTCCAAATTTATGATGCTCACAGAATGCCACCTTTTATTTGTTTGAAATCATGTAATGTAAGAGACTGCTGTCCACTTCATTGCTGAATCATTTAAACAAATCTTAGACATGTTACGATATATTGTGTAACATTTCCATTCGTATCAAGCAGTATGTGTAAGTAGGTTTATTATTTTTAAGCTGATCAGCTAGTTTATTATAAGACATCTCACTTTGGAAACATTGCAGACTATCCCTCCTTTATAGTATGTCATTTGCTTAACGAAGATAACTATATTTTAGAGGGAGAAAGTATCTAGTACTTGTATATTTTCAACATTTTTCACTACTTTCCACCTTTCTAGTTGACTCCCTCCTGTATCCTTGTAATCCACTTTCCTGAACTGTACAGGTCCTGTTCATGCTTACTGAAAAAGGGAATGCTGCTTCCCTTTATCCCTAACCCTTGACTCTGCCTATCGCCAAAAGTTGATGTGGTCTCCTGTTCTCGACTTATTCTTCAGTACCTCCTTTGTTTGCAATTTACTTTGCCTTCAGCTTCATTTAATCTCATTTTCTGACTTTCTTCTGGATCACTTCCTCTAGAAGTGCTGAGGTCAGCAAAGAAAATCTTCAAATTATAAATGTAATGAAAAGCATGATAGATAACATATTCTCACACTAAAGTACACCTAAGATCTTTACAGGGTTTGGCTGTTGGAAACTTTGCTCTTTTCTTTGAGTTCTCAGCTACAAAACACCTCAACATGTGAAGACTTCTTTTCTGATAAGCAGCATTTTAACTCTGCTAGTATTCTTCAGACTCGTGATGTTCAGCAAATGATAATGTTTTGCTGAAAACAAACATCAGTGTTTTTAAAAGGAAAATGAGAGCTCTTTGAAATTACTTGTTATCCTTAAATGCAGAATGTCTGCATATGAACTGGAAGACTCCTATATAGATCTTAGATTTAGTGGGAGAGGAGGGAAAGGCATAAGATTGTATTAAAAATTCAGCTTTTAATAATATTTCACTCCCCTAAATCATGCTATTGGCCAATACTTTTGTTCATTGCAGAAGACCAGATCAGTATCTATCTTTACTATCATCTAAAGCATACCTGAAGAATATTGCTGTCATCCACTAATTGCTTAGGTTCTATGAGCCACTGTTCTCTCAAATCCTGTTTTGATGTAAGGTTAATTTTGAGAGCAAGGATATGGACACATGTTTGCAAGCCCTCCAGCCACAGTGGAAGCAGATCAAACCACGACACTTAAATAAAGAGATACACATCAAACTAACTCAAATACAAAATGCATTAAAACAAGTTATTTAGCATTTTTTAAATAGCTGATCCCACCAGAGAAGCTTGTCATCATCACAGCCAATTACATAAAACTGTTCAATTTATTGTGTGAATTACAAAATCAGAGTGAAGAGGTAAAGCCTTCAATACAGTCTCAGCACTAAAGCTCCACCTAATACTCTAGATTTTGAAGTCACTACCAAGTGGCAAATTTGGGAGTTTTTAAAAATTACTTTGCTATTTTTCCTGGTCCTGGAAACATGAAGGATGTGAAGAAATTAGAGAATTACATGCTAATCAAATTTTTGCACACTGGGCACAGTACAAATGCACTAGGTCTTGTAAAAAAGTGCCAAAACCCGAAAGCTTTCTATTCTGAGTTATTTAAAACTTCTGAGCAAAAGCGATAAAATACTGTTCAACTTCGAATAAATAACAGAGAGCATTTTCATTCCAAGTAGAGGAAAAATCCCCCTCGATGAAGAATAAAAGATGCAAAAAAATATTTTAACACAGAGATCTCTATGATGTAAAATGTGATATGGATTTTTGTAAATATAAAATAAGTACGGATACTCATTTGGGGGTTGATAATGCTTAGGCATTTGTGAATTGAATTGCAAGCTATGAAAAAAGTCTGCACTTCAGCCAAGATTTGGGAAGATTTTTTTGGCAATGTATGTCTGTGGTTGCAGAGGCATCTTGAGGAGTCGCTGCTTCCCATGTCTCTGGCTGCCCATTGCTGCTTCCACCCCCCATCAGCCTCTCCAGCAGCATGCCAGCACACGTATTCATGCAAAAAAGAAACTAATTAGTGAGCTGAGCCAGCTGAAAAATAACTTGTGAAGCAGCTCTGCTGCCAAGTGTGATGGTCTGGTTTCACAACAGCTTTCCAGTGGCAACACGGGCATAAGCTGCCACCACCACTGACCCGTGCTGCCCGCAGTGGTGCCAGCACCAGCACTCGTGCAGGTCTTCCCCTGGGCAGGCTGGGGAGTGGATCCCACTCAGAATAACCTTTTTCCTTGAGTAGTTTTTCAGCCAAATGAGTTCCCAGCTCTGGCTCATGCTGACACTGACAGAGCAGGTGAAAACGAGTGGCCGGAGCACAGGAGGATGGTCAGTCGTTGTTCAAACCTAACACTGGGGCACATTCTGAGTGGTTTGTAGGTTTTGAGGGATCTCTTCAAAGGAATGAAGTGAACTCAGAGAAGATGTAGCGTGCATGAGACTGCTGTTTACTTCATGCTCAAGCCTTTTTGCAAAATATAGTAGGAATCGATGGCTGTGGAGAGCATCGTCATGAGCCCCACAGAAATACATGTTCAGGCAGCAAGAATACAAGCTGGAAGTAGTCCAAACAAACTACAACACATCTGTTAAATCTAATTTATTCTACATGCACTATCTTAATGTACAAAGTTGTAGTCTCTAAACGGAATGGACACTGGAATCACCTCAAGCATAGGCACGTAAAGAAGGAAGCGCTTGGGGAACAGCTTTAGGGGGAGCACTCTCACACCCTTTCTGGGGAATCAGCACACTTGGGTGCCTCTCTGAAATGCCTCTACGCTAATGCATGCAGCATAGGGAACAAAAAGGACTGCAATGGATGGATAGATGTGCTTGAGGAAAGAGAGGATGGGATGGCAAGGAGGGGGAGCTGCCCTTTATGTGAGTGAGGAGCAGGGATGCATGGAGCTCTGCCTTGGGGTGGGTCAGAAGCCAATGAACAGCATATGGGTCAAGCAGGCAGACCAACCTGGGTGATGTTGTAGTGGGTGTCTGCTATAGACCTCCTGATCAAGAAGAACAAGTAGATGAATTCTTCTCCAGACAGATGCAAGAAGACTCACATTCACAGGCCCTGGTCCTCTTGGGGGACTTAAACCACCCAGATATGTGCTGGAGGTGGCAGGGCACAAGCAATCTCTGAAATGCCTGGAGTGAGTCCAGCAAAGGGCCATGAAGATCATCAAGGGACTGTAGCATCTGTCTTCTGAGGAGAGGCTGAGAGAGCTGGGAGTGTTCATCCTGGGCAAGAGAGGACTCAGGGGGATCTTTTCAATGTGTATAAATACCTGATGGGAGATAAAGAAGAAGATGGAGCCCAAATCTTCTCAGTGGTGCCCAGTGACAGGACAAGAGGCAATGGGCACAAACTGAAACATGGAATTCCATCCGAACGTAGGAAAACACTAATGCCATGAGGGTGATCAAGCACTGCTACAAGTTTCCCAGAGACATTGTGGAGCCTCCATCCATGGAGATATTTGAAACCCAGCTGGACACAGTCCTGGACAACCTGCTCGAGCTGATGCTTCTCTGAGCAGAGAGATTGGACAATATATATCTGAGGAAGCCCATCCAACTCGAGTTATTCTGAGTCTGTGGTGTGGTTCTTAAGTCCCACAGGTACGATTGTTAAATCCAGCCTCCAAAAAATGGGAGAACCTGACCTAGTAATTCTTGGAGGAAAGGAGATACTATTTTGCAATTATGTAGCCTAATGGAAAAAGATGAAGTTACGGCACATCTCTCAGAAAGATAGCCTAGTCTCTGTGAAACACACGTTTAGGAGGTGGTTCTTCCAAAATCGTCACAGTCCACTTGCTGAAAAAGCAGAGCTTTGAATCATTTTTTTAAACACAGAGAAAGTGCATTGGTTTCTATGTTACTCTCTGCAGAATTACAGAGAGGGTTGTGGTACGAACATGGGATGATTACCAGTGAGTGAGGAACTTTTGAATATCTGCCTAATGGGGGCTGGATTTGGATCCTCAAAGTAATCTCACAAAGGTTACTTGCTCATTTGGTTTTTACCAAAAAGAAAAATAGACTAACCTCTGCTTGTTGTAGAGATGTCCATGAATGTTACTTATCTTTCATTAAAAACCAGCTCTTGAACTCAGTGTGACTCGAAGTGCTGTACGAGTTTGCACTAAGAGGAGTCTCTCTAGTTGCTTCTCATTGTAAGGCAACTCCTTGAATCAAAGTATTAAAAAACCAGGTATGAATGCAAATCCCAGAAGCCACAGAAGTGAGCAGGTGGGCTAAATCAGTGGGAAGGGAAGAGAAGGGAATTCAGAGAACTGCCGTTTCACCATGGATAAAGTATCCCATGCTGCCAAAGCACCCTCTTTTTTAAATTTTTGTGATTATCATAATAACTCATTTCTATAAGTCCATTATTAACTATGAGTAAGACAAATTGTGCTATCAGCACGTTGCCTCAGGTTTGGCAGCATTTCTAGTGAGTAATAAAAGTGTGGGGCTGGCAAGATAAACGCACCAGGTGTCCTGAGCTAACCTGCGGGAATTCACAGCTGCAGTCCGCACCCACGTGCATCCAGATGCTCTCTTACGCCTCCAGTTCAAGCTGCTCGGCGGGCAGGCCAGATACCCCAACTCCTACCGAAAGCAGGAGGCCATAGATCACAAGCCAGCTGGCGTGTGCTTTATGGAAAGATGTGAATGTCTTCTGTCTTCTGTAAAAAAGTATTCCTTGCTGTGTGTTGGGGTTGTTTACTATGTATTTTGTGAGGTAGGTGGAAGGGTTACCACCTTTAGAAAGAGGTGCCTTTCTCCTTACCTGCTTTGCTGATTCAGGTCCCTTATCCCTGCATTTTGTCTCTTACCTCCCTCCCCCTCCTTCCCGCTCATGTATTTCTTCCTTTGTTCTCTTTCCCCTCACTTTTCTGTGAGTTTCGTCTGCTCTCTTCACACAGCAATGACCCCTTATGGAGACAGCTGTGTTTCTGGCTCCGTGTTTCCACTGGTTCAAAGGGCTGGGGGGCAGCCACCACACCAGACCTGCCTGATTCTCATGATGAAACAGCCCAAATACACTTGAAAGTTGTGTTTCTGAGCACTGACCAGAACTGGGGACTGTCCAGGTTTTTGCAACTCTGACAAGCCTATTACTTGCCCGTGTCTCAACTCTGCAGTGACAAAAGGAGAGAGGCTGTATTTCCATACTCCCTCAAGTTGGTTATGTACCACAGGTGATAGGGACAGGGCCATTCCAGTACAGACACACTCAGCATGGGTCCCCTTATCCAATGAGTCTTCATTTTCACACCTCAATTTTAATTCTGCTATATCCTGTCATTCACACATTATCACAGGATGAAACATACTCTTTTCAAAGAACATTTGTTGCTGTTCAGTTCTTTTTCCTGGGGGAGAGTCAGACTAGAAGAGAAATAATGAAATTTTGTGTTGTTACTTTCTTGTAATGCAACTTTAATTATTCCCCCTGCCCCCCAACTGTGCAATAACAAAGCCAGGCTTTGGACTGTGCAACTCGTGATCTCGCTGTGGGAGCCATTTCCTTTGGTGTGACTCAAAACATCTTGAACTGCTAGTGACAACTTTAATGTTAAGGCTCTGTTGTGCTCTGTTTTCATATTTATCTGATGAAAGTAAGTCATCTTGCGGTGGTAAAGGCAAACCACCATATCTAGTGCAGTCTAATTACTCATCTGTATGCAGGATATAGCCTTGTAAACCAAGCCCCCTCCCCCCGCCCAACAGATTTCTTGCTTTAATTAAGATTTTGTTCTTAACAAGATGGAAATTAAACTAAATGCTCCAGGTCAAGGCAAGAAAACAGAAACTGTGTGCCACAGCTTTGGAAAAACATGATTATGGGAGTGTTTTATCTTCTGCAGTGAGTGAAATAAATTGAGAATTAAATTGCTTCATAATGTTTATGGAAGTGTATGTCCATTTTAAGGGTTTCAGCTCACTTTCCTAGCTGTTATCTCTTAAATAGCAACCTGAAAAGATGATAATGTTCTTAACAAAAATAAAAATTACTGATAATGTTTCAGTCTCTTTATCTTCCCCGCTAACCTGAAATCCTCCTTTCTCAATGCATATTTCCATACAGTGCTGGCACCTTTTCACCCTGTGCTGTTTCCCCACCCGATAACTCTGGCCTCATGTGAATAGTGTGAGCACTGCACAAGTATGAGGTGAAAAAAATACCCTTGAGCAGAAGAGACAGCCGACTAAATAAAGGATAAAAGACCTTAGCTGCATGTAGTACATAACTGAGAGTAACACAATCACAGTCAGAGAGCTGTATTTATAACCAATAGTCCTAAAATACAGGTTATCTAAGTTGGAGTTCCACTCTCTTACTGAGTGGGATTGCAGAAAAGCACGTGCCATGCACAGAAAGCAAAACTGACACTGTTACATTGTAGTGCCCAAGAGGAGGATTTTTTTAATCTGAGATTGAATCCATGATATTGGATTATTGGTAGCAATACAATGCAGATGTTGCAACAAAAATATATCCATGTTCATTAGCTACAAAGGAGAATGCATACTTGAATCACACAGAGCAAGCAGGTAGGTAGGAAGGAAGATGAAACCAGGTGGAGGTTGGCCTTAAGAATGATTTATAAAGCAAGAAATAAAGAAGCCCAAAAAACAGGACAAAGAGAGAAATTCCATGGGCTATTTAAATAAAATGGAAAAGAACAAAGCTAGGTTACAAAAGGTCTGAATTTTGCATTCCCTTTAGTTCACAATAATTAGGCAGATGATGTTTGAGATACATAAGTTGTACATAGTTGTTTGAGAAATCTTAGTAGATAACTACTGCAAAATGTGTCTGTGTCCAAGCTTTTGGGCTACATGGTAGCTTTTTTTTGTTTTTCTTTTTTTTTCCCCTGTGGATGACTTCCTGTATATTTTAGCTAGTAAAGATCCTGTTTGTGCTCTGTTGGCCAAGTTCCTTAGTATGAAATGAGACAGATGTTAGTGATACATTAAAAGTGTATGATTCATAGTATCAGGGTAGCTTATGATGTGCATGAGGATGCTGTTTTTCAAATCTCTGAAATGCAAGGAAAGACTCTTGTTAACTAAGCCGGCTTTGTATAATAGCCCTCTCAAAAATTTCCCTGTATTAGAACCTCAAGGTCCACATAGCATCTAGCCTCCACTTACATCCTTGTAACAGAAATGATGAAAAATTAATTTGCTGGCCTTGTGTGCCCACAGAGCCCTTGGGACTGGAGCTGACCAATGCTGCAGTTGAATCTCATCAGTTTATATCCCACCCACTTCTTACAGACTGAATCTGAAATGGGATTTTGGAGAAAGCTCTGAGTTGGGTTATGCGACTTAAGCCTACTGGTTTGGTGTGGACCCAATAGTGAACTATTTCTTTCAAATAAGAAAAAGACCCTAAGGTATTCCCCAAAAGGACCACATGAACCAGAAGAACCAGCCCATAGGCCCATGAATCGCAAACTATATCTCAAGGTAAGTGTCAGATGGAGAGGCCAAGTGGTGGTGTCCTTGCCCATTGACTGCGGGTTATGGAGCAGGTGGGCACAAAAGTCCTCACCATACCATCCAGCAGTCATGTCAGCAGCCAGGAAAATTTGTTTCTGGGACAGCTGCTGGAGTGTGTTGTTACTGGGTGTGTAAATAATGACACTTTTAGCCGCAATTATGCTAAGAACCATTTCAACATCATGATATAAATTTTGTATGTGGCTGTATGTGGGCCACATGGTGATGAGCAAAGACCAGCGAGAATGCTGCAGCCCGATTTTGAGAATGGATGCTGTGTGCGAGAGTACATGCAGCTCATTCATATGATCAGAGCCATGTGAAGGATCAATCCCTCATCAAAAAAATGACAGAAGCACACATCATAAGCCAGAGAAAAGAGGTAAACATGCAACTCTTATGATGGTTGGGTTGGGGAGGTTGGGTCTCTGTCCAGATTTCTCCCACAGAGAATTTAAAAACAGTTTTGCAATTTGGCATTTGGCAGGGTTTTTCTTAATATGTTCAGCCCACAGAAGGACATCTTCTTTCTGCCTGTAATCTTCAACATATTTAGCTTTTTTCTTATCATCTGTGCACCAGGCTGGGTAGCCTGATGCTTCCTGCTTCTGGTGGAGGTGCAGTTTTATGCAATTTGAGAAGAGTCTGCTACTCCTCCATGCAAAACCTTGCAAAAACGTGCCTGTAGCCCTCCTGCAGAACCTTTCCGAGCTCCTGGGAAAAGCAGGTGCCCACATGGGCTCTTTCTTCATCACTGGGTGCAGGAGGCCTGGCAGGTTTCAGAGTAAGAGTAGCATAAGGGGAAAAATAGCTTGCTATTGACTCTCGGGAAAAAGAGCCCATGAGGCAGGTAAGTCTTTGCTTTGACCATCCCAAAACAGGCTGTCAGTGTGTCAAAATTCTCAAAAACAGCTTTGGGGTGCACAAGAGGGTATGGTTTTGTTTTATTGATGAAGGGATAGAGGCTAGTAAAATCATGGTAATTTATCTCTTCATTGGGGGCTGCTTTGTAATGCAAACAAAATGCCACATGGAGGGAGGAGTGCTGCAATGTTAGGTTTGAGGCACATAAACCGGTACATGGATGTGCAAGCAGAGGGCAGTGTGGTATACGGGAAGGGATCTCCACAGTGATAAACCTCCACATTTCCATTGCTTTCTCAGAGTGTGAGATGGATCATCACCATAATTTCGATCTTCAGGCCTTCCTCAAAATTTGTACATCATGCTAGCAATAGCAACTAAGTTCCTTTTGCAAGGCAGAAATCTTCTCCTGACTAGCTGTGTGCCATGCTGGGAACAGCTTTTTCTCTTCAAACGTCATGCCACCCACCCCATAATGTTCTGGTGGTTGAAGAAGTCCCACAAAACTTTAATTTTGAGCAGTGTCGAAAAAAATGGGCAGACCCTGATACCCAAAGCTTGGGGAACGCTGGGGTAAAAAAATGCAGAGTCAGTGAAAAGCATAATTAGGCTGGTGACTTCTATGCACATGAGTTCACCACCTTCGGGGATAAATTGCACATCCATTTTTTCCTTCAGAAGCTGACTAGCAATGAAATAGTCACCATAGCCTTTGGCATTACCTGTTAGGAAAGCGTGGCTCTGAAACTTTGTGTCCATAAACAGCTGAATTAAGTCTACCAGACGTGTGTCCTCTTTAAACTCCCATTCCCATTCAGATCTTTCCCTCTTTGCCCCTTCTTCTGCATCCCAATGAGCATCTGGTTCTAACTCCATGGTGAAAATGTAGTTTGGGGTATGTGTCCTGCTTTCCTGCATGTCCCAGGTCATTGATAGTACAGCCCTGCCTTGCCTCTGGAGTTTTGATCGTGGGCACAAAACACTGGTGCTGGTTTACGTTACAGATCTGTTCACCGTGCAGCCCACACTTCCAGACCTTACATTTGTGATGTTTTCCTACACAGGCCTTGCACTTTTCACAGAAAACCATAAGCATTCTGTAAAATCTGTAAGCTTTCCCCAGACCTGCACAGGAGCCTGCAGCTGGTGCATTTGACCCTTGTCACCTGCATGGTTGTGAGGCAAGCAGAGCCAGCAATAGTATTTACAGCCCTGGCTGTACTTATACAATGTATGACAAAGCTCACAGATGTTTCTCACCCCAAAAACCTTCCTGGCATCCTTAACACCATAATTATGTTCATCGTGCAAAAGGAGGGAACGGGTCTTGGGATATCTGACACTGTTATTTGGCTTAAAAATCCCCCAACCCTTTTTCCCCTCGGGTAGGAGGATGGTGTGCTAGGAAAGCGCATGGGGTGTGATGCTGCCTGGAGCAGTGTGGGGGCTTCCCTTCCCAACCTGCTTCTGGGTACGCTGGTGGGGTGGCTGGTCCTGCAGGCAGTCACAGGACAGCATGAAATCACATGGGGCACAATATGGTTGAAAAAAGGGGTCACCCACCGTAAAACAGTGGCTGAAGCAGAGCAGTGGACCTGGCGTAGTTAGCGGGAGGGGGCTTCCTGCCCAAACAGCCTGCTGGAGTGGACGGAGCCCCAGGGGCTGCACTGTCCTGTCCCGAGCAGCGGCTCTGCCGGGCACCTCCATCCTGGTGCACAGCATCACTCCTGCGCAGGGCCAGCTGCCTTGTCCGTGCCCGTGGCACAGCTGGCTGTCAAACTGGGAAATCCAGCCCAAGTTATGGTGTGTGGACTGTATTTTGATATTTTGGAAGAGCTGAAATAAGGAAACATACCCTTACACCTGTATCACTATAGAGGTATGCAGCATACAAATTACCAGATAATGCCATGGTAACATGGGACCTCAGTTGAAAATGTACCATGTTATTACTTGTATATTCCACAGAAGGCCAATGAACCCTGGAAGTGCTCAGTGGCTCTTCCCACACTTCACCAAGAGATGACACTAAAGAGCCCCTTTTCTGAAGAATTTCTTTTTCTGAAGAATTTCTGGCAAGACTGGGTTTACTTATGGCATAGTGCGAGGGACGAGGCCTTCTCACCAGGAATAGACACAGGACACTTTCAGCAAAAGAAAGATATGCGCGTTGGTGTATTCCTAGTGTGAACAAACACGTCCATTAATAAGCTGGCAACAGTCATTTTTATTGTTCCCTTTGCTATTTTGGTTCCATGAACTATTCTGCTTTCAGAGCTCTGAAATGTACTTCCATTGCTTTCAGAAAATAACAAAAAGCCTCCATCTGATACATATATGCCAGATAATTTGGGTATTTGTAGGAGGCAGTAATAATCATTATTGCATTTCCAGAAGGCTGCTAAAGAAAGCCTCTGGGCAGTACAACTGTAGAAAATCTACCTCTGTGTTTTCATCTCTGAGCATACATATCAGTACTGGTGTGCAGCAACTCGGTGCGAACTCAGTGTGTATGATTTCTTCCAGCAGACGTCCACAGACGTACATCAATAAAACCACTGCCGTCAAATAACAGTAATATTTGGAAAAAAGAAGCACCAGAAGCTGAGCACAGCAGAAAGTTACTTGAACTTAGTTTCTTTTGCATCCAAAAACATATTATATGTATATGTAGAATGCAACTGATATACATGTATTTGTAGTTTTCCAAAACACGAATGCAAAATAAATCCCACCATATTGCCACAAAATAATTTACTTTGCTTACATGCCTCCTGTCTACACAGAAGTGACATTTGCCTGCTGTGGGATTGGCTTGTACTCATGGGTTGCAAAAGCAAGCAGTAGCTGACAGATTCTCTACTATTTGTTTCCCCTATGTACAGACAATCTATAAATCCTAAATCAGTCCTTACTTCAAAAGAAACCTTGTCTGATTAAGTGCAGAGTCCAGAAGTCCTTTAGCAAACCTCTTGAAGTAAAATATAAAAATTCAACACTGTCATCCTTTCAACAAGTGAGACTGCACAGTATTTACCAGCTCCTGCAGAACTTCGGGTTGCTTTTTCTTCAAGATTTGCTGTAGAACAAGGAAGCTTGCTAGAACAAAACCAAAAATCTGGTTATAACTCCTTAAATACTTATTACTTAGTTCAAACCAAGTTGCTCAGATACCAGCAAGCACCAGCAGCTGGCGTAAGGGCATAAGGGCGATCTGCAGCAGAGGCAGTACTGACTGTACTTTCCAACACCCCCTGCCCCACACAAACAGCAGTAATTTTTTTTACTTCTCCCAGAGGTAGGAGCTCAGCAATAGTGTCTTGCTGTGTCTCTCCTATAAGCTTCTCCCATCCCAGGGTTTTGCTGCCTGTCTGCCAAGGATGCAAGTTCCAGCTCTGGTACCACACTGCTGCGTAACCTTGACTCAGGCAGCCAGCTGGTGAGACAGGACTGTTAATGGCTCATGGATGCAGGTACCTGCCTGCCCATCCTGCCTGCCTAGGGTGGTGGGCACTAATGCTCAATTTAATAGCTCGTTACAGCCTACCTGCTTTTCACAGGTGTTAGTCAATAAAATGATTGCCTCGTGCTTCTATGTTGTGTGTAGTTGCTTGCCGAGTCCCCGTGTACCTGACTAATGATGCCTGAACAAACCAAACCAAAAGAGGAGCCATAACACCTCCTGCAATAATGCCTCCCACATAAAACCTCACCACTGGCTTCCTGCAGTCCCACAAATTGGGACTCGGCTTGACCCCTGTCACCAGCGTCCCTGCTGTGGCACTACAGCAACCCTACAATTCCTGCAGCGTGTCCTGGGCTGGGTTACTGAGCTAGAACAGAGCTGCCTGGGGGACCAGGATCTGCCACGCACGTAGCAATTTGCCAGCAACAGCTGATGGCTGTTAATTACTGAAAAACCAGTTGCCCTGTACCTGCCCTGAAGAGACGCTCTCCACAGCTCAGCTCAGTGCCTGCACGCAAGTGGCCACTGTTTGGAGGTGCAAGCTTGAACACTGTGAAGGACCCGAGCTGCAGGGCTCAGAAGGAACCTTAGAGAGACAGATGGGAGCTGCCACTGCCTACACCACGCTGATGTAGGTCATGTACCATGTACCTGTTCACGGACCTCTGAAGCGGAGTGCAGATTTGGAAAGTTTGTCTTGGACGTAGAATTGAAGTAATATGGCTTTGCTGCTGATTCTTCCCCCTTCCACCACATATGACATTACAGGGATCTTGTTTCACTGTCTTAACACAAATCTGAGCACCAAGTATCCCTTTCCACGTGATACGGGTAGTCTGCAAGACTAACAGGAGTGGAGTTAGTTTTAATAAAAATTTTTTCCTCCAAATAAAAAAAAAAAATCACCAAACCCCAAATTAGCTCAGGGGGACAACACAACAGAATAATTGTGGCTTCAAAAACAGAAGAGACTTTTGCCTTGAATACTGTGTAGATGCTCTACAGATTATGATGGAGAATGGCAACTGGAGAGATTTGCTGTAATCAGAACTACCATTTGTAAATTGCAAAGAATGTATAAACCTGTCCAGACTGTAATGTTGGTTCGGTTGCTCTTCCAGTGACATCTAAAGTATTTCTGAGCAGTTAGAAGTAAAGTGACTTTTTCAAAAGATACAGCAGTTAGCATAATGTAGTTCTACATCTGGTTACACTTGACATAAAATGAAAGTATTTCATGAACACTCATTTTTGTTTGGGAACTTTTACCATACTTCAGCATTTAAACATTAATTTTTCATGAACAAAAGGGTTTTCACAGTGGCACAATATTTATATATATTCATGTATTTATATATCAATATATAATTATTTTTATATATTCATCTGTTATAGTGATATTTAAAAAAACAAAGAAAGAGTTTATGTTAACTTTTATTGCACAGCAGGAAATTTTCTTAATATACTACGTCCTTCACTCAGGGAACCATTTCCCATGTTCTTCCATAGGAACATCTTCCCATTTCTCTAAGCAACCTGCGTGGTTGAAGCATTGCACTTTATCCCCTTCTCCTGCAAACAAGAAATGTCACACCTCAGAAATGATCATGGGCATGATTTTTTTCCTCACTAACGTGCCAGCAGCATCACAACTGCAACAATCATTATTCCATGAGTTTCACTGGTGACCTCCATCTCATTTCCATCTTAATTCTCAAATTTTAATGAATTACATTGTTTTTAAATCCCACCTAATAAAAGATAGATCAAGGAAAATAACATCCCACAGAAGTGAGAGCCTCTGTAGGACGGGTGAGGAAGCTCACATGCCTTTCATTTACTCTTTCCAGAATTGTAATGATGAAACACCCGAAGAGACACAGACCTGCATGCGCAGCAAACCTGGCTCCTGGCTATCTGAAAGAGCTGCACGCTGTCGTCCCGTACAGGCACGCCGGCCAGCGGGTCCCCAGGCAAAGCACCCCTGCCCCAGCCCCATCCTGCAGCTGGCAGCGCCTGTCCAAGGGGCAGCAGCAGGGGAAGGAGGTCCCTGGTGCCTTGGCTTGGCTGGGGTTGTGCCAGCCTCAGCGGCTGGCGGCGGCGGTGCTCAGCGCTGCTCTCGGCCAAAGCCAAGGACGCCCACGGCCGTGGCATGACGCGGCCAGAGCAGCCATGTAGCTGCCTCCCAGCTTGATCCGTGGCTCTGTTTTCACAAGGGAGGGTGATTTAGCACCACAGTGTGTTCCCTGTCAGAGAGGATTTTCTGCAGGGAAGCTGTGATGAGGAGTGCGTGCACACCGCCCTGGGAAGGGGTGCATGACGCAGGGTTTTTTTGCACAAATGAAAAATCAGTAGACATTTGGTCATACAGCTAGGCTGATACGGAACAGTGATCTGCTTGGGAAAGACTATTTTCCTTTTTCTCCCTCGCAGCGAGTTGCTTTACATCTCTAGCTCCTGTGTAGGAGGCATGTATCAGGATACAGCTGTATCCCCAAATTGTCCCAGGTGGTTCCTGTGAGGGGATGCTTTATTCTGCATCTGCTTCCAAAAGACCCTATACAGAGATCACAAAGATGCAAATACCACAGCATCAGGCACAGGCAGATCCCATGGAGGGTGCAGCGGTTTAGGTGACCTCATGTCCCCGAGGACGGCTGCAACCACACACCCTCTCTCTTTGCCACAAACAGTCCTCCTTAAGGTCTGTCTTGTCTTGGTGCCCCCAAGGGCCAAACGTCTGCTGTGAGCCCGCGCTGGGAGCGGGGAGTGTGAAACGCCCACGTCTAGGGTGCTTCTCATCTCATACATGAGCTCTCCTCTCCCTCACTCTTTCAGTAGCTCTCAGAGCAGCAATAACAGTTTGGGAAGCCTTAATTAGAAGGGCTGCAGAAGGCACTCTGTATCTTTTTCATCAACTAGAAGGTTGATGGGGTTGGTGTGGAAAAGCACAAATGAGGCAGAAGTTATCCAGTGCTGATGGAGAAGATGAGCTTGGACCTGCAGGGTCCAGTGGAGAGAAGGGAAAACACACTGGGAATTTAGCACATGGAAGGAGTCACGGGATGGGGAAACTGGAGGTGTCAGGCCTGAGGAAAAAAGACAAATCAGACAGGGTTTCATGGCACGAAGGAAAGGCTTAGATCGGTGTGGAAGTGAACTGCTCTGCTGATTTGTTCAGCCCTGCTCATTTCAGGAATGGTCTTTTCTGAGATTGCCAGGAAACTGTGTCTTGTGAAGTCTTTTTTAAATTGCATGCTTTCCAGGTGATGGGCCTACAGCCCTGGCGTGCAGCTGTGTCAAACTTCCGTGGCTCAGTCCAACTCTGATTTTTTGCTCCAGAAAACTCGGAAGTGCCGGTCTTTCACTGACACCTGTGGATATAAGGCAGAATTGCACACCGGCTCTCATACTGTGGAAGTCGGGAATTTCAGCTCCCAAACTTGCTGGATGAGAGTATGCTACCTCTCAAAGACATTTGCCTGAGGAGGACTGAGTTCTACACAAGGTTCATGATACTGCAGTGATGAAGGCAAAGTGGCACGTGTTAACCCGCAAGATTAATGTCTGTCAGTCTTTCACTCTTTACCGGGGGAGAATTCTCTGTGCGAAGTGATTTAGGGTTTTTGCTTTTTCCAGGTGCACACCTAGCCTTGTGTTTTACAACAGCAAAAGCAGGGCAAAGCAGTGTGCCTTGTAGTTGGAGCAGAAAGGCACAAGGCATTGTACCCATAAACAAGCTGTCTTTGGCCTACCTGTGGTTTTGCCTGCTGAGCAGGACAGACGGATGGGAAGAGGGGACAGCACCTGGTTCCCACGCTGCCTTGATACTCCAGTTACAAGTACTGCTGAAATAGCTGAAATAGCACTGCTAACGCCCAGCCCTAGACCTTCTTAGGCTAACATAGGCTCACACAGGCTGAGGCACAGACTTCATCATTTACCTCTGTGTGCCGCATAAACTTTTAAACGTTTTGCTGGTACAGGTGTGGAAAGCCTTTTGCTTACATACAGGATTTCTAAGAAAGTTACTGGCTTGTTGAAGGGAAGCTACTATTTGTATGAAAACTTTGATATGGAACTAGGATAAATTGACCTCAAACTAGGATGATTTCAGTGCCAAATATATATATTTTGATAAGGCCTATCATGCACTGCCATGTGCATGGAGAAGCTAATAGGAGTTAATATATAGGTAGCACAACAGGATTATTATAAAAGAGTTAAAAGAAAAGAAAAGAAAAGAACCAGCTGTCACCATCCTGTTTCTCCCACCAATGAGGGGCACACCTGGCCATGGACTTGCTGGAATTAAATGAATAAGTGGGTGTGTGCAATAATCACCAGTGCGAGGTATCATCACTTACAGCTTACTTGTTTTGCTATACTTTTATATAGCATATGCTCATTAAGAAACATTTCTCTTTTCCTTGCCTCTGTCCTCTGCGGTCACCTAGACTGTCTTGATAAAACAACAGCTCTTGTAAGATCAGTTTTGCCCCTGATGCGCAGCTCTGCACTAAGATTAGCTTGAGCTGAAGCTGAATCTAGGAAGAGGGTGGCAGTCATTTGACAATCATTTGGGGTCAGATTGTCAAATGATTGTCAGATTGTCTTATGGCATGTGCTGGGGCTTCTGCTACACGGCTGGACAAACTGATTTTTCTAAACCATTTTCTAAGTGTTGAAGTGACCTTTGTGGTCTCTTGGAAATAAGTAGTGCCTGATCTGCAGTGCTACTGGGGATAAGAGGAAAAGAAAGCCACAGTTCTTTTGCATTGATGGGGGATCTTCTTGGGACCACTAAATATTAAAGAAAGAGGTTTGCTTAACGGCGGGGCCTTGCTACCTTACAAACAGAGCGCCATGAGGGTGCATGGCTTTTGATAGATGAGGGTCTGTGAGCAGCTCCCTGGCAGGGCAAGCTTGGGAGAGGGAAAACCTCTTGGTGGTAGGACTCTTTCTGCTTGCAGTTGTCATGATAGACGCTGATCACAGACTTTACTGATTTTTTTTTTTTAAAAACTCCTTCAAGGTCCTAAAATTGAGACCTCTCTCACAGGAACTCTTCCTATTTGGCAGCATTGGCACCCTTTTCTGCATGCTGTTCCCGTGTTATATCGGTAACTTCCACTGAAGGGCAGCAGTAGCCTGCTCATATATTTCTGCCATGACTACTTAAAATGCCAGGTATTAAATTCAGTGTTCAGAATAAAGCCATTCAAATGTTGCACTGCTCTGAGCTAATTTGGACACCTCTGCAGTACTTTATAAATACATGCTGTATTTATACTTTTATGGTTACATTGAAGTAACCTGTTATCATAGTGACAGTAATCACCCTGACTACTGAGTATGTTAGAAACAACAATAGAAGGCACATCTAGAGCAAAAAGTGACATCTTTCTCCTTAAATAAGGGCTCTTACCTGTGGGTTTACAAGCCTATGCTGTGGAGACCAGAATTAATTTTCTCCAGTACCTGTGGTTTATACATAACATCTTTGTACATGGGTGGTGTAGTCCTCGTACACATTTCATACAGTTCTCACCAGACAGTTCTCTTCTGAAGTGAGAAGAGTAATCTGAAATCAGAGGGGCAGAAAATGCAGTGGTAATACTCCCAGATTAAGGTTTCAAAAGAATGTCAATAGACATATGGGTCTATGCTTTATAGCTTAAAAAGAAGGCATTCCTCCGTCCTTTGTGTGATGTGTATGCACACAGAGTTGATGGAACCAAAACGTAACATTTTGTGCTCTTGTGGTTGTTTGTGCTCAATATGGAAATGCCTCCGTCTTTCCAACCTTTATTTATGGGAATTGGCCCATGGAAATCAAGGGCCAGAGTTTACCACCTCTGGTTATGCTAAATAATTTTTTAGCAGTACCCCCTGATATCACTGGTGCCCTCTTATACCATACAAATTTCTCATTTAGCTTGAATAATACTGTGAGGTGGGGTAGCTCTTCACTGAGATACCTCTGCCCAGATTGCAGTTTTGAGATATGCTTTCATGCCCTTTACGTAACAGAGCTGCCACATTCAGCAGCTCAGGAGCCTTATTTGCACTCCATTACTGATTTCAGGTGATAAAACAATCCACAGTTAATTCTGTGCCTGACAAATTTTAACTCTGAAGTTAGACAACCAAAGAAGTCAAAGGGAACTATAAGTCTAGTTTGCGTGGAATCACACCGAAACTGCAGCTCGTTGCTGCTGGAAGATCCCCAAATAAGCAGTGCTCCCCTTTTATAAGTAGCTAGCTTGCATGTTAGAGGTGGTTGTTGCTGAAGTGATTGCTACCAGCAGCACACAGGCCTATTGAAACTAACACTTCATTTTAAAATATGTCTTAATAATTGGCCCTTTTAAACCACTTTAAAATGCCTCCTTGATATTATGACTACCTAAATATGTTTTCTCAAATAGTAATTGCAAACTGAATAATTGCTAGAAGCATATAATACATAGAAGCATCACTGATATGCAGTTAGTACCCATTCATTAGGACAAAATGGAGTTGCAGGTATTTCTGCTGCCACTGAACTAAGTAATGACACATGTTTCTGGAGCTACTAAAGCTCCTTTGCAAAATCTGATGTTTTGGGTGTTCATTCTTCTTTGGCGCTTTTAAATCTTAGTAGAGTTAAGGAATGCAATTTTAATGCTGATTGCTCAATAAAGCCTGCACAGAAAAGAACCTGGATATTTTAAAGAAAGCTGATTTTTCCTCTTATCCAGGACTTGACTGATGGCTAGGAAAACTAAGCAAATATCATAATAAGCCCCAATTACTTTAATCCACGAAGAGCTGTCATAGTTAATTACTATGCATGTTTCATACAGCTGGAATATAATTACTGTTTTCTGACCTAAGCATCATTGTGGGTAGCTCACTGAAACATCTGCTCTACGAGTTTTAGTTGTCCAAAGGGTGTAGGAGATTGCAAGGTGGTATTTTTTCCCCTGATGATCACTATTGAGAAGACATTAGCTCTGTAAGAGGACTGGGTGGCACAACTTCAGGTCAAGCACTATCTGCACTTCTTGTCACGGCAACTTTATAAAGGGAGTGGAGGCTGTGGAAAATGAACACCAATAGGAATAACCAGAGATATTGGCACGTGAGGCTAAAAAGAAAAGCTCTTTGAGCTCTGCAGAGTAAAACACAGCATGTAGCAGTATCTCAGGTGATGGGGACTGTGGCAGGTCATGGAGGAGGGTGAAGGGGGGAGTCATGGAGGAGGGGGTTATTAACAGGGGGCTTGAAAGACGAAAAGGCAGAGGTGGTTGGGCAGGAAGGGGGTGTTTTGGCAACTTTAACAGTTTCAGCAATGTGTATGCAAGAGTATCTGAAGCTGAACAAAGGAGGAAGAAGGAGGAGCACAGCCAGAGAGCCAAGGAGATGGGCTGAGCCCCAGGCTGAGCTCTGACCACGATGAGAGCAAGAAGCAAGTTTAGCTCCTGTGTTGTTACAGCCGGAAAATGATATTTTTCTTCCTTGGAATCTAGCAGTTGCCAAATCCAGTCAGCAAGACAGCATTTTTTCTTAAAAAACAAACACCAGATGCTGCTGACGTGCCTTTGCCATGAAGAGGTTGAGCACATGCTGGTGGGACATCGTACCAAAGCACAAGTGACACTCATTTCAGTGTCTGTCATGGGAGACTACAGAAGATGGCTTAGGAATCAAGTCAGAAAAATGCCCTGGGGCAATGTGGGGAACCAGAAGGAGGTGTTGGAGCCACAGCAGACTTCAGGCTGGAGACCACCGGGGGTCTGTGATAAAATCCCTGCTCAAGGCACCTCCGTGAGCTGGTCCAGACTGCTCCACAGGTGGACATTTCACAGCCTTTTCAGGCGACCTGTCCTGGTGTTTGACCAAACCGCTGTAATAAGGGCCAGCCAGAGGAGAAGCGGAAATTTCAGCTGCTGCAGAGCTTAGGTTAGCGACCAATCTCAAGCGCCAACTGAGGCGAAATCCCAAAGCGACCTAACTTTGTGCGTTTCTGAGACCAGCATTTTGAATATGGCCTAATTCTTGTTTTACCCCTTCTTAAGACCTCTGCGTGCCTTAAGAAAAAATACTGACCCACTAGCATGTCTGTATGTTACTTAACTGGGCACTTGCACCTCAAAACATGAGTAGATGGTGATGCTGGAAAGCAAACATTTTTGAAAGGTTACCTACAATATTGTCTGTGCTGCGGTTGTGTAGTGGGCACCATTGATACTCACCTGTGCTTTTAATGAAGCTGAAGTAAGAGAAAGAGATACAAAGGAGACGAGGGTGAAATAATGCCCATTTTGAGAAGACTGCTGGTACTTAATTTGGCCTATCTTGTGCCAAAGAGGGTAGGGGTGTGTATTACTGTCATTCCAAGAGACTATTTCCTTCACAAAGAAAAATATAACCACTCGTTCAGGGGTATGAGGGTGGGAAGCTCCAGATGTAGGTGCAACAGGGGGACGTGGCTGTTCCTCATGCCTCCCAGGAGGGTGTTGGTCCACGAAGCCACCCTGGCCCCGTGCAAACAGGGGGTGGGAGGCGAGAGCTCCCTGCACCCAGTGATTTTCAATGCTCTCGCCCAAAGGGCAAAGCATTGAAAAGGGCAAAGCAAAGGGCACAAAAAATGCAAACAGAAAGGCTTTGCATCAGAGCTGTCCCAGAAGTGGTTTAGTCAGCTTTTTTATCTCCTCTTGAAAACGATGATACTGCTAGGTATTTTTTTTTCTTTTTTGTCTTTTAAGGAATCACAATGGAGACATCTGAAAAAGTGGGAGGAATCTGATCCCCACAGCACTTACAACACAGGCAGCAGAGTGCACAGCTGATGCAGAGAAGCCTCATCTGTTCTAAGCTCGACCTGGGAAGAGGCCTGTGTTCATACCCCAATGTTAAAATTAGCGGGATTTCTTTTGAGGGGGGTGCTGAGCCATTGATGGCTCTGAGTGCAAGACAAGGGTTTTTTTAAAATGTGTTTTTTTCATATGTGTCTAGTACTACAACTACCTCTTTATGAATCCCTTGTTTAAGATCTGACAGCCTGCTTGGTACTGTGTGGGAAGTACAAGAAAGGCAGTCCTTTCTCCAAAAAGTTTATAAATTAAGTGCCCGTTTTTTTTCTCAGTGTGTTTTCCCACTGAGGCATGCAAAAGCAGGACTAAGTTAGTACTGGTGTAAAAAAGCACAAGCTGTGCTGAAAAACCCCAGGGCATGGAAGACTCCTCTTCTTCCGTCTGCAACCACCTCTCCATGGCCTGGCAGCCTCACGGGGTGGCCCCGTCCCCAGAGAAACTCACTGTTTCCTGGGTTTGGCTGAGCTGGAAGCAGCAAAAATCATGGTGTTTTGTGCTCTGCCTGTTTTGCTGCTCCTGCTGTGAAGCCAGAATAGCAATCATGGCTACAGAGGAAAATAGTTGATGTTTAAAATCAAACTTCCTGAAAGTCAGCAGTAATTAGAAGTTGGGGATGAAAATGCAGGTTTAAGTTAATGAAAATGTGTTTCCTCTCACCTCAGCAAGCACTTCACCTGAGTGTAACCTCTGCAAGGGGCCGGGGTGGGATAATGCATCCGAATTTGGCTCTCCTGCATGCTGAGACTGAGAGAACCAAGCTCAGCTGGGAGGTAAAAAGCCTAAAGGGGGATCTAGTTGTTGATTCCAGGTTCCTAACAGGGGGTTACAGAGGAGCTGGAGCTGGAGTCTTTTCCAAGATACATAAAGGTAAAAGGACACAATTTGCACCAAGGGAAATTCTGAGCAGATATTAGGAAAGAGTTCCTCATCATGACGGTCGTTACACTGAAACAGGCAGCTGAGGGATGCTGTGGGGTCTCTGTCCTTGGACATATACAAAACCTAACTGGATGAGGCCATGAACAACCTCGTATAATTTTGGTATCAACTCTGTTTTAAGCAGGGGGTTGGATTAGAGACCTCCAGGCTTTTCTTCCAGTTTATGAGACTAATAGATTTATCTATGAGGTAAGCAGATAAGTTATGATAAATTATTCTATGAGATCTTTAGACTCCTAGACGTGATCTTACTTTTCAGAGGTGAAAAGAAATCAGCCAGGTATTACAGAATATGGAAAGCATGTTTGATCAGACTCGTCTCAGGCAAAGGCTTAAGGGAAGCCTGTTTTTTCTCTAGCACACCCTCTCCCTAAATATTCTTCTCATGTCAAACTCTTGTAAATAAAGCAATATGTGTATTTGTGAGGTGACTACAATGACTGTTGATATGTTTAATGGTGCACAACATAGCATGGTATATTGTAATTATCGATCCTAAACAAATATAAGCAAGCTCTGCAATAATAATTGATGGTGAATATATTATTTGATTATATCCATTTTTATATAGAGATACACATCCTTGATAAGCTGAGCAAGAAACCAAGAAATTGTGCATCTAATATTGTCTCCTATGAGCAAACCCCTTGCTACCATGCTTCTGTGCCACTTCTGAAAACACGTGTGATACCAGAGGTAGTTTGAGAGAGATAGTCCCTTCCCAATGGGGCTGTCAGCAGCACTGCAGTGTCTCGTTGCCCAGTGACCTGTTAGGATCCTTTTTTCATTTGGATTTCATTATATGTGCCAAATGAAGCTGTCATCGCAGTGTACATTCTGCCTGTAATGTGGTGACCTAGCATAAATATGTATATTGCAGTCTCTAAGGACTGGGAATCAGTATTCATTTTCCCTTTCAGCTGCGGTAAATCTGCAGGAATATGATCTGAGCCTGGCAACTCCTTCATGTTAGTCATGCCTAGTGCTTCTTGTCTGAGCAGGATGAGCAGGACTTGTCCCCAGGCAGCAGCAGCCCTGTGTAGCAGCAGCCCTAGCCACCACAGGGCAAGGCGGGTAAGAAGTGAAAGAAGTGAAGGTGTTAGCCTCCCCTGCTAGCCTCCTTCCAGGGACACCCCATGTGGGCATGAGGTGATGAATATTATCTCCCTACGGAGAAACGGTGAGGCTTGGGAAAGCCAGAGTTGCTGCGTGACAGATGGCTGTGTCACTTACTAGGCACAGGGAGCAATGCAAACAGGGGATCAGGCTAAGTGCATCAACTTAAAACCTTAACTTCAACATTTAATTAACATTTCCGAAGTTTCTTGGATCCTTATGAGACTTTTCCCTTTCTGTTGAGCATCAGCTAGTATTGTTATTGGGCAGATGCCAGAGTCCTTGGCTTTAAAGTTTGTAAGTCTGAACCACATCAGCTTTTTCCCAAGTTTTATGTCTTGATCTCTAATAACAAATATCCTATTCACTTCTGAGATGGAAATAACAAGTCTTTACAGAACTCCTCGGATTTTATCCATGCAAGTGTGTGTCTGTGCATATCGCCTGCAGCCAATCTGCTTGAAACTCAAATCCAAGAATTGCACCAAGATTTGAAATCAGTACTTGTAATAAATTTCTTTTTAATAAAAATAAAAAATGTCCTTATCAGAGATATTAAATAACACATCTATGGCTGATTGCTGGGAAGGGTGGCTTACAGCTACAGCAAGTGTGACAAATGGGAAAAAGAAAAATGGTGGTGTGAACGTAAATAGAATAAAGGGATAAAAAAACCCATCAGTAAAGAGGAGGTTGGCACTAAGCAGACTGTAGAAAGGTTTGGGGTGAATGCTACTAGAAATCTCCCTAATGAACACAACACCTGGGTCTGAATAGAAAAGGCTGCAGGGCAGAAAGCCAAAAAGAGTGCTTGGAGGGGCTGTCCGGTGGTGTCATAGTACCTCTGACATCAGGCAAGCCGGAGTCTTGCACTTCTTGTTACGGGAGTGAAAAACACCAGGGAGATAACACGCTTGCTTTGAGATCCTTGCTTGAAGAACACTACTTAAGGGAGAAGTCACAGGTATTCAGTATTGCCATGTTGGCATATTCTGTATGCCAAATATGGCATATTTCATTTGGTAAGACAAGTACAGTTTTGTTGCCTCCTCTTTTTGTTGCCTCCTCTGATTTCTTTTGGGAGAAAATATTTGTTAAAAGCATGATTTGCAAAAGACAAACGTCTGAAGGAACAATGAGTAAATCCAGATACCTTGTGAAGTTTTAATTTATTGTATAAATTTAATTTAATTTGTTGTTATTCTTCTCTTTCCCTCTCCGCTTTTTAATTCAGACACTGAAACCCTGCAAATGGAGCAACTCGCACACACGGCAGTGCATGGCCTTGTCTGCTCCCGTTTGCTCAAGCCACTGCTTGTCTTGTCTCAGGTGCACGGACACCAGAGGGAGGTGGACACGTGGCCCTGCTATTCTCATGCTCATCCGAGGGGGAAATTCATAAATAGTGACCAGGAAAACTTTTTTCGATTTAGTGCATTCCTGCCAATTCCTTGTCAGGAGATACCTGTTATGGGCTTGCTTGAAAAGTATCATCATTAAAAACCAAACCAACCAAACAAAACCAACCCTTTCCTAAATAAGAACATGTCTTACTAAAGCAGCCACGCTTCAGCTAGCATCGCCTCGCTGAAGTGTCTCACCTGCATCAACAGAGGGCATACGATTCCCATAAAAATCACCCTGACTCTTTATTTAAATGGGGCCTGGGCAAATCTTAGCTGCTAATGCTCTGAGCCTTCAGGTCTTAAAGAGAAAAGCATCTGCTGCTGCTGCTCCCCCACCCGGGTGTCCAGGTGGTTTTGGGTGGGCATTCTGTATTTTGCAAGGGGATTTGTGCATGTATTAGCATAAATGGCCATTATCCAGGCTAATTTCCCACAAGCTGGTGAGGTAATAGGTCTCCAGTTTTTAAACCGGTTGTTGAAAGCTGACACCAAAAATCTTTTTAAATGTAGCCCATTGAAACTACCCAGCCACCTCTTTTCTTTCCTGAATGTTGCTGTGCCTGTGTTCCTTATGGAAGCATCGACAAAGCATTGCTTTTATAAACTTCAGCCTTAGTCAGTATGTCGCTTGATTTTAGACTGATCCTTCTGCTTCAGTAGTTATTTGATAGTAGTCAGGGCTCATGCTCTGCTGTTATAATCCTTGTGGTTATCTCCCCCCCAGCAGATCTCACCATCTGCTTTAGCTCTGCTGCCTTGGGCACTGAAGTTCCTTCTCTCTCTTTCTCTCTTTTAAAAAAGTGCATCACCTCATTCAGGAGGAGAAGCTAGCTGATTTCAGAAGCAGGATGGGCCTTGCCAGCCTTTGTAGCTTCAGCTTGCAGCAGGGCACCTTCAGCCTTGCTGGTGCCATGGGAGAAAGCCCCCAGACCGGTGTGCTCCATGGCCTCTGGGGGATTCAGCTCTGGGTTTTGGGCTCTTTGATTTAGGTCCACCTCCCGTTGTAAAACAACAGTCGTGCTGTGGGCACACCAAGAAGCAGCTGAGTGCCACCTGGTTGTTACTGAGCTTCAGGCAGGTGGAACCTACTGCAGAGGTGGGGAGGGGGGCAGGTTTCTTTTCCCTGTCCCCATCCTATTGCTCCGGGTGGATGATGAACAGAGAGGGAGGCAGGGACAGCTCAGCCCTGCTGACTGTGTTTTGGAGAAGCTGTAGAGAAACTCTTGGCACTGGTTGGCAGCTGGAAATGTGTGAGATGCTACAGAAAATGTATCGTTGCCTGCACCAGCTCCTGGCAAGGAGTATGCTTTATAAGAGGACCGCAGAAGCAGAATCTTTTTTTAATGCTTCTGAGCATGATCCAAAAGGCCACGGTGGTTCTGCATATGGGCAGTGGCAAAGCATGACAGACTGGGAAATTCTGAAGAGCTGTTATCCAAAGAGACTCAGCTGGGTAGTAGGAACTGTAGCCCAGCCGTGGCTTTCAACGCTTGCTGTTGGCTTGGGCATCTGGCTATGGCCACTGGTTATGTGAAATGGAGGCCAGTGGAAGCTATGTGTCACCGAGATGTGGTAGGGAGGAGGTCTGAGATGAGACTCTCATTCTGAAAATGTATGTCAAAAAATACAGGAACAATCCTGTAAATGCTTTCCTCATGCTTTTGATTTCTTTTTCTCTTTCTGGATAGAGTAGGGGTTTTCTCTCATCTTAGAGTTCATTACTGAAAACTCTAAGCAAAAAATAATAGCCCAAAAGACAGTGAGCAAAAGCCTCAGTTGTGCGCTCAGTGTTACAGACTGCTCTGTACCTGGGTGGGAAACAACCATGTCTCACAGTGGGCTCCCAGTTCCTGACTTGGCTATTGCTGAAATAGAAATATCCTAAAACATAATGTTTAGACATTGAAGCACTTAGTGTTTTCAACCCCTTGCACTGACTTCCCCATTCAGCCCTTACACTACAGCTCTCCTTGAACAGGCAGCTGTGATGGAGAATGTCACACTTGGATCCAATTAATGTCCCCTTGAGAGCCTTTAGAAGGCAGATCCTCAGTTGGTATAGGTCAGCATGGCTTGCAGGAGCTGACATTTTGAGATTCGCTCTCCACTGAGACTAATTAGATAGTGCAAGGGAGTACGTTTGCATGTTTTGCTGCGTGGGGTGAGGTCTGTGCTGCTTTTGGTAAGAGGAAGCTGGGGAGGAAGCTGACAGATGGGAACACCAGGCTGCTCTGGCCAAGCCTTCTCCCAGTGTGTGTGGAAACCCTTTTGGCTTCTGCAGAGTCCTCAGAAATGAAGCTCCACAAGTAATGCAATCATGAATGTTTCCACTTTGCTCCCTCCGAGGCTTGCTATGGGCTCAGAGGTTTCTTAACCGACCTGCAAGAGGAAGGATAAACCACACGCCCTGCGCAAGTCCCCTCTCTCCCTGGTCTCTCCTGCTTTGCTAAGGTGGCCAGAGAAGGAGAAGGTTAAAACTCTCTCGCTACCTGGAAGCCACCTGAAATCAGGAAAGAGCCAAAGTCTCCAAGCTGAGAATTTCACAGGGCAGCTGACAGGCTGACCAAAGCCAGGATCAACTGAAGCCTGCATTAAGAAGCTTTTAGAGAGAGAAATCTTGGGCTGGCAGGAACAATACATTGTAAAAATCAAGCACTAATAAAGTTATCTATTTTAAGCTTACTGTGCATGTAGGAAGAAAGAAAGAAACAGTAGCATCTGAGATATTGATGTGTTCGTAGCTGGTTTTATTTTAACTGCTGTAACAGCTGGTGATGGATGATGCCCTTTTAATGAAGAATATCCTTCCGTAGAAAAGTGGTGGTTTTCTTCGATGTTTATTGTCCTTTGGGCTTTGAGTTACTTGAGGTTTACTCTCTGTGTTGCATATTATATTCTTTTCTGGTATGATTGGCATTTTGCTGAGTCACAGCTTTGTTTTTAATTTCCCAGTGACTCAGGCACTGGCAGCAGCCCTGTGGGCATATGCACTGCAGTGCCAGGAGGCAGTGCAGCTCAAAATACAAGGGGCACAGCAGCAACAAAAGAACAGCTTGTGCTTGGCTGTAGTGTTTGGATTTGGCTACAGTGAGCTTCTGATTACTGGGAATAACAACAGAGGAGAAAAGCCCCCAACATCAAAGGCTCTCCTCCCCTTGCTCCGGAAAGATATTTTATCTGTAAAAATTCAATTTTAAATTAGGTGTAACAGAAACCTCTGAGGAAAACAAATTGATCTGTTGATATACTGTGCTTCTGCCAGGGAAGGAACATCTTTTCTAAAATGCTGTTACATCTAAGGCAGAAAAGGAAGGCATAAATTTCTGCTTTAACTTTAGAGAAAGCCAATAAGGCAACTGCTACATCAGCTGTGGTCTTTGCCAAGCTGTTTGCTGATAAATGAGGGGAGAAGTTCTGATGTCATGATTAAGTAACTCTCTCAAAAATCGTACTGTCCATGACTTTTCTCTAAGTTAAGAAGTCTGTAGGAACACGGTCATTGCAGACTTGCTGACTCAAGTCCTCCATGTTCCAGGGTGAAAAGTGAGTTGCTAAATTAAATTCTGACTAAGCCATTCCAAGACATCCCCTTCAGGGACATATTTTGAAAATTCAGTCTGGGAAAAAGATGAGTGACTGTGGCTGTGATTGCTGTGGCAGTGAGCATCACTGCTGGCCCACTGGGGCCAGCAATCTCATGGAGGGTAGGGGAAAAAGCCTGTCATAGTAAGCTTTGCGTAGGAAAATGTCCCTGTCTTTATAAAATTTATAAATGAATGAACTATGTCTACTGGCGACAAGCAGTGTTGTATCAGAACGAGCAGAGCGTTTTGTGTCCTGCACAGCAGGTGTGGAGTGCAGTGTTCTCCTCTTGCAAGCTTCTGCCTGATTTTCACCACAGAATGCACAGTTTTGCATTTGGAAAGATAACAGTTCAAGCAGAATTTGTGGAAACACTCAAGAAGTAATGTTTGCAGAGGGTAAAATCTTACTGATTCTCCCATCTGGGAGAAAGATCGAGGTGCCGGCTGACCAGCCCAAAGCCCACAAGCCAGACTCACAGCTGTAATTTAGAGTCTATTGAGCTCTCTTTGAGGTAAACACAGGGCAATATTTTCCACCAGTTTTAGTTCTTGGGACTCGGTCATTGCCCAGTACAGTGTCTTCAACTGTTGTCGCTGTGCAACTAGTGCAGCATCTTTCATTTCTAAGGGAGGTATTTATTCCACAGGGTTTAGGAGGAAAGTGGTAACATGCCACCTGAGCATAACTGCTGCAGTAAAGGTCTGTATGGACCTGGAGATGCTCTGAGACAACAGTTTGCAGGTATCCCAGCTATCCCAGGCCTCCCAGCAGGCTGTTAATGGGAGAAGAGAAATGGAAAGCATTCACGGCTGAGGGAGCATGCTGTTGGTGGAGCCTGTGGGGTTGCAGTCTGCCTTGGGGAAGAAGGGCCATGTACCCCAGCCACAGAAAAGGGGTACCTGATGTTTCTGGGGGAAGGAAAGGGATCATGGCCTGACCCTTTCACTTTAGAGAGGCGATTTCATGTTCCTGCTGTGGATTGAATTTAGACTGTGTCTGCCCTGGGTGCCACTTGAGGCAGGTGATACAGTATCAGAGAAAAGGATGGTCTGTCAGATACCACCCCCATGTTGAGTGTGGTTGGATGAATGCATGTATTTTATACATCTTTGGTTCTAAGGTGAATTCTTAATTCTTCCTTGCTGTCTGTTCCAAAGTACATCTTACCAAAGTACTTTCTGCTGTCCAAAATGAAAGTTCGGTCATTGTAATTTTCAGATTATTATTTAAAATGATACTTAGGTTGAGTACAAATGGTACAAAGATCTTAAAAGCACAAACACTACTGTGTTTCTCAGCCTACAATATTATTGATATAAACAAATGCTGCCTAGCCTGCCGGCAAGCTTGAGACCTTGAATTGCCAGCATCATTTTCTACAAAATAAAAAATAGGAGAGAATAGAGCAAGATTAGCCTGTTTCAACATCTAATTCAGTTTTGTAATCTGCAATCAGGCCTGAGATGGAATATATGATGGAATGAAATCACTTTCCAATTCCCTGCTTGACTATAAAATGTTTCCAGGCAAGAAATACTTTCTTGACTATAGAACAAATTGTATAGTTTGCTGAAGCAAACTCTGGGCTCCAACTTTTGCTTCAAGGAATGTATTGTTTGTGTATGTTAGTGCATGTAAGATCAGATTTTTCTAATTGACCTGATATTCAGAAGTAAATTATAATAGCTGATAAGTATGTTTAGCCTTTCAGCGGCAGGATGTAGGCATAATTGTCTTGTGAGAGGATGCTTTGGTATTTGTGCATGTTCACATTTAACAAAATTAATTTTTTATAATTCTGAAACTCTTTTGGCAGATGAAGAAAAGTGATTCAGAATTTGTTATAGTCTTTAGGATCAAATTATGACTATCTACGGTGTATTTTGCTGCATAATTTAGTATCTGAACTGAACAATTATCTAGAAGCAAATTTCACCCCACTTTGCTATTAATCTGTAAATGGAAAGTGTTTCTTCACACTATGTTCCAAAATCATCTGCAAAAGATAATAGGTTGTCAAGGTTCAAACTGTTTGGCTGTAGCACGCTTTTTGCAGATACAAAAATTCATAATGCAGTTCTCCTGCCTCAAACTTCTGCCCCCCCCCGGATTATTTATTTTTTAATTCTGTAATAAGAAACAGCTAGGGAAAAAACTTGGTTGCTTCCAGGGTTTCAGACAACTGTACCCATAGAAACAACTATGTGCACCTGAGTCAAGTCTCCAGTTTTATCCCCAGCTGAAAGACGGAGTTCTATATTACAAGCAATATGTGAAATTTTTGTATTATCAAAATGTATCATAGAGCTATGTGCAAATCTCGAAAAAAAAAGACTCAATTTATCATCAGGGATGATAGAGGATTATAATAATATGAATAGTATTATAATCCACTCTTTCTGCTTTAGTCACTTTGCCATCTTCTGCATTTTCACATTTCTTAGCAAGAACCCGTTCACAAGCTTGCTAGAAGCTAGGCTGGAATGTCTTTTATGATCTACTCCATTTGCATGGTGCCTTATAGTTGACAAGTTACAGTAAAGCCTTAAGGCAATTATTGTTATCTTCATAGATCTGTGCAGAATCACTTCTCTGCTCCTTCCAGGAAAGGTAATATCTCCATTAAAGGGATTGGTTTGAACTGCTATGGCATATTAATGACTGCCACACTCAAGATGTACACACAGATTAACTTGATAACTTGAAAATATATAAATAGAATTTATGTTTAACCTTAGGTCATTCTTGCTCTGTCTGCTCTCTGCATCCAGCATACCAGACTAATATTGGCTTAGTGCAAGCAGTATTTAGTCTGGGATATATGTATGGGATATAACTAGCCTGAGATGCCAAAAGGTGGAATTATATAGGTTAGTCCTCAGGGATTTATTTTAGGCAGGGAGGAACAATTTGGAAAATATTTTTCACATGTTGGGGTTTTTTTGGAGATTGAAGTTATTTCTGTACAAAGTATGCCCTCAGTTACGTGTGACCCCAGCACCATCCTTGGCTGAGCCTCACCAAAGACCTCCATACAAGCTGGAAGCTTGCCCCCTCTGCCTCCAATTTGTCTTTGCAGCTCAGCAGTATGGCAGTGGTGTAACAGGACAGTGGTGCAATGCAGTGAGCCCCTGTGGCTCCAGCTCTCCTCTGCTCTTGGGCTGCTGCCCCTGGGCAAACATTTGCACCCACCTCTGGGAAGGTCTCCCAAAAGCTTGTGAGCCTGCTGGAAGCAGCTGGCTGCAGCAGTGTTCACAGTCCTGCCTGGCACCCTTCTCTCTGAGTCATTTCAGCTGAGTGCCCATGTCCACAAGCCCCTGGTACTCGCATTGCCACCAGTGACCCATCCCAGAAGTCTTCTCCGCATACATTTGTATTATGTGCATCACAGTTGTGAAAGCAGAGGTACAATATTTTAATAGCCAAAATCTCAAATATGAAGAGATTCATTTCAGATGTGCAATTAGCTCTGCTCTAGGAATTAATTTCTTATCAGTAAAGATTTTTCATCCTAAGAAACAAATCAAATAAATAGGAGACAATCACTCAAGGTAAGGGACAACTCATTTGCCAATTGAAGCTTAGGGCTGGCCACCAACATCCTTCAAACTGACCTTTTGTCAGCTGATGGCAAATATATTCCTGTTTCCAAACATAACAGTTGTCAGTGCTGCTGCAGAAAACAATCTGCCTTTCAGGCTCCCCTGTGTGGACATCACACAAAATAAACTTACAATGAAGGCACCACTTTATGCAATCAGAGCAAAGGTTTAAACTCTTGATGACCAAGTTGTAAAGACAGTTACAACAGATATGCAGCAAATAATAAAATGCAGTGCAGATACTTCATTAATTTCCTCAAAGAATTTCCCTTCTCTCCCCCCTCCTCCGACACCCTTTAATGGTTTTGGGGGTCTCATCCCAGCAATCGCTGTTGCTGTGTTTGCCCCACTATTGCAGCATGATGGACGTTGGAACCTCCCTGAGGCAGGTAACATCAAAGTCCTTGTGCATCCTGGCACCAGAAGGACCAGCACTGCAGCTGGGTAGTGCTCGGTATCAGAGCTCGTTGTCCAAACCAGCACAACTTCTGCACCACAGCACTAATGGGGAAAAAAATGGCAGCTATGGAGGAGTAGCCTTCATGAATAAAGAGGAGCTGAATGGCTTGAAATTATTGAAGCCCTTGTACTACCAGCTGAAGAACGGAAACTGAAAATAAAGGCTCATTTTTTTTTTAACTTATCTATAAATACTTCAGGCCAAGAAGAATAGGAACTGAGAGAAGTTTTATGTTTTAAATGTAACAATAATGCCTTCAAATGGACTTTTGGGGTGTTTTACTTTGTGAAATTTAAAACCAGCTATGCTAAGCATGTAGTAAAATAAGTAAGCAATATTTTCTGTGATAATTATGCCTGCACAGAAATAGCATTCTGCAAAAGTTAAAAGGTCTTCTAAATATTTGACATATGCAAGAACTAATTAATGCTTTGTATGGTAGAAGTAAAGAACTGGGAATTGTTTATGAAGGCTTCATACAGAGGCTTTATAGAGAGGACTATATATTCAGCTTGAGCATTTCTGTGTGATCGGGTGCATTAAAAAAGGCATTCTGTTCTGGGTGAACTAATCCGGTCATTATCCATTTTTGCTGGTAGGATTTCATGGGTTCAGGGTTAAATTCTCCAGTATCAAAGAAAGAGCGATGTTTGTTATTGCACAGTTTTCAGATTCCTGCAGAACTGAAGACTGAAGCACAATGAATGCTCTCACACATTCCCTGCCATTCGCATGGCCAAGGCAATCATCTTGTAACAGCTACATCGATAATAACATGAGTTACCGTATGATTACCTAGTTAAGCTACTAAAGTAGCTTCAGTTGAAATGGACATTTCAGTGTTGACTAATATCTTGAAAATAACCTCCTTGTTAGGGAACCACATGCTGGGATGGACAAGCTTTCAGGACAAAGGAAGGAGAATTTATTGGCTGAGTATATGGTTACTAGTATGAACAGGTTAAATACATCAAAAAAATCAGTTTCTTTAAGCAGAATCTAAGTTGGGTTTGCATTCCTTTTTAACGTACTTGCTTGGAATAGGAGCTTGGGAACTGGCATAGTGGATGAGTTGTCATCTAATCCAGTATTCAGTGGTGCTTGAAGAAGCTTTGAGACGCAGATGAAAAGGTCCTGAAATGGGCAATCATAAATTAACCAGTCCAGAAGAGAAGTTCTTTATGGTCCCATTTGATGGGAAGTTGGCATGTGCCCCGAATAATGAAAGCTTATAACATTGCAAAAGCTCATGGCTCTTTAAATTAAATGTTTTACTGTAACTGCAGTTTTTATCTTTGTTCACAATGTGGTTCAGTTATTGTTTTGGATCCTGAAAAGCTTTTTCCTTTACAGGTGGAGGAACATGTAGCTCCTGGATAATGCCTTTTTGCAGTAATCTTCAAAGCAGTTCCAAAGAAGGTTGCCATAATTAAAATATTATCCTTTTTAAACTTAAGCTGTGTAATGACTTTCATGAGTTAAACTGTGCTTGAGAAATGGTTTCACAATTTAAAGTACGCCATTCTTCACATAAGCATATGGGGGAATAAGGAGAAAATCTTACCCTGCTTTCTTTTTAGCCTTCTTTTGATTCTTTTTTATGACCCATCACTTGTTTTCAGTTATTTTTCCTGAGCTTTTCATCATGATTTTATACAAAACATAGAGAACGAAATTACTGCCAAAGGCACTTGCAGAAGTATTAGAGTCCATGTGTTACCAGCATGTTTGGGTCTCTCTTGTGGATGCTGCTGCTCTGTATTTGGCGCTCTGATAATCTGAGGCGAGGTAGATGCGAGCAGTGTCTCACTGTTTCTCAGCCTGGCCCCGAGACACCCTACAGCTGCAAACCATGGGTCTGGCAAGTGTCCCCTGAGCCGAGCATCTGCACTTTGGGCTTTCCTGTTGTTTGGTGATAGCTGGACATGGAGCAGGAGTGTGTGTTATCCCCCCTGTTTTGTGACCATCTGATGAGCTTTGGGGTCTCCGCTCCGGAGATCAGCTGGGCAACTCACAAACCCTGGGGCGTTGCACTGGCAATACCATCTTCCCTCTGCCCGGCTCCAGCAGTCCCGCTGGTCCATTGAGTGGAGGTCCTTGGGGTGGGGTGGCGACAGCCGGGCTGTGGACCTTGGAGACGGGCTGCCGTGGCTTCTCCCTGGTGGTCCTAAGCAGCATGGTTCGGCTCTGAAAATAGAGGTCATGCTCTGCACTGCAGATGTGCAAGGATTATGCCAACGTATTGCAACAGTGTTGGGAAACTGTTTCTGAAATTATTAGATGAATGAATTTGCTCCAGCAATCTGAGTCTAAACCTTGCCATGACCAAAGCAATGATTTGGGCTCATTAGCCAGATGAAACAGGGCAAAACAATTTTGAATGCCAAAGAGTTGTTACAAACTCTTTGTGAGAACAAAGATCATTTGCAGAAATTACTTCACGGGTTATTTCTGAATAACACGTATTTTAGATGAGTGCTGGACTTCTTGCTGACAGCGTTAAAGAGAGGTAGTATTTGTGAACCACTTAGCTGTATGATTTAGGTATTTATAGCCTGAAGGTGTTCCCTGACATGTTCTTCTTCCTCCTGTTTTCCTGGTATGATAAAACTGGTGACAGGTGTCAAACAATTATATGTTCCCATCAAACATGGCTTTGTATTTCTCAATTCTTCTGTGTTGTTGAGCTGTATATTTAGTTTTTCAGTATCTTCCTTGCCCTCAGGGAAAGTATAAGGTCTCACCTTACATTTTAAAGTAAGCCCGTAAGTGAAATAGTTTGCAGTACGTGGGATCAGGCGCGCTGCTGTGATGAGATGCAGGCTGTAAAGGGACCACATTTACTATGGGTGTGTGGGTCTTGGTTCAGTGAAGTGCTTAAATGTATGCCCCACTTTGAACCTGCTGGATGCGTTTGGCTGTGCCAGGCTGTGGGATCTGGGCTGTGGGTGCTGCTGCTGGTCAGTACATGCACAGACACACGGCGGAGCTCCAGCAATGAGCGGCAGGAGAGGAGATGTCTTGCATTGCCCATGCTGGGGAGGCAGCAGCTCCTGTACCCTGGCTCAGCCGGGCCCATCCCTGAACGTTTCGTGCAGGTGCCATACCCCGGCCAGCACCTGCCCTTGGGATCCACAGGCACTACTGGAGACATAACCCACGAGCAGCGAGAAGGGCAGCTGGGACGATGCATCACCCGTGCTGGTGCGAAGGCATCATGCCTGATTATGCAGCAACAGGTGTGCTTTCTTTGGTCCCCACACCCTTGCCAGAGGAGTGCAGTCTGTGCATTAAAATAATGACAATGAGAGTATGAGACTGTTTTCCCATTGATAAAAGTGCTGAATTAGGCAACCTATGAACGAAAGGGGCAGTGCTGCAGAGAGAAATCTTGTGAGTGCTCTGCCTTGATAGCAATCAGACAGTTAGCTTGTATTATATTTCATTCTCCAGACAACTCTGCTCCAGCAATGTAATTCTGACTTAATGTCTGGTATCTAATGCTTCATTAATTTTGAATTTTTTCACTCACTTCAGTGCAAATGACCAGCTATTACTGGGGTGTGCTGGTTTTGGCTGGGATAGAGTTAATTTTCTTCGTAGCAGCTAGTATGGGGCTGTGTTTTGGATTTGTGCTGAAAACAGTGTTGAGAACACAGGGATGTTTTAGTTCCTGCTGAGCAGTGCTTACACAGAGTCAAGGCCTCTTCTGCTCCTCACCCCACCCCACCAGCGAGGAGGCTGGGGGTGCACAAGGAGTTGGGAGGGGACATGGCTGGGACAGCTGACCCCAGCTGGCCAAAGGGCTATTCCATACCATACGGCATCATGCTGTCGTGGTTTAGCCCCAGCCAGCGACTAAGCACCACGCAGCTGCTCGCTCACTCCCCCCGGTGGGATGGGGGAGAGAATCAGAAGAGCAAAAGTAAGAAAACTTGAGGGTTGAGATAAAAACAGTTTAACAGGGAAAGCAAAAGCCGCGCACGCAAGCGAAGCAAAGCAAGGAATTCATTCACTCCTTCCCATGGTCAGGCAGGTGTTCAGCCATCTCCAGGAAAGCAGGGCTCCATCACGCGTAATGGTTACTTGGGAAGACAAACGCCATCACTCCAAATGTCCCCCCCTTCCTTCTTCTTCGCCAGCTCTATATACTGAGCATGACGTTATATGGTATGGAATAGCCCTTTGGTCAGTTTGGATCAACTCTCCTGGCTGTGTCCCCTCCCAGCTTCTTCTGCACCTGGCAGAGCACGGGAAGCTGAAAAGTCCTTGACTAGTGCAGCAACAACTAAAACATCTCTGTATTATCAACACTGTTTTCAGCACAAATACAAAACATAGCCCCATACCAGCCACTGTAAAGAAAATTAACTCTATCTCAGATGAAACCAGGACACATGCTCAGCATATAAAGCTGGGGGAAGAAGGAAGGGGGGGACGTTTGGAGTGATGGTGTTTGTCTTCCCAAGTAACCATTACACATGATAGAGCCCTGCTTTCCTGGAGATGGCTGAACACCTGCCTGCCCATGGGAAGGAGTGAATGAATTCCTTGCTTTGCTTTGCTTGCATGCAGCTTTTCCTTTCCCTATTAAACTGTCTTTATCTCAACCCACAAGTTTTCTCACTTTTACCCTTCCAATTCTCTGCCCCATCCCACTGGAGGGGAGTGAGCGAGCAGCTGTGTGGGGCTTAGTTGCCAGCTGGGGTTAAACCATGGTATAGGGAAAAATAGAAATTTTTTTCTGTTGCCTCACACATTTCATTAACCTTCCCTCTGCCCTCTGACACTTCTGCCTCCAAAACAATTCTTTCTGAGGCTTCATTGCCATGTCAGGCTTTTTTTTTTCCTTTTCTGGAGACAAAGGCATATTAAAAATATGACACTCCCAAAGTGTGTGTGCTCAAGCATGTCCAGCCAACAGACGATAGGCACCATGGCCCCACGGCACGACACAGTTTGGGAGATCGTTAAGATGTAGTAGTCAAGCCTAAATCAAGCAATTATCTGTGACTGTAGCCTTGTGTGTGAGTACCAGAAATTACTTCTATAGCTGAGCCTAAGCATAAAAACTCTGCAATGGGCCAGATTTCAGGAAGACGGTCTTTTCCCCTACCTCTCCTCTCCTTTTTCTTTGTCCTTGAGAAAAGCAATGTTTAAGAACAGAGATAAAGGGAAGGAAAGTGGGCCAGATACTGCAACGCCCTCTGAGGTGAAGGCCTCATCATATGGTTTCTGTTTGTCTAACTGTTCTCATTATCAATCTGTTGTTGAAGACAGCACATGCGGAGGGAAATAAGTAGAAGACTGATTTGCATGAAGAAGGTTAATATGGATCACTGCACTTGACAGGACAAAAATACAGTGACTCGGGATCTGTGAAAGCATCAATGGAAACAATAAGCGAGCACAGCAAACTGGTCAGTGGAAACCTCCGTCCCTGCCTGCGGTGGGAAGCCTGTGTGTTGCTGCTCTGGGAAGTTTGTCCAAAACGCAGTGGAGTGCATGTGGGGCTGATGGTCCCATGTGTAGCATCACGGCTCCTCCTGGGGAGGAGGCCCATGGAAGAGGTTAGGTATCTGTCCTCCTTGTTGGCCCAGGATGAAGACAGTATTTGTGTGGCAATGTGGAGCTGCAAAAGTTACAAAAACAAGCTGCGGTTTGGGAAAACAATGATATTATTTTCATATGGCCAATGCATAAACTGCTCCCCATGGTTCTGCAGAGATGTGCTAACTTCATTCCCCACCTGCTGTTTGAACATCCTCGAGACAAGAGCCTCTTGTGTCATCCACCCCCTCCTTCCTCTGCCAGCCCCAGCATTATGCCAAGATGGTGGACCTGGTGAGACGGTGCTAACCATCCCCATCCTAGGCCTGCTGCTGCTGGTGGCTCCAGCAAGGGACTGCATCAGAGGCCACACATCGGGGTCCTTAAACTGTCAGAAGTTGTGGGAATGGAGCAGAACCAGAGAGAGCCTGTTCTTTTACAACAAAAGTGCTGCTGAAAGGTGTGGAGATTGGGGTGAAAACATTATTTTTGCAGATGATAAAGAAGGAACATTTCCCTACCCCTGAAGCATCTGCCCAGAGTCCTGGGTAAACTGGAGCCTTGGTCTCACAGATGTGCATGGGTGGACACCAGGTCTCTTCTGGTTTTGCTCTCATCTTATGGTGAACGCTCTGGTCCTCCATTTCAGTTAGAACAGGTCAAAGATGGGAAACCCTGTGCTGGAGCACCACCCTTGGCACCACCATGGTCCACCCAAAACCCAGTGCTCATTCCTGAGCGAGGGAGATTTTAAAATTTCATGGGGGACAGAGAAAACAACACTCGCATTGAGACGTGTCTGAGGCGATGAGTAATGCCCTCTTCCTCCCAGCGGTAGCCTGCAGAAAGGCAGCTCTCGTCCTCTGCTCACTATGCTTTCTCAGCAGCCTCCAAGTGCCATTCCTGGCTACCCTCTTTACGTTGCCCAGGTGTCAATACTCCTTTATTTCACTTTCTATTACCACCTGCTGAGGAGCAATGCCGACCATTACAAATGTGGAGAAACTTTTACTGGGGCTGGATATAGATGTCAGGGTATGACAGTCTTTTACGGAGATAGGAGATTATATAGGTAAACAGCAATGCCATATTATCCTCCAGTACCAGGCTGAGGGTGCCTTTATCCATTTGTACATAATTCCTCTTGGCTGCTGTTAATGAAAGAGATGCAAATTTCACTTTTACAGCTGTCACTGAGCATGAGACATCATTGCTCCTGTGCCACAGGGCAAGGCATCACTAGCCTGTCTCCTGGGAAATACTGAGTCATAATGCAGGGGCACAAAGTCTGAAGCTATAAGTACCTTGGTTTCCCTGGATGCTTCTGTACCGATTTTGTCCACTGCTATTTCCTTCCTCAGAAAAGCAACCTGTGCAACACAGGTTGGACCATTGCAAAATATAGCTGTAAAAGCAGAGATGTTGATATGAAATGCCCATAGGGAAAGGGACATTTACTCCCTAGTGGTTCCCTCCTTCAGCCTCATGTGATCCAAATGTACAATGCCATCTTGATCAAGTGTTATGTCTGGAGCAGGGAAGATCTTTCATTTTGATTAAACCAGTCTTAAAAGAGATTGCTGCTTACTGTGTTGTCTTCACTGATTAGTTCTTGTTTGCTGCTGCTCCTTTCTGCAATCCTGCCCTCATCAGTCCCTGAATCTTTTAGCATTTCCAAGGGAAAAGCACCAGCACAAAGTGCAAAGACCCTGGTCCCTCCTGTAAGTTAACGTCCGAACATTTTGGAACAGCTGGAATATTTGACCTGTTTGGGTTTGCAGATATTGCACGGTGCCTGGGGATGGGGCAAGGAAAGGCAATATTGGAAGCTTGCATGTGTAACTTACATTGAGGGGTTATTAGCTTTGTGGGAAGCAAACGGTAATATAGCTGTGGGATATGAATATTTGATTTCTTGACTAGGGAAGACTGGGATTCAAATATTTGATTTCTTGACTGGGAGGCTCCTGTCTCCCAGTAATTCACTGATTCAAACCTGGAAGCTGCTCACAAGTATTAAGCATGAAAGTGAAGGTGAGTGGTGATGCGGGGGTGGAGGTGAGGGGTTACAACCTCTATGAGAAGTTAGAAACACCCTCAGGTTTATTTCTGAACATGTTGACTGTAAGGTGTTTTAGAAGGTTTTATTGTTTGAGTTGGTTTTGTCTCAGTGCAAACTGATTTTTACAGGATTTCTCTCCTGGGGCTGAGCATCCAAGCAAACGGGAAGCGCTCATGGGCTGGGACTGTCTTGCCCAGAAACAATCTCTGCATTTCAGCTGCGCTGTGGTCTGCGCTCCCTCTGAGCGCAGCATTTTGCAAACCAAGCCCTTGGTGAAGCCAGGCAGGGAAAATGCTCAGTGTACGGTGTGTTTGCTTTGGGAACTTGGGGGGGAGGGTTGCATGTGGGTCCACAGTTGAAAGCACAGGCCGTGGGTGAAAGGTTTTGCCAGTAACTAGTGGGGAGCTGCGGCTGCTCCACAGTCCCCTGCCATGTCTTCCAGTCCTTAATTGGCTGCAGCGTGAATTTGAATTCTGCTTTTCCGACATTCATTATGTGGGTAATAGATACACACACAGTCTGTCCTCATACGACAAAGATGGTGCAGAGCTAATTTACAAGCTTGTGGAAACTCCAAGGTCAGTGGCCTTATTAAAACAAAAGCCCCCAAACTGCTGGGTGTACCTCGCTGCAGTGAACCCGATTATTGCTGACATTCACCCACCTTACCACAAGCTGGCTTTTGCCTCCCTTCCTCAACATGCATCTTTCTATAAGGGAAATGCTGCCATAGCATCGCACGAGCACTTTCCAAATGCTTAGCCTACACAAAAACACGTGTTTTTTATTTCAGGTTTTAACCTATCCTTTCATACAGTTATTTTTTCAGTCTTTGGGTATATTTTCCCCACGGCAACATATTTGTTTTGTTTCTTTCTTTCAGCAGCTGGGTTATTTCTGCTTCTGTTTTTAATTGCAAAAGTCAATACAGTGGGCCAAATTCAGCTGTGGTGTAACTGTATTGAATTAAATGCATTTATTTATGTGCATCATTGCCACATTTTTGTATTGCTTTTCAATATTAAATATTAATGCATGTACCTAGCACATTGATTTAAAGGGCACTGCAGCAGTTGAATGCTCGTCTATGAGATTAAAACCATTACTGGCCACACTGGGTGACATTGCAGAAGCATTGCTGCTGCTTTCACCAGAATCCTTGGCAATTGCAACATCATTTGTCAGACACTGGGACAAAAAACTGCAAAACAAACAAACCAAACTCAGCAAACAGCAGTGTGAATAAATGCAGCTTTCCTCACGCTCTGGTGCTTGTTATGTATGCGTAACTACTGATAGCAATGGCGGAGGAAATAAAAACCGTGAGCCACATATGGACAGAAATATATGTTGTCATACATATAATGCCATTCTTCAATGTACCTTTTTACTTTTGTTGTACTTCTTGGTGACCCTACCTGATTTTGTAATCTGCAGAAAAAGAATTGCACAGACAGCCTTTTACAATTTGGAGAAACCTATGTTTTCATGAGAGGGTTTTTTCCCCACCGTGTGTTTCATGAAGGGCTTCATCTGAGACGCTTGAGCCCAACCCCTTGCTTTACTGCAGCTTTGCTGGGTGCTCAGCAAGCCCGGCTCCCCTGGGGAGCACCGGGGTCCAAGGCCAGCCTTGCCGATGGCTGTTCTGCAAGGCCCAGTACTCGTTTCCTCTGTCTGGGTGGCAGACCCCGAGAGCTGACGATTGCGTTGCCTGAAAGGGAAAAAGGCGTTAATTCCTCAGCAAAATGCTGCGGCGGTGTTGGCAGCTCTTGGTGCAGCCACTGTGGGGGAGCGACGTCCCCATCCCCTGTGCCAGCTCGGGCTCCTGAAGTATTTCCTCTGGCAGACTGTGACTATGCTAGCAACTTGTTGTCAGCATGAATTATTTCTGAGATGCTCGGCAACATTCTGATGCCGGCACTCGTATCAGTACTAGCGGTGTTGTCAACGGCATTAGAAATAAATATTATTATAGGATGCTTGTTTGTGTTTATCAGTAAAGTGTCTGGGTGCATCTCAAGTGTTAGGGCTTAGCCCAGCAGTATCAATACGGTGCTCCTCAGGGACAGCTGGACTGAGGCCTTAAGCTACCAGTACAATAAAACTGCAAGTATATTTTTCTATTTCCAGGCCTAGCAATCTTGTGGAACAAACAGTTGGTTTAAAGCAGTCCTTTAACAGTGTCGTCAAAACATCATTTAACGCTTTACCACTATCTATTCTGCAAGAAAAAAAAATACATGACTGCATTTGTCAGCAAAAGCTTATTTTTCTGTGGAGTTGCCAAAGATATAAGGCTCCTTTATATACCTCAGCTGTAAGGGAGTGAGCTGCCAGGGCCCTGCAGCCTGTGCCATAACATGTGCAGAGCCCAAATCCTGTGCTCATGAGAAGCAACGGCTGGGGCTTAGGTCATTAAACCTGTATCTGACGGCTTGTGATGGGTAATGTTGGCAAAAGTCACTTTTGCAGCTCAAAAAGCCACGTGGTAAGCAGTCATATAACTCTATGGAGTTTCTCTCTAGTAATTTCTCCCCGGGGTTTTGTATGCTAAATATATTTGTGCTGCTGAGAGAATATAAAGATGTGAAATGGCCTCTAGTTGTATGTTGTGTGAGATGGTAGGAAAAAAATTTTTTTTCTGCCTCACTTGGTTTTAATGCTGTGCTTTTCTTTTCCCTTCTCTGCATTGCCGTATTTTGTCCACATCCAGTTTCCAAAGACAAAGAGTATATTTATATTTTCTTCTGTGATGAATAAAAAAACAAAAGCCAAAGCTTCCCTTCACAGAGACACTAATTTATACCAGATGGATAGATTTACAGGAAGACAGGAGGTTTACTATGCATAAAATATGGGACTGTCATAGCTTGTGCTCCATCAGAAAGGAACTAGTCTACAGATGACATGTAGGATACTGTACTTAAATAACAGAAAATGTTTTTAAAGTTTGGTGTGGATGGCTGACCAATTAAACCAGCTCTGTTGCTCTCTGAAAGGCTGCCAGGGACACCAAGGCACGTTTCACTGGCCAAATTGCTTGAGGTTCTTTAATGACAGAATTTGCTATTTCCCTTTTCCATTATATGCCTGCATATTGCGGCATAGTTATACATAAGACATTTTCAGCTGTTCCTCTAGAGGGATATATCCAGCAAAGCTTGTGAAACTGATGAAGACAAATAAAATTTTTTGCATACATACATGTGAAAAGCTCGATATCCGACCTGTGCTGAATCCTATGCATGCATTTACCTTGTTGCATGCATGTGCTTTTATTTGTGTGTTCAGTTATGTGGACAACACAAATGTACACAAACATACACTTTTCTGTGTGGATATAGGGCAATGTTCACTTTATGCTGCCAGTATAGCCTCAATGTATTGCCTGATTCATCAGAGCAGGGTACAAATCTCATAATTTTTCGGGTATGTTTTCTGGACAGGAGTGTACAAAAAGAAACCCTAGTTAGACTGCTAGGTAGGGCCTTGCTCTTTATAGCATTACTTTTGTTTCAGCACTTTTTAGAATGGCTATAACAGCTTTGCTTGCTATTAGTGGCTTCATCCGAGAGGCTCTGAGCTCTTTAAAATCAATTACATTTATAAACAACGCATCAATTACAATACTTGTGTTTCGCTACAGGACATAAAACAGCTCAGAGAGGTCAGGCTCTTGCCCACGGTCTCGGATCAATGCAGCGACCCAGGGCTGAACCAAGCTGGAGATTTCTGACCGTCACGCTATTTTTTTCAGCCATTAAACCTCTTAGTCACCATGAACTGGGACTCAAGCAAATGCTACCAGCTGGAAAACAGAGACATTTTGAAAAGAAAGAAAGGAGAGGCCTGGAGTAAAGTGGTATCCCGCACCTTCAGACACCTTCAGGTTCAAACTGCTGTTTCATGACCAATTTTCTACATCACTGTGAGCAAGGGACTGATGGCAACATTTTCAAAAAGCACCTGCATTTCCCTTTTCCAAAGAGCTGTCTGCCCATGAGACAAGGGCCTGTTTATGAAGGATGTAACTCTTTGGATTTAAATTTGTTGTCTAAAGTTGAAGCTTGCTACATGATATTCCGTTGTACCTGAGGGTTTTCTATGCCTCAGTTCCTCTGGTTGTAGAAGAGGACTAAGCGATGGCACAGTATTGCGAGTATCATCAGATGCCGTGGTGACAGTGGCACTGTACGCATCTTAGGCAGGGAAGAGAACATTGTGAGGTCTCAGGAGACAGGTAGCTGACACTGTTCTCCATATTATATTGGCCATGATGACCCTTCTTCAGAATTTCTGTGCTGTTGACTTAGAGATGATACAAGGTGAGTTGGTAAGTTTGAGCACAGTAGTTTCCCACATACCGGCCTAACAGGCTGAGGATTCATCAGAGCACTGGTCTTATTCAAAGGAACAACAGTCTCAAATGTGCTTGCTGTGGCAAATGTGTGGCTTGATTTCCCACGTTCCCATATACAACAGGCAATAGCTACTGAAGAAGGCCCTGCTTCGGCCTTCATCTTCACCTCAAAGGGATAACGCTTCCAATCACCTATACCTTGGTCTGCTCTACTGGTCTAGTGGCACAGCAAGACCAGGGAAAACAAGTGACTTATCTATGTTGCACCTCAGCCCTTCCTGAACCACCCAAAAAATCAATGTGACTTCATTGTCCTTTGCTGCTGCTGCATTGCACAGCATACCTTCCTCAGGACACAGAAATTTTAGAATGATCAACATGTAATGCGGAGTGATTCATAAAATATTCCATTTCTGAAGCACATGCAGGAAATGGGCTTCCAGTCTAGGCGTTCACATGTATTTAGAACGGGAGAGTCCTGTATGTCCATAAAGACCCAAGGGCTGACTGTCCAGCTCCCAGCTGTCCCATGGATTCTCTGGGTGACCTGGGGAAAGTCAAGTATGCTCAGCAATCTTCTCTGAGCTTGAGTCTCACATTGAACAGGGAAATCTGTGCTTAAGTGCACTGATGTGTGCTTGAAGTTAGGCATGCTTGGGCATTAACCTCACACACATTCTCTCTTCCAAGAGAAAATGTTAACAGCAAATCCCCTCCTATGCAAAACTTTCCTTACCCTTGCAGAAAAGCTGCACAAAGATAATTGGGTCTATGTTTATGATCCATTCTGGTGAGATACACAAGGAGCTGTGCAGCTACCTTTACCAAAGTAATATTCACATTGAGCCTATAGGGGAGTTGCTGTGAATAGGAATGGGGAGCTCAGCTGCCCCCAAGCTTGGCCCAGAGCCTGCTGGACAGAGCTGCAAGGAACAGGGGTCCTAGGGGTAGACAGGGGTAGATAGGGTCCACAACCCTATCTACCCCATTGGATGGATGTCCTTACTCTATGCCATGTCTCAGCACGCAACCTTTGGGTTTCTGTTGTTGTTTGACACGTGTTCTGGTGCCTCACATGGTGGTGCCATCCACATCTCCCAGAGGAGCTCACCATCTTTTCCTGGAAGTCATTTAGCAGTGTGACTGTGGAGATCTGGTGAACTGGGCTGTGTTGTCTCTGGTATGGCAGTTTTGAAGTTTTGCAGCTAGTGAGGAATATGCTCACAGCAGAGCCTGTACCTGTTTGTGTTTCAGAGGTTCCCACTGTCACCTTGGCAGTTTCCTGATCAGATACTTAAGAAAAAATGTAGTCTTTGGATTTCACTCATTTTCAAAGGCTCAGCGTGCTTTATTACATTGTCTGAGTCTCTGCAGATTGATAAAATGGAAGCAATTGGTTTCAGGGGCCATAGGGTGAATTTGGCTCCCACATCCTGTCTTGGATGAGTTGTTCCAATGTCAGGAAAGCCAGACAGTCACCATGAAGAGTTAAGTTTTAGGAGGGATGTAATGCATGCTGCAGTGTCTCACTGTAAATAATTCACAAAATGTCAGCTGGTGTCAAGAAATGGAAACCTTTTGAACACAACTGAAATGATCAGTCATGTATTTGCTTCCAAAGCAAGGCTGGAATTACGCAGGAACAACGCAAAGTATATTAAATATGCAGACCTATAAACTGCTTGTTGTCAGACATAAAATTGAAGAACACTGCCCTCCTCCTTTTGACTCCAAGCAAATCCTCTGGCAGAACTTCCTGCTTTGGTATCACACATTGTTAGCAAAATCCCGGTGCTGTAAAAATCTTATAGTGCAGAAAAAAAAAATCAAAGGCCATAAAAACACATAAAAGTGATTGTTTAAACCTTCTGCCTGGTTTTCAGAGAAATGCTGCAAGGCACCAGCTCCCACCTCCACCATTCACCCAAGTGAGGAATTCCTTATCTTATTTTTAACCTGGGAGAAGAAATCAGCTCCCTGCTCTCAGGCCTCTGCTTTCTCTCTTGGTTGCCGTGTATCTGCGTGCTCCAGATGACTTGGGGCTGCAGCAGCAAGAGACAAGGCACTGCATTTTCCCACAGCCAGGGCTCAGCAGCCAAAAACCATGGGGAACGATTCTCCAATCAGCATAAATGCAGAATTGCTCTGTTTTGTAATATTGCCACTTAGACTTTCAGCATATTTTACCAACCATACCCACACCAATTACTAATTCTTAAGCTTTGTCTCCCTGCACTTCTCTGTCCCTGAAAACTGTCAGCCCTCCAAATGGCTGGTACTGTAGGAGCTGGGCAGCAGGTTTCATTCTGCCTCTTGATACCTCTTAGATGTCAAAGTAAAAATATATTTTAAAATTATATATTATTTTGTTCTTTTAATATCAGGGGACAGTGGCAACTCTGTGAAGCATGGACCATAATGTAAGGCACTTTTGAAATACTGGAGGAAGAAGGAATACTTCCAGCGAAGCCCCAGTGATCCCAATGTAGAAGTGGGTTTTGTCAGATCTTTATTATGTGTCTGTCACCTGCTCTGATAGTCTACTGCTGTACATTATTTATGCATTTAATTTCTGGAAATTCTTCAAAAGGCTTTCCTATAAGTGGAGCCGAGTGCTTATTGCCCAGAAGGGCAAAACTTGAATCTGCTCCTGGGCTGAGCTCTGTCTCTGCTTCTGCAGCGTGCTCCATGCCAGCCCATGAGACCAGCCCAAGCCTGCACCAGTGTTTGGCACCAGTCCTCCAGTGCCTGCCTTCACCCCGGGATGGGGGGACTGCCATTGCCCTCCTACCCTCGAAGAACAGGCATGCGGAGGCTCCACGGACAGGTATAGAAGCTGTGAGAGCCTTTGCCTCATCTTGGCCCTTGCATTGTAAATGGTTAATTGTAAATGAACTTCTTGGGAGGAAAGAGGATAACTGACTTACTGACCCACTCATATGGTGTTAGCAAACATTTGCCATATGGATGATGCACGGAGTGATGCTTTAAGTCCTGAGAAAATGGGCCAGTTCTGCTTGTCTGAAAAATAGAAAATACGTTGATGAGAGGATCCTCTGCCTAGGCTGTGCCGTTAGCACTCAGGAAGCTGTTGCAGCCTGCAGAGACTGTGTTTCCCTCATCCTGGTGGGATGGAGATGGTGCAGGAAGGACCCACAATGTGGGGGGCTGGCTCTGCAGCCTTGCCCAGGGACCCTAAGGTGAACAGAGAGCAACCGAGGCAGAAACAAAACTCTTTTGATGGCTTCTAATGTGACTTGAAAGGTGCTATTTCTCAGAAGGAGGTGATTCCCAGTACTCCCTGCAAGACATGTAACACCCTTGAGCTGAGATAGGGCGAGGAAGGCAGCACCGACAGCCTCAGGAGAAGTCAAGAGGCCAGAGAGGGCAGCTAGGGCTCGGGGCACGGCTGCCTGCCCCAGGGGGGGAGCAGGAGCCACGCCATCCCCACGCGCCCTCACAGCTTTTTAAGAAAGCCTTGCCTGGTGTGAGAGTGCGTGCGCTGCGTCTGCAGCAGCAGCTGCAGGGCTAATGGAGTTATTATACCAGAATATGTTGCTCAACAATACGCAGCATTATTTACAGGGTTTTTTTAAGGCCCAATGCCACTCTGATCAATGGGTGTCAAGCAAAATTGCAGAAACTGCTTCAGGGAAAGAAAAAGAAGGATTTGCATAGAAGTGTGTAGGTGAGAATGATGGACCTGGCAGTAATTTCAGTAGAGTTTCTGAGAAACTAAATGTTATTGGATTAAATTCTTATTCCAATTAGATGTCTGGTAGGAATTGCCAGAGCCAAAGCTGATTTCAGAAGAAATTCAAAATGGTAAAGTCACGTATGGATTTAATAGTAAAGAAGGAGTAAGGAGACAGGTTTTTATCGTGCCTTTTGTTTCTAGTTATCAGAAAGGCACCAAATCCCTAAGAACTACGGTCTGTGTAAAATCAGTTGCATTTCTGTATCTGTGTGATACATAATTGCCCATCTAGAAGAGAAATTACCTGCTATGTAGGCACTGTCAAGGTAACTGAACAAAAATTAGCCATGTAATTGTTCCGTACTTTTTTGCAAACGACCTTTTGATTTCACTTGAAAATTTGGCTCATTATGTTTAAAATGGAAAATATGGAATGATATTATTTTTGGATGTTTGATTTAATAGAACAAAATAATAGGTACAAGACAATACATTTCATGGACTCACACTAGGGAAGGTTTCCTCACTGTTTCAGAACTGTAGCAGAAAATTTGCTCAAAGCCCTGAATTTGACACATTGCTATTTTCTCTCATTAACAGCATAATAATGTTCCATTTGCAAAATGTGTTAGAGCAAAGCAGCATTTAGATCATATTCCAATTTTTTTGCGGTTTGGGGGGCCAAAAGGATTTTGTGATTTGACATTTGCTTCTAAAACTATTTCTTTTAATTTGCTCTTACCTCAGGCTCTGCCCATCTTTTCATACACTAGCAAGTGATCTGCAATCTCTAGGCATGGTGGGACCGATATTAAATCCATTACACATCACCTCCCCTTAACGAGTTTTTACATGAGTATTTGCTAATAAATATTGGTTGTACACGAGAGGAAAGGTGCATCGCAGTGACTGCAGTAATGAACAAGCTGGCACTGAAAAGTGCTGGCATACTCTTCAGTGCTGTACACCGTCTCACACTTGGGCAGGTAGAGAAAAGGCCCTGGAGACCACCCTACCACCATATGAGTGGGCTTAGCTCTGGGCACTTAGCGACTTAATGCTTCATCTTTACAAAAGCCCGAGCTTTTAAGATTCCCACTTGTCTCAAAGGCTGAAAACAGACAAATGAGGGAAATTTTTGCTGCAAGACACTACAGTGCCGCAAAATCCCTCTTCTACTTTGCTCTCCTTCCTTTCTATGCTTTCCTGACCCTTCTCTTTCTCACCTGCCCAAACTGGGTCCCTCCCTCTGCCCCTAGGCAGCACTATCTTATTTTCACCCTGTTGTTGAGTCCATAATCACCCTTTCTTTGCCGTCCTGGTGCAGCTTGGCATATTTGCTCTCATCTGATGTATCTCTTGTTTTCTTCTCGCTGTGGTGCTGCTGGGGCCATGCTGTCTTGTTTTATCACCTTGCTCTGCTTGCACGCAGCCATTGCCACGTTACGGTTGGAGTATGCTGTGGGATGCTTAGTTATTCCCTAAAAGCACTGCAAGATTACCTAAAGGAGTCCTGGGGTGCATTAACTGATGGCAGCATGCGATGCGTAGGTGTGTGTCTTCTGGAGGATGAATATTTTCATGAATAAATGGGAATGATCAGTGCTCATGGAGTGTGTATTCCTGTCTGTGGTTTTCTCTGATTGTTTTAGTTTTTCAATTTGTATTCTGTTCATTTGCTCTAACCTAATTCTGTGCATTAGGTTCATTGGCAAGAGCAGCAACAATAATAAACATTGACCTTCAAGGTAATTTTTTTCTCCCAGCTTTTCACAGGCTTTTGCCTGATTTCCCACTCCGTTGCCCTCTCCCTTGCACTAACTGGTGCCCATCTGCCATGCAACCCAATGGAGAAAGCAAATTATGGGTTATTGAGAAGAATGGGGCATGCTCATGGGTGACACTGACCACCAGCAACATGGGCTAGGGGCAGGATCTGCCTCTGTTCGCTGGGTCATAGGATCACGCCCCAGGAACTGGCCTGGCAGGGAGCTGGTGATAATGGTGAGGCAGGGCATTATGGGCTTCATAAAATCAGGTAACCAGTTTAACAGCCAAACAGATAAACACCTACAATCAGTTAAAAAACTTGACAGGCCCATGATGATGCAGATGGTTATAAATAAAAGTCAGAAAGGGATCTTGGCTTTCCCCCTCCCATTATATAGCGAGGCAGAGGACAGAAAATCCACAAGCAAATGCACGGAGATCAAAAATCTTTCCTATCAGAGGCACCCTAAAATTAGCCTTAGGACTGAAAACTCTTCGGCTGTTTTCTGTATATTGATGTATTGCCTCCAGTCCTGGGGCTTGATCCAAGAGCTAATGTTTTATCAATATAAGCAACAACAGAAAAAGTCTAGAAGGAAGACTCTGCATTTGCTTACTGGGTCCTAAATATCCTTCAAATGTAAGCATCTGACAGATGATGATCATTTATCACTTTCTTTACCTCCTTGATAGGCTAACAGTAGGGATATCAATCTTCTATTACTTCTTCCAGCCAGTGTCACTGTTTTGAATCCATTTCAGTATAGATTGTAGCTGGCTGACCTTTGAATACTTCTTCTTTCAGTTAAATGAAGAATTTTGAGGTCACAGTCAGTTTTTATATGTGGCTGTGTGGCTTATGCGTAGCACAAAACATGGAACAAATATGAGAAAAAAATATGTGTCTGCCTGAAGTCTTTTTGAAATGCATAGAATAAAAGATCTGTAATGTGAGATTTCTAATGCAGCTCCTCGTATAACTAATCCCCTTTCAGAAACAGAGGAATTTGGAAAGACTGTGATACCTTGGTTAATGAAAACCTAACGGGAAGCTCGCATTCATGAAGAACACCCTCCATGGAGTACAGATCAGCTATCATGGCAAAGTTTGACCAGGGATAGTTAGAAATTTTCACCCTCAGATTTTCATTTCTGCTTAATAGAGCTGCGGTAAAATCTTTTTGGTTTGAATGCTTTTTTTTTTAAGGGAGAATATTATTTTCAGGCAATAAGAGAAAATGGAAATCAATAGCACTTGATGATCTATTTTCCTTTAGCATTTTTACATCTGTTTAATGTATTGGTATTAGATTTTATTTGTAAATTAAGAATAAGTTTTAGAATTACAAGAAATGTGAAAAAATATGCAGACTCTAAATCTAACTTGTACGGGGACTGGGTTGATTGCCAGTCATTGATTTCATTTCTTTGGTAATCTTAATGGGGACTCATTAGTTATGTGCATATCTAATTTAGAAATGTGAATAATTCAATTTAGAGGACTACTCAAGTTAGCCTTGTGCCAAGGTATCATATTGAACTGAGGCCATAAATCTAAAACTGTGACCTAGCATTTTTTCTCATTAAAAAATATTTTCAGTGAGGGATATAAAATGTTCAAAAGTACATCTTTATTTCCCCCATTTGAACTACATATAAAAGTTTGAAATAGGATTGTTGGTTTTATTTACAAACGCTTTCTCCAAGAATTTGTTCTCATCTCATCTTGTTAGAATGTAAAGATGCTAGAATGTACCAAGGAAATAAAGCTCCAGTATTTCTGTATTGCCAGAAATGAAGAAAATGAGATATTCAATTAAAAGAAAAGTCAATTTTTTGAGCAGTGGCAGACAGAAGGAGGTTTACATAAGCATCCAAACTGACCAGCCAAAGTTCCTGAGATATGCATTTAGGAGAACATATCAAAGTACCTTTTTATTCATGCAAATTCATTATTTTCATTTGGCTAGTTCTAAGTGGGTTGTAAGGAGGGAGCCCAGGCCTGGATCCATAGCATGCTGTTCTATTCATTCCCTGGATTACATCCATAATAAATCAAATAATGGTGATGTCAGGTTTTGTTAGATATGTTATTTTAAATCACGAGCATCAAATAACAAAAACTAGCATTTTAGTAATCTATGTCAGTAGTCTGTTCTGCAAATTGATACCTATACTTGCACCCATGAGACTTAAAAATTCATGTTATTCTGCTACCTGCTTAGTTTGCACAGAAACACTGTCTGCAGTTGTAACACAGATATTTTTATATTCACACATAGGCACAAGGTAAAATATATTTTGATAATTCATTACTTTGATAATTTGATAACACTGTATTGATGAATTATTCTAAACTAAGTGACCACGTGACTATGACTTTGCAGTACTTTTTTTTATTAAAGTAACTGCTATTGCTAACAAAATCTCTGTATTTTGAAATATTTCTTCATTATTTGCAGTTGCTGACAGCTGTCTTCAGGCTGATCTTGAAGTATTCTTTTAAGCTCTTAGCAATTGAGGAAGTGTGTGGGATTGGATATAACCAGATGTGTCAAAGACCTGAAATTTCAAAGCTGATGGAGTAACTGCTTTTTTATAGCACTAGGAGAACTGCAGAAATACAAGTTACAGATATGTGAACATATTTATTACAAAATCTCTGTTCAGCAAGAGCTTACTGTTTTCTTTGACATTTTATTCCCAAGATATTATAACTTGTATTAGTAGCCTGGTCATTAATTGAAATTAAGTGCTGTCAGATGCTAAGACTGCTGCCCTATTTTGAACGCTGCCTGCAGTTCTTCCTTGCTCAGTTGGTTTTGCTTTGTCTGCTTTCACAAAATCAAACAGTTGTTTTTTGCTTTATCCCTTTCAGCTCATGTTTGCAGAAAATTATATGGTACATTGATTTATCTTGCCTCCCTGGCATTAACAAATGAACTTTCAAATACCATCCCTTTGTGTTTCTTGAATAAAATTTTAATAGCCCCAGTTGCAAGAAGAAATAGAAATCGTAGTGCGGTCCTGCCTCGGTCATCTCCTACAGAGCGTTTCAGCCACCCACGTGGTGCCCCTGGATGCATCTTTGAGAAATGATCACTCTTTATGTGTATTAGGTTTGCATGGCAAGGTTTTGGTAGCAGGGGAGACCTACAGAGGTGGCTTCTGTGAGAAGCTGCTAGAACCATCCCCCATGTCCAATAGAGCCAATGCCAGCTGGCTCCAAGATGGACCCACCACTGGCCAAGGCTGAGCCCGTCAGTGACAGTGTTAGTGCCTCTGTGATAACATATTTAAGAAGGGGAAAAAAACCTGCACATCAACCTGCAGCCAGAGAGACGAGTGAGAGTATGTGGGAGAAACAACTCTGCAGACACCAAGGCCAGTGAAGAAGGAGGGGAGGAGGTGCTCCAGGTGCCTGAGCAGAGATTCCCCTGCAGCCCGTGGTGAAGACCATGGTGAGGCAGGCTGTCCCCCTGCAGCCCATGGAGGTCCATGGTGGAGGAGATATCCACCTGCAGCCCGTGGAGGAACCCATGCCAGAGCAGGTGGATGTGCCCAAAGGAGGCTGTGAACCCGTGGAGAGCCCGTGCTGGCGCAGTCTGTTCCTGAAGGACTGCACCCATGGAAAAGACATGGGAAATGACCCACGCTGGAGCAGTTCATGAAGAACTGCAGCCCATGGGAAGGACCCACATTGGAGAATTTTGTGGAAGACTGTCTCCCGTGGGAGGAACCCCACGCTGGAGCAATGGAAGAGTGTGAGGAGGAAGAAACAGCAGAGACAACGTGTGATGAACTGACCGCAACCTCCATTCCCTGTCTCCCTGTGCCACTCAGTGAGGAGGAGGTAGAGAAATCAGGAGTGAAGTTGAACCCGGGAAGAAGGGAGGGGTGGGAGAAAGGTGTTTTAAGATTTGGTTTTATTTCTTATTACCCTACTCTGACTTTTGATTGGTAATAAATCAAACTAATTTCCCCGAGTCGAGCCTGTTTTGCCCATAACCGGAATTGCTGAGTGATCTCTCTGTCCTTATCTTGACACACCAGCCTTTTGTTATATTTTCTCTCCCCTGTCCAGCTGAGGAGGGAAGTGATAGAGAGGCTTTGGTGAGCACCTGGTCTCCCGCCAAGGTCAACCCACCACATTATGTTAAGCATCGTCTCTGCTGTCCAGGTGGAGGCTGTGGGGAGGTGCTGGGTTTCAGGGAGGGGGTGTGCTCCGGGGGGCTGTCAAGCAGCCTTTGGGGAGTCTCTCAGGACTCAGGTGCTTCTGCCTTTTCTGCATGAAGGGCATTTAGCACTGGTGTTTTTACAGCCATAGTCCCAAGCACCACTGGGGGGTTAGTACTCCTTGATGAGATTTTACTTACTAATTCTTTCCAATTTTGTGTCAAGCTTGGGATATCTTGTGCAGTGACGTTTATTGTCTGGGAGAGTAAGTTTAAAAAAGGAATTGCTGATTACATTTACTACTGCATCAGCAGAAGACTGCAAATGAAACAAATCTGAGTTGTGCAAAAACTTGTGAGTGCTTCTGCTGAAATCTAGACCAAATATGAGCTGTTTCACCCATATCCAGTTGGAGGTGAATCAGAAGGCAGAGTCTGGATCCAAACATGTCCATGAAGTTATCCAAAGTCCAGAGACAGAGATCTGCAACTGCAAAACTCATTTTTTCAGAGTGGGGTAAAGAGAAACTGGGTTCAAAGTGAGAACTATATAACTGAAATGCTTTTCTGTTTCTGATAATGCTGCTTTATTTCACAGCAGTATTCAAAGTACGTGTCCACTGTATGCTGATGTCGGTGGTGAGATTTCCTGCCATCACATATGTCAGGGTTTGCTTTCAGGTGGCAAACAAAAAACACAGACAGTCCAGTGTGGGGCTGCTATCTTCTTTCTTGGTGTGAATCCTGACTTAATGTAGTCCCTTACAGTTGGCAGTCAGAAAAAAAGGGAAAAACGTGATGGATGGCTGAAGAATAAAAGACTATATTCATTCTTTTAAAGCAGAAAACTGCACCACCTGCTTTTCCTTGTAAATAACAAGATAATCACATGGAGATAGATCATACCTGTCTTATTACTAGGACCTCATATTGTGTCCTAGACATTTTGATGGCAGGAGCCTCCCGTCAGGATCAGCTGCTGCTCCTTTGTCTTGGTCCCCCGCAGCCCCCACTCCTGCCAAGCAGTCGACAACCCAGTGCACGGCAGGGCTGGGGCTGCTTCCCACCTGACATCCCCATGGAGCATCTGGGCACCTTCGCCCATGGCCTGGCAGCTCTGCTGGCCCGCAGCCACTAGGAGGAACTGGCAGAGGAAAGTTTCCTGATCTTCAAAAAGCAGATGAGGTACAATGCCATTGCCCAGTCCTCAGCCGCCCCTTCCAGGCTGGGATGCACCTGTGAATCAGGAGTACAACAGGTGATGGGAGCGTGCTGGAAGTGCCCACGTCTTTTCCCTTGTGTCCATTGCACTATGGGACACCATTGCCTTTGGTGGCAGTAGTAAATCTCAGCAGAGCTTTGGTTTTGGCTTTGGGGTCTTTTATTTTGATATCTGCTCTAACATGTTTGCTACCTGAGCCAACTACCAGCCACTTTTTGTGAGGTTTGTAATGATTGAATGACATTAGATCTTAAGAAATCCCTGGAAAGATATTCTCATTATTGTAGTAACTGATGTTTATGCCCCAGTGGACAATAATTCTGCATTTGACAACTTATCAATCAGCTTGTTTTTAATCTGGTTATTACAGGTTCTGTGATACAATTTCAATATTTGACACTACAATATCCTTGCTATTAAGTCTGTAAGTTTCTAATATGTACTTAACTTTATCTACAGCATCACTGTGATGTTTTGTCTTTGAGTTACTAATATGTGCTTAAAGCCTACATGCAAGCAAAAATAAGGTTATCTGTGGAAATAACTGCAAAGTAGGAAAAGAGAAGAAGAAGGACATAGTACTTACAGAAGGAGTTGAGCTAAGGATGGTAAAATACTCCACTCATCTCTTAGGTCCATAGAAGATGTGCAGTTGTTGTTGCACTGCTGGTAGAATAGCCAGCCCTGGCAAAATATTGCAATTGAAGCCCCACTGTTACAAAAAATAAATTCAGTTTGTGATTATCACAGTTTTGCATTCACATGGTGGTCTATTTCTCTCCTATTAAATCTCCAGACTGAAGCACTTACTGTAAACAGTCTCATCTAATGTAATCCATGTGCCAGGCTTTCTTGCATTATAACTTAAATGAACAACTTCTATTGTCACAGTGGAAATCAGTTCTTCATTAGTTTTGTATCTTTTGGGAGTTGTGCCAATCTTCCACATGAAAGAAATCTAAGTAGGGTAAACAGAAGACTATAGAGATTCAGCAATGCGTTTGTTATACTGATTAATATTTGAAAAATTTAATTATTAATATTTGAACAAATAAATGAAGAAATATCAAGGCAAGCTGTTAGGAGGTGAAGGCATTAAGATACCAGTGGTATGCATGTGTAAAAGCCAGCTTGCTGAACCATGAACGCTTCTGAAAACTGCCTTCTGCAGAGGTTACTATAGGAAACATGGTTTGGGAGTGGTTGAGCTTCTGCCCACATCTCTTGTGTCTGTCTTGATGCAGATAGTCTGGGAGCAAATGAGTCAGCACTAGTATAAACTCTGACAAATGGCTCGTGAGTTTGGGCGCCTCAAGTTGTCCAACCCCACATGTTGCAGAGATCTGATTTTCCATAGGGCAGGTACGTGATGAGTCCAAAAGACAGATCTTTTTGAGTAAGACACCCAAAATGATGCCTCCTCCTAGGTGACCAAGGTGAGCATTCTCTATTCGCTCAGAGGGGTCAGACATGGACTTGACCATCCCCATGAGATAAGATCCACCCAATGTTAGTGCCACAGAGGTTCACATAGCTGGGGAAGTGGGCTCCTGCCACCCTGCCAAGCAGCATCTCTCTTCTGCAGCACAAGGTGTTACAGCTACTGCAGGGTAGGGTGAGTGATGGAAGGCATATTTCAGAAGACCACAAATGGTATGACATCCAAAAAAAAAGACATAGCCATTCTTCTGCTGAAGCACAATGTGTGTATTCACACTCTTATCCTGGGAGCTCTATGTACCTATGTGATTAATAGTTGGGTGTTACAGCTATCATGTGGATCATATACATTCCTTCTTATTGCCATGTAAGATGCAGAGTGACAGGCCTTTGGCACTGGCATATGACCTGCTGCCTTGACAGCTGCTGAGTCTGACAGTCCTGATCATGTCTGGTTGTGTCCAGTCAGTGATCCTGTGGTGTGCACAGCAGAGCTGCTACTTCTGAGGAGGAGGACAATGATACATCATTGCCATGTCACAGCACTGACTTTTTTTGCCCCAGGCTGTATACATATATGTAAATATCTTGAGAGCACCATTTTGAAGATTACTACCTGCAGCAGCTCTTGCTCTGTCCGTCTAGGCACTGAGATGGAAAACTTCTCTGTTAGAGAAAATGTGCTGTGACGTAGCATCTCAAGTTGGTGGGGATTCCCTCTAGCACAGCATGTTGTTGGCTGCTGGTACATGTGACTGATCAGCCTACGTGTCAGAGTACATGGCTTTCAGTGCATGTAATACAATCAGGTAGTGTTGGTGCTTATAACATATCCCCCATTGTTCCTCATGCACCTTACACCCTGTGCTAGGGGTTGTTGTATTTATCTGCATCCAACCTGGCCAGAGAATAGCCTTCTAGTTTTAATGGTCTGAAAAATGAGGCACTTAAATTAAGATGCAGGAGCTCAATTCCAAGTGACACTGCAAAAAGCTTGCATGTCCTCAGGTGAGAAACTCGCTCTCCTTTGCTTCAATGCTCTGTTTGCAAAGTGATGCCTAACATGTTTCTGTGCCCCAAGAGGATTACGAGGATGCATGTGAGGCACTTGCAACCAAGGCACTATTGCCTTGAGAACCAGATAAAGAAATCTTCCAGCAGCCCACTTGAGACGCAGATGTGATGAGTCTTGTTGCACAGAAACATGGGGATGCGTTAAGGGTGCAAGGAGTTCCTGGTGAGATCAGCCTGCCAGCCTCCTGTCCTGAAGTCTGTCTCCCTCACAGCAGTGGGAGAGGTTTATGGGGCACAAATGTAAGCCCCAGCCCTCCCTGGGACCTGTTTTCCTCCTACGACTCTACAGCCATAGCTCTTGCATTAGACATGTTGGTGAATACATCTCTGAGCAGTCCTGTCCAGATCCATTTGTAGAACTGTGGTCTGTGTGTTCATCTAAACCATTTCTAACCACGCTGATACCATCTGCCCCAGACCCCTGTGGCAGCAAATTGCAGACTTTAGTACTTGCTGGGTAAAGGAGGACTGTATTTTATATGGTTTAGGCTTACATCCTACTGATTTAATTGCATGCCCCTTAATTGTCTGACTGCAGGATTTGGTGAACAGCAGTTCCCCATTCAGCTTACCCCTTCACTGTTTTGGAAACATACATCATATTCCACTCAGCCTTCTCCCTGAAGGGTTGCAGCCTTCCTGGTCTCCCCTCATAGACAGCTGCACCATCCCCTTACTTGCTGTATTCTTCTTTCTCTGTGTTTGCCCCAACTGCTGAACCTCCTTCTTGAGATGCTGAAAACAGAGCTGTGCAGAGCTGTCAAGAAGTGGGTGCACAAGTGTTTCATATAGCAGCAAAACTGCATCTTCTTTCTTGGTCTCAGCACACTTCCCTACAATGTCCTGTGGTTTTGCTGGCTATTTTAACTCCCCCTGAACACTGAGCGAAAGATTGCAGAGGGCTGCTCATGGTGACTCCAAGACCTCTTGCCTAAATAGTAACTGCCAGTCCCAGGTTCAGTATTATGTAGACGTGGTTCAGATCTACTACCTTACATTTATCCACATGGATGCCCATCTACCCACATGTTAATTTTTCTAAAGTCATTCTGGAGCATCTCACCGTCAGCACAGCCAGTGACTGATGGAAGGAGTTCAGCTGCCATCTGCAAACCTAAGTATTTCACTGTTCAACCCATTCTATAGGTCACTGATGAAAGTGTTGAATAAAAAAGATTCCAGCGCCTTCCTCCATGGGTTACCACCACTGATTCTTCTCCATCCTGAGGTGTGACATTTGGCCCTGTTCTTTGCTTCTTATCCTTTGACCAGTTTTTAATCCTTAGAAAGGCATTTCCTCCCATCCCTGGCAACACAACTTCTTTAATAACCTTTGCTGTGAAATCCTGTCAAAGGCGTTACGAAGACCCAAATATAAGGTGTCGGATGCATTCCCTTTATCCGCAAGCTTACCAGCACCCTTGAGAAGCCAGCTAAGTGTGGCAGGGCTGCCTGAGCCCCCTCTGCAGGGTGGAGCTGTGCAGGCAGCCTGCCTGGTGCACAGGCTGCTAGCAGGGAAAGGTCATGCTGCAGTGGGACCTGTGCACCATGAAACCAGGGGCCAGAAAGCCAGCACCTCCCAGTCAAACCAGCCTCTGGCAACCTGAGTGGGGTTGAGGTCAAGCTGCAGATAAATCCTCTCTGCCCCTTCCGCGGGTGGCCCCAGGCATCTTCTAGGAAGCACAGCAGCTATCTGGCCTTTTTGGTGCTTCTTAGAAGGTGTTTCTGCAATGGGCACACAGGCCTCTCCTGAAGACACCTGGGCAAGCAGAAAGTGCAGGATGGGGTTTCCCATGGGCATGCCAGTTGGGTTGTCTCATATCTCATGTGGAGGAACTGAGATGGTTGGTGAGCACTCCATGATCAAGACCAGCTAGGAAATCCTAGTCAATGCTTTCATTTTCAGGCTTTCATTTTGTCTGTCTTTCTACTTCACCCAGTACTGTGGGCACTCCAGTTCAATCTTTCTATTT